>NW_028327189.1:2472931-2776282 GCF_987537825.1 Furipterus horrens | reverse complement strand
ACTAGGTTGTCAAATTTCTTGCCATAGAGTTGTTTGTAGTAGTTTCTTATAATTGTTTGTATTTCTGAGGTATCAGTCGTGATTTCTCCTCTTTCATTTCTGATTTTGCTTATTTGGGTCTTCTCTCTATTTTTCTTAATGAGCCTGGCTAGAGGCTTGTCAATTTTGTTTATTTTTTCAAAGAACCAGCTCCTAGTTTTGTTGATTTTTTGGATTGTTCGTTTCCTTTCTATGTCGTTTAATTCTGCTTTGATCTTGATGATTTCCTTTCTTTTTTTTTGCCCTAAGCTTTGTTTGTTGTTGTTGTTCTAGTTCTTGTAGCTTTATGGTTAGGTTTTTTATTTGAGATTCTTCTAGCCTTTTCGGGTATGCCTGTATTGCTATGAACTTCCCTCTTAGGAGTGTTTTGCTGTGTCTCATAGGTTTTGGGCTGTTGTGTGTTCATTGTCATTAGTTTCTAGAAATTTCTTGATTTCCTCTTTGATGTCATTCTTAACCCATTTGTTATTTAAGAGCATGTTATTCATTCTCCATGAGTTTGGGTGTCTTTGATTTTTTTCCTGAGATTGATTTTTAGTTTCAAGGCATTGTGGTCTGAAAAGATGCTTGATAGGATTTCAATAATCTTGAATTTGTTGAGGCGTGTTTTGTGTCCTATTATGTGGTCTATCTTTGAAAATGTCCCATGTGCCTTTGAAAAGAATGTATATTTTGCTTCTTTGGGGTGAAAAGTTCTATATATATCAGTTAAGTCCATGTGGTTTAGTGTGTTGTTCAATGCCTCTATATCCTTGGTGTTTCTTTGCTTTGATGATCTGTCTATTGTTGATAATGTAGTGTTGAAGTCTCCTACTATGAGTGTGTTGTTGTTAATATCCTTTTTGTCTTCTTCTAGTATTTGCTTTATGTATTTGGGTGCTCCTATGTTGGTTGCATATATGTTTATCAGTGTTATATCTCCTTGATGAATCGTTCCTTTAAGTATTATGAAATGTCCTTCTTTGTCTCTTTTTATTGCCCTTGCTTTCAAATCCGTTTTGTCTGATATGAGGACTGCTACCCCAGCTTTTTTTTCAGGCCCATTTGCTTAGAAGATTTTTTTATATCCCTTTACGTTCAGTCTATGTAAATCTTTTGTTTTGAGGTGTGTTTCTTGTAGACAGCAAATATGTGGGTCCTGTTTTCTTATCCATTCCATTACCCTATGTCTTTTAATGGGAGCATTTAATCCATTTACATTTAAGGTTATTATTGACATGTATTTATTCATTTCCCTTTTGTATCTCTGTTCCTCTACTCTTTTTTTGCTCTTTCTCTACCTTTTTCTTACTATATTCCTTTTAGCATCTCTTGCAATGCTGGTTTTGTGGAGATGTATTCTTTTAGTCTTCCTTTGTCTGAGAAACTGCTTATTTCAGCTTCTATTTTGAATGAGAGCCTTGCTGGGTAGAGTATTCTTGGTTGTGGGCCTTTGTTTTTCATTGCTTGAAATATTTTTGACCATTCCCTTCTGGCTTGTAATGTTTCTGTTGAGAAATCGGTCGATAGCCTCATTGGACCTCCCTGTAAGTTATTTGCTGTTTTTCTCTTGCTGCTTTGAGGATTCTCTCTTTGTCTTGAAATGTTGCCATTTTCTCTATGATGTGCATTGGAGTGGGTTTTTGGGGGTTCCTCTTGATTGGAACTCTCAGTGCTTCCTAAACTTGCATATCTTTTTCTCTCATCAGGTTCGGAAAATTTTCTGTCACTATTTCTCCTATCAGATTTTCAATTCCATGCTCCTTTTCTTTTCCCTCTCTTACTCCTGTGATCCTTAAATTATTTTTTCTAATGCTATCCTGTAATTCCTTTACATCTTGTTCATATTTTTTCAATCTTTTTTCATTTTGCTGTATCATTTGAGAATTATTACCTACATTATCCTCTAACTCACTAATCCGATCCTCTGCTTCGTTTAGTCTGCTTTTGACTGATTTTACTGTGTTTTTCAGTTCAGAGATTGAATTATTCATTTCTTTCTGGTTCTTGTTGATAGTTTCTATGTCTTTTTTATGCTGGTGTAGTTCTCTGCAAGTTCCCTGTAATTTTCTTGGGGCTGTTGGTAACTTCCTTGGAGGTTGTCATAGTTGTTTTTGAGGTTTTTGAGCATATTGAGCTTCTTCACCACCATAATTTTGAATTCCATGTCTGACATTTGTGCTATGTCTATTCCATCTACCTCTCTTTCTGGGGATTTCTCTTTTCTTTTCATTGAGAGGTTGTTTCTGCGTCTTACCATGTTGAATTCTTCTTGTTTGCTTTTGTTATTTGGATTTGTCTGCTTTGCCTTCCCACCTTTGTGGTATGAGATTTTTTATGGTAGATCTGGGGGATTCAGTGGTGCAGTCTCTTTGATATCCTGAGCCTGCTGTTCTTGGAGTACCTTTTATATCTTTTTTTATGCTATCTGATTATATTTCAGATTTTTTTTTGTTAGTATATTCCTTCTGACTTGTTGATTGGGAGTCACTCTATCCACTTTATCTCGAATTCTTTTGTGGAGATGTCAGTTCAGCCTTCTTGTGTCATCTTCTTTTTCTGCGTCCATAGCTTGTCTAATGTGATGGGTCAGAGATTACTATTCCTTGCAGCAGTGGTGTGCGCGAGGTGGCCGGCAAGGCGCAATGCAAGGCAGCCAAGAGCCCACCTCCAGGAAAGCAGGCCATGCTGCACTTTGGGGAAGCTGGCAAGGTGTTTTTTTGTTTTGTTTTTTTTCACACAAGCATCAGTGCATGCCCAAGGCAGCTGGGAAACTAAGCTCAGGACTGCCACACCGCGCTCCTAGAAAGCAGGCCACGCCAAGCTCCGGGAAAGCCCTCCAAGTGTTTTTTTGGCTAGAGCACCAGTGCGCGCCCAAGGTGTACGGGGAACTAAGCTCCAGCCTGCCTAGCCACACTCCTAGAAAGCTGGCTGAGGCCGCGCTCTGAGGAAGCCGGCCGCGCTGCGCTCCGGGAAATCCCTTGAGGTGTTTTTCGGCTCGAGTGCAGGTGTGCACCCAAGCAGTTGGGGAGCTAGCCTCAGGCCTTCAGTGCCGTGTTCTGGGCATTGGCCTTTTGCCTCTTAGGGCAGGGCTGCAGACACTTGTGCTCAGTAGAAGTGAGTGTCTGTGAGTCCTGCTGCCCACCGTTCCTGCACCTCCTGAGCGGGCACAAGCAGAGCCTGGGCAAGTGCTCTGCGCTCCGGATTCCGGCCTGGTACTTCAGCCTGGCACCCACTGGGCTGGCCAGGGGCGACTGCACACAGTCTTCTGTGTGTCCAGTGGGCCTCCCTGCGCCCGTTGGGTCACTGATTTTATGTCTGTTGGCGTGTGTCCGAGGGGCACCTGGACGCACAGCCCTGCGCACCTGGGCCAGTGAATGAGGGCACTTCCCTCTGCGCGCCCCCGCAACCCAAGCGGAGGGTTGGGGGTGGATGATCGCACCACTGCGCCTGCCCTCCTCAAGAATGACCTACCACCTCCAAACTTTCCTCCCCTCTCCACCGTCCACTAGAGAAAAATATAAAGGAGAATTATGTTCTCACTTGCCCGGCAGCTGTCTCCTGTCCTTCAGCGCCAATGCCACTTGGTCGAGTCTGGTCTCTGCCAGCAGGCAGAGATCCGCTCTCCTCCCGACTCCTCTCCCGGGGCAGCCTGTGGTCCCCAAAAATCCTTTGTGTCTTTCCAGCCACAGCTCCGGCAACCGCCCCAGTCAGGAATCCCTTTTTGTCCCCCTTTTCTCCACTATCCTCACTAAATAGGTTGTTCCCAGTTGGATTTTCTCTAATCCAGCAGGGCCTTGGCTCGACTCCTGCCAGTGTCCAGCTGCTCACTGAGATGTTCTGTCTGCAGTTAGCCCAAACTGCAGAAGGGTCTCAGGAGCCTGAAACCTCAGCCTCTCCTCACTCCTCCGCCATCTTCCTCCCCCTCCCTCAACAAATTATTGACAAAGCACATCCAGCAATACATTAAAAAGATTATACAGCATAATCAAGTGGCACTCATCCCAGGGTTGCAAAGATAATACAATACTTATAAATTATAAACATCGTACACCACATAGATCAAATGAGGAACAAAAACACAGAAAAGTATCAATAATGCTGAAAAAGCATTTCATAACATGCCACACCATTTATGATAAAATTACTCCACAAAATGGAGTTAGAAAAAGCATACCACAACATAATTAAAGCCATACATGAGAAACCTAAAGCCAACATTATACTCAGTGAGCAAAAGTTGAAAGCTTTCCCTTTAAAAAGTAAGACAAAAGTGTTCACTTTACCGCTCTTATTCTATAGTACTGGAAGTGCTAGCCACCGTGGTCAGACAATAAAAAAGACATAAAAGGCATCAAATTTGAAAAAAATGACGTAAAATTGTCATTTTTTATAGATGATCAGACACTGTACATTGAAATCCCTATAGGTTTCACCAAAAGACTACTTGACAGAGTCCGTGAACATAGCAAAATGCAGAGTCAATATTCAGAAACCAAAGGCTATTTAGTCCACTGATGATAAAATATGAGGCCTAATTGTAGGGAAAAATCCCTTTAATTATAGCAACAGATAAAATAAGGTACATAGAAATGACTTAAACAAAAAAGGTAAATATTCCTACTGGGAAAACTAAAGAACACTAAAGAAAGAAAAGAAGAAAGATATATATAATTGGAAGCATATACCATGCTCATGGATTAGAAAATTTAACATTATTAAAATTTCCATACTACCCAATGCAATCTATAGGTCAATGCAATTGCTATTAAATTACTAATGACATGTTTGACAGATTTAGAATACTTCAAAAATGTATGTAAAGCCAAACATGACCCAGAATAGCATCAGTCATCTTGAGAAAACAAAGAAAGTACGAGTTATCACAATACCTGATATCAGGCTATACCACAAGGCCACTGTAATTAAAACAATTGGATACTGACATATAAATCAATACATTGCTGATTGTCTCAGAACATAAACAAATATTAAATCATTACATTGTACACTTGTAGTAACACAATGTGTCAATTACACCTCAGTTTTAATAAAGTAAAAGATAAGCTGTCTCCTAAAATGTGACAGATACCTAAATAATTATAATAATTTCCCCTGCAGATATTAAACACTTTCCAAAATGAGAATAGATGCAATATTATGACACTTCTTTCAGCCATGTTCATGTAAGACTTCTTATTTTAAGTAAAATGTTACTTTTCAAATGAAAAAGTTTCATGCAATTCTAAGATTGCTTCACAACTATAAGTGCTGTTTTATAATGAAACCTCTATGTTGTTGGACAGAATGATTTTCAGCATAATCTTTTTATATTATAACAAATGACTGTGGTAATAAATTTATTGTTTGGACACACATACAAATTCTATTTATAAGAATGTATTATTAATTAAATCTCACTGTTTAAGACCTCTTGCTTTCTCTAGAAATCTTTCATACGTGAATATTTATCAGATATTTGAAGACATAGAGTTTGATTTATTCCACTAACATGGATGTAAAAAAATGTTTAAGTACTGCTTAAAACAGAAACAACTTATATAAGGAACAGAAAAATGATTTTATATTTTGAAACCTAAGTATGTTACATTTTAGTCAGTAGTAACAGATGCATGGTATTGTAAAAATTGAGATAAAATACACAGAGTATCAAAATAAACATTTTAAACTAAATAACTTAGTGACTTTAGAATCTGGGTAATGTACACCCCCAGCTCTCAAGTTCTTTCATATTTTCATATCTTAAAAAAAATCCCATAGTGTTTAAACAATATATTGCATTTCCCCCTATCTGATCCCCTCATTGTCACAATCTCCTTTCTGTCTCTATGGTTGTGGCCCTCTTTTTTATACACAGATTATCCACATATTTCAGTTCTAACTGACAGATCTTAATAAATCTTTGTTTTGTTTTAATAACTTAATTGTTCACTTACTGGTCCTACGTTATTACTAATTTAGTAAGACTTTGTACATAGAAGGGAGGAAATTACTTTTAGTTTAGGGACCTATTAGGTTTATGAATTTATGTTTTGTTTCTAAATATTCTATAACAGTGAGATTCTGCAGATCTCATTTTTTGGCTACTAAAGATGGAACTGGTCTATATTAAATATTAACTGAATAAAGTTTATAGAGTGAGATGAAAATACTAGCTGAATGCTACATTTTATTACAAGAAGACTAGTCATTTTGTGACATTACAGCTACTCAGGTTGAGAACCACTATGGTTTGAGCACTACACAAAGTTTCAAAGGCCAAGACAGCCTTTGAAACTGCAGTGTTGAAAATAATAGAGATGTGGAGAGCAGGTGAAGAAAAATTTTTTTGAGATGGCACATATTTCTTCAGAACTTCAAGATGTTTCCCCTAAAGAAGAATTGGGTGATTCAGAAACCTCCATTAGATCTGCCTTGTGTGACCACACATACCCTGGGAACTCGGACTGAGGTCTCTGACTGAAGAAATTGTTTTTCAGGCTTCTGTGAATAAACCTTGATAAAAAAAATACCCCATTCCACATTGAGTGTCTGCAAACAAGATGAAGACAATGATTTTCTCTCTATGACTTTTCCCATGGAAAATAATAGAAAGTGATCAGTTTATGTCTATTTCGTGGGATGAAAAAGGAACTTGCATAATGATTAATGACGGACTCTTCAAGAAAGAAGTTTTGGAAGGAAAGACTCCTTTCAGAATATGTGAGACCTGTAATATAAAAAGTTTAGTTTGACAGCTGAACCTTTATGGACTTAATAAAGAGTGACATCAATTTCAAAGTTCTGCTTCTCTAGCTGACTTTCTGGCAGAAAGAAAAGGAGTCTTGGTGTTAAACAAGGTATTTAGAAACTTTCAGATACAATTTACATAGGAAATATATACAATTTAATTTTATACAAAATATGTTCATTTATATGAGCTAAAGCTATATTTTAAACATTACATAAAATAGTCAACATACTTTTCTAATTTTAGGACTGTTTGGGAGTCAACAGTCAAGCTTATAGAAAATTTTTTTTCATTACTTTGAACCTTCCCTACGAACTCTATTTCTATAAAGTTCCTGGGACCAAAGGGATGATAGTCTGAGTTACTGGAAGTACACGACACATTTTCACTTGGGACGCATAACTAAATGTCTGTGCTTAATAAGAAACATTTTGCATATATTAACCATATACTTAGCCATCCCCGACATTTATGGCAGCATAGAACAGTTTCATGGAAGACAATTTTTCTACGGGTAGTTAGCGGATTGCGGGGGTGGGAATGTGGTGGAAGAATCAGGGGATGGGACTCAGGAAGTACCTCTTGCTGTGTAGCCTGGTTTCTAACAGGTGATGGATGTACCCAAAACAGTCCGGGGGTTGAGGAACACCTGGCAATGTATTGTTTGATTACATTAACGTTATGTGATGAAACTGAAATCATGTTTTATAGACCAGGTTTGTCACAGTCTTGCATGTTAGTTTGAAATGTCAGTAATTAAGTGTCTCCTTTGGTTTTAGTTACAGTTCTATCATAATCCCAATTTTGAATGAGTCTGCCCCCAACTTTTAGTAAAAATGAAAAGAAGAGTTGGGATAAAATATGCTTCTTCAGCATCTTCATTAGTTCAAGATTTTAACAAGAAGCACTTTGGAGCAGAGAGCCACGTGGATAATCTATTCTGCTTTTGTTGCTGAAATGAGTAGTCTGGGTGTATTTTCACATTCCACAAGAAATCCTTCTACAGGCAAATTAATTGATAATACAACTTCAACAATTAACAGCTGTTCTACCATCTGGTTCAGTTAGACCATCAGAACAAATTGTAATGACTCAATGTGCTATTTCAAAGCAGTTGACCACTTTTCTTGTGCATCCACACAGCAGCAACACTCATGCAGATACCCACAATTTGAATTCCGTTACAACCACTACTGCTTCTGAGAAACACAATATTTCTCCCTTATGAATAAGTCATCTTGAAAGAATGGTGCAGCCTTCCTTTCTTGCAAAAGCATATCTTCATCCATCAATCAGTGATAGTCTTCCTACTAACCTGCAACCAGCAGGCAACCCATGCTTCTTAATACCAATGAGAACTGATACATCTGCTGGCTCTCTTCTAAGGTCAACTCCTCAAACACCTTCATTATATGCATATCATTGTAATTACAATTGATCTACAAAAAAAAAAACACCAGGAGCAAAAATTAAAATTTATGTTAATAAATATCATTAAAATGCATGCAATTCACTTTTTGAAAAATAAATTTGGAGGTTCACAGGTATGTTTTCACTGTCCATATAGTCGAAGCAGTTAAGAGTAAAATGATGCTTTATTTCCCTGGCAGGATATTTAATAAATTTTTAATGTGTGTTTTTGGTCATTAAACAGGAATATTTGACATACGCAGCTCTAAGTAAATTATATTTAATTACTCTTCAAAAAGAAAATGAAAGTAAACAAAAAAAGGAGAAACTGAATTTTCGAGATTTGTGAAATTGTCGAGGATAAATCAAATGCGGGCCTACATTAGTGCTTTGTCAGAATGACCATAAAGAGGATCCCCGCCTATATGTGCATTTACTTCCCCAATTCAACCTTTTCTAAGAGATTTCTTAGTGCACAAGAGGCATGCTATCTTACAGTGATTAGCCCCATGCCACTTTTGTCTCATTTCACATATATAGGTGCCCCTGTTGTTCAGGCTCAGTGAGTGAGTTGATTGCCACCTCTCCCATACTGATCGTTTGAGAACCCCCAGAAGTTTGAAAAGGTGTATTAGTGACCCCTAAGGCGATAGTGAGGTCCTGCTGGAGATAGGGGGCTCTCTAGAGAAAAGCCATGCCAGGAAGAAGGCTGGTGCTTGAAGGCTGTCTAGTTCTCACTGTTACGCATAAAGCAGACTGGCAGACACTTGTATTGGAAACACAGATCTGAGAGCTGAGAGGGCATTACCAGGACATAGGAAATGAGAGCTGCCTGGGAGAAAACATGGGTGGTGTTAGAGGTGGAAGTGGCTGCCACTAGGGCCTGGATTGAGACTGGTTCCATAACAGGATCAGAGGTACAGATCATAGACGCCTCAGAGAATAAGGATTATAGGGAGGGCCAGACTCTGACTGTCTTTCAGGCATGACAACTGCTAACACTGAAGATAAAGACAAAGCATAACCAAATGGCCAAGAGACAAGTCCAGCCCCTTCCACAAGTCACAAATCACTACACCATGGGACCTTTCTCACAAGTGCAGCTGGTGGGTTTGGGGAGCCTATTCTAGCAAAAGCATCAGAACATTCAGCGACTTGGTTGCTCATATTATGGGATGCTGGGATAGATGACATTTTGCTTTCTGGCCAGGAAATGGGTAAGCTTGCAACTGTCCCTACACATGGCACTAAAATAGGAGCTTCAGAATGCACACTAGACTCCAGGTAATCATTCCTTATTAGATTAGATCACGGCAGCCACTCTCATTATGATGGCAAACACAAAAGATTTGCCATCTATGACCAATAGGTGGCTTTCATATTCTGAGTTACAGCAAATATTGTGAGATCTGGGAATGAGGATTGCTATTTTTATATTGAGTACTCATGGACTGAATGAAGTTTTCACATTGCATTGAGGGATGTGGTCTAATAAAATGCACCACTGCAGTTATTAAGAGCCTTAGTAGCTCTTCTTGTCCCTTATGTAGGCCATGTCATCAATGTGGTGACCAGAATTATAACTGTCCTAGGAAAGGGGAAAGCTGTTCATAAGAGAAAACATGTGTTGGCAGTATGGTCTGTAAAGGCAGTACACGGACCTCTTAAAGTCAATAACCTAGACGTGGGTTGATCTGTATAGGCAGGAGCCAAAAGGTAGAAATTAGGTGTAAATCCTAACAAGGATCCCTAGGAGCTGTGGCAAAATTTAAAACCAGAGCAACAGTTTCACCCATTACAAAGAAAGGGAGGGAGCTCCAGAGTAGGTGATAAGAGGGAATTTTCATCCCAAGGACAGGCTGTGCGTCTATTGCAAAACTAATTGAGGAAGTCTTCCAGCAAGGCTGAGGGTTTACCTCATGATGACATTGTACTTTCCTGTTTGACTGAGAGAAGGAATAAGGACCTGACTAGCGGGACCAACTGGAGACCTGGACGCCACATGTAGAACTTATTGCTTATTGTTCTTCCAAAACGTACAACATAAGCCACAGTGGAATATTCCCTATCTCATGAAAACATCAATCACTTCCCTGGCATGGAGGAAACAGAAGGATATGGCGATGTTGCCTAATGGGTGAAGCATGTGTCCTTTGACTTGGGAATAGGTCGCTTGCCACCCCAGGAATATGTGGTCTATGTCTCTCCAATACCCATGTACTTCCTAGGAAATGTTGTTTTACAATGGCTGTGGCTCACTACTACTGCCATTGTTCTGCTGCAAAATTCCACTGCTGCAGAATTTGGCCTTTGTGTTCAAGTTGTGAAGATTGTTGTTAGTGGTCTAACAAAAACTCCTCTACTGGTTTTGCCAGAACCATGGTGAGTGACCAATACCAAGCAATACTTCCTCCTGGATGTCATGAAGAGATACAGTCAAGGAACTGTACAATGTCCAAGTAGTTCATCCAGGACATGGTCTTTATAACTCCCCGGTGTGACCTGTGATAAAACCAGGTGCCTGTGGAAGCTCACAGATTACTGGTAATTAAATAAGGTGATTCAGCCATTACATGCTTCCATGCCTTCAGTAGTCAATTTAATATATAAATTGACCCATGGATTTGTAATCAATCATCATGTTCTTGACCTGGAAAATACCTTTTACTCCATAGATTTAGCAGTTATTGGTTAACGTATATTTACCTTCAGCTGGAGTGGCCACCAATGGACCTTCACTGATGTCACAGGGTATCTGCACAGCTCAACACTGGGCTCTGAGCTTGTGGCACAGAATGTAGCCATTTGGAAAAAGGCCCAAGCAGAGAAATTCTACCATTAATTTTGATAATATCATGCTGAATTATCACTCTCTTATGGATGTATAAATAAGAAACAAGGACATGGTTTAACTGTCAAGTTCTTGGTGTTTGTCTCTTTGGGTAAGACAAGAGGCAGTATTTGATAAGGTGAAGGCATTTCCATCCCCACAATGGTCAAGCAGTTACAGGAATTCTTAGGTGTGTTGTGTTATTGGGGGGCTTTTATTCCACATTTGATAAAAATTCTGAAATCTGGGTGCTCCTTGGTATTGAAAGGAGTCAGATGAGACTGGGAACACAAATATATCATGGCTTTTGACACAGCTAAACAATCCGTAAAAAAGTACAAGCCTTGAGTGTTTTGGTTCCAACATGATGTTGTGAGTTGGTGGTCCGTGTCACCTGTAGATGGTAATGGCTCAGGCCTATGGCAATGGCAAGAACAAATCCCATTGTATTTTTATCACAACATTGGAATTGATCTGAGGCTCATTATTCCCTATCTGAAATTCATTAATCACCACCTATCATGCTTTGGTAGGTACTGAGCCTATTGTAGGTGTTGCGCCCATAATGGTGACTTCAACCTATCCCACAGTAGGCTGGTTGTGTGCCTAGATTGGAAAGCCAAAGTGCTCATACAGCAAAGGAGGGTGTTTATTTGCAAGAGTAATGTACCCTGTCCTTCAGTCCCCTAAGTTCAGAGCTGCAACAATCCTGAACCCTGTAGAAAATCTTGGGACACAAGAAATGAAGGGCCAATGCCTGAGCTGACTTCCCTTGTGAGCCCCTATAAAGAAAGTTAACCAGTGATACTTGAAAATGTGTGGTGTACAAATAGGACAAGCCAGGGGCAGCCCAACACATGGAAATCCTTTGCTTTCCATCCTGACACAGGAACATATAGATGAAATATGGAACCTGACATAGTAGTCAAGGGGCAGAGTTAAGAGCTGGGTAGATGTTTTATATGAAAGAATCCTCTTCTCTCATCATCAGCACCAATAACCAGGCTATGTATCATGGTTTGCCTTTCAGGTTGCACATGGGGCTTGGATATGAATGGGTGGTGGCTGACAGGCCCTTGTGGTGCAAAATCATGAGACAGTACTTATGGGCATTAGCACAGCAGACTATGTTACCAGGCATGCCACATTGGCCTCACCTGAAAATGATGAAGGCAGATACTCTCACTTTTGTTCAGTAAATAGAAGAAGCTCTGGACTAAGACTTGGTAGCCTGGTTACACATATGCCTATTTCATGCAGGTCCGTGCATTATATGGAAAGGGGTTGAACAATGGGAATTGCTATTGAATTTTGATGTGGTGGTAGGGCACATCAGAGAAGGAAAACTCTGACTCCAAAAAACCTCCGCTGCCTTGCGGCATACCTCTTCAGGGGAAAGGCTAAGGGAGTAAACCCCAACAGAAAATCTGGAGCCGGAGTCCCTAAGGCGGTTTGACGTTGTAGTCAACACCGACAACTCCTGCGGTGCACCTGAAGCCAAGCTGTATTGACTCCGTCTTTCCCTTGGACCCTTCAGATGCGAAGAGAGGGGGGGGTCTGCTGCATGGGCAACAGCAGACCCTCCATATCACCCTACCCAGGCTCTGTAGCTTCAGCTTCACTGGAGAGGACACTCCAGCGTCATCACAAGATGTCGATTCAACACGGGAGGAGACAGATACCGTGTCACTCCCGAGTTGGACTGCACAGCCATTCTCGGCGGTGCAGATAGACTCTTAAGAAGCTACACCATCGTCTCTCGAGACGGACGGCTGCCGACCGACCGACCGGTAGAGGCCTACCAAAAGTTTGTGGTCTGATCTAAGTTTTGATGATGGGTGTTTCCCCCAGAAGGAAGATATTATCCCTAGGTGCCAGTGGTAAGATGGCAAGTGGCTTACATTGGTTTCTTACAATTTCAACTTGCCTGCAACTTGAATATCTTTGATGACATCACAGACATGGTTTAATTTTCAAGTGAATCCATTTTTTAAATGAGAAGAAACTTTTAAGACGGATAGCTGCACTACTTTATAGTCTACTACTGATCATTGTGATTTTCCTTGAATAATGATTTTTCTCCCTAAGATTACCCTCCTTGTCTTTAAACGGACTATATTAGGTCCATTTTTTAATTTATCCTGTTCATTTGCATAAATATAACAAGAGCAGCAAATGATCACTTATGATATTTAGTTCTGCTTTGCTGGAACTTACTCAAGGAATATTTAGGGTGACACTCAGTCTGCTCTTCAGGGCACAGAAGCAGGGCCACCAACCTGGCATTCATCCTTGCCTGTACACACCTGTCCTTTCCAAGTGTTTCTGGTTTTTCATTGTGCCTTAAGGTCCCTTCTAGCCATCTTCCAGGAAAACAACCTTCGTTCCTTCCCTGGAAAGATTGCTGTGGACCGCACAACCAACCATGGTACCAGGCCTTTTATCTCGTGGGCTTTTATTACCTTTGATAGTCATTCCCAGTTCCTCAGGGCTTTTTGGTAACAACCTGAGCCCAAGCATGTCTCCTTTAGGCTTGACATTCCAGTCAAAGACTTGGTCAAAAAAAAAGAAAAAGAAAAAAAAGGAACCTCTATTAACAACTGGTCTTATTAGTTCTTTGCAAAGAAACATGTCATTACTTACTTGTTTAGAATGCCAAACTCTGGAGGGATCAAATAGGGATAAAAATATACAACGTGAAGGAAAATCTTTGTCCTAATATTCACTGAAATGGCATTTCCATTCTTCATTTTTTCATTTTTCCCCCACTATAAAAATTTTTGTTTGTTTTTCCATTACAGTTGTCTCACTTTCTTCCCCCTCTTGCTTCCCTGCACCCTGCCTCTCCCGTCCCCCACATCCAGTCTCCACTCAGTTGCCCATGTCCGTGGGTTATTTATACATGTTCTTTGACTTGACCCTTCCCCTTCTTACCCCCTTCTCTCCCTCCGCCCTCACCCCTTGTTACTGTTAGTCTACTTCTTGTTTACATAACTCTGGTTCAATTTTGCTCATTTGTTTGTGTTGTTCATTAGCTTCCTGTAATAGGTGACAGCATAAGGTATTTTTCTTTTGTTGCCTGGCTTATTTCACTAAGTATAATTCTCTCTAGTTCCATCCATGTTGTTGCAAATGGTAGAAGTTCCTTCTTTCTTTCTGCTACATAGAACTCCATTGTGTAAAGGTACCACAGATTTTTGATCCACTCATCTACAGATGGGCACTTAGGTTGTTTCCAGCACTTGGCTGTTGTAAATAGTGCTGCTATGAACATTGGAGTGCGTAGGTTCTTTTGAATTGGTGTTTCAGGATTTTTCAAATACAATCCTAGCAATGTAATTGCTGGTTCAAAAGGCAGTTCCATTTTTAGATTTTTGAGAAATTCCAAACTGTTTTCCACAGTGGCTGCACCAATCTGCATTCCCACCAGCAATGCACCAGGGTTCCCATTTTTCTGCATCCTCTCCAGCAGAAGTTGTTTGTTGATTTATTGATGATTGCCATTCTGACTGGTGTGAGGTGGTATCTCATTGTGGTTTTTATTTGCATCTCTCTGATGGCTAGTGATGTGGAGCATTCTTTCCTATGTCTATGGGCCCTCTGTATGTCTTCTTTGGAGAAGTGTTTGTTCAGGTCCTTTGCCCATTTTTTAATTGGGTTGTCTGTCTTCTTGGTGTTGAGTCATATGAGTTCTTTATATATTTTGGAGATCAATCCCTTGTCTGAGATGTCATTGGCGAATATATTTTCCCATGTGGTTGGTTTCCTTTACATCTTGCTGACGTTTTCTTTAGCTGAGCAGAAACGTTTTAGTTTGATGTAGTCCCATTTGTTTATTCTTTCCTTTATTTCCCTTGCCTTAGGAGATATATCAGTGAAAATGTTGCTACGTGGGATATCTGAAATTTTCCTGCCTATTTGTTCCTTTAGGACTTTCATGATATCAGGGCTTACATTTAAGTCTTTGATCCATTTTGAGTTTATTCTGGTGTATGGTGTGAGCTGGTGGTCTAGTTTCATTTTTTTGCATGTCCCAACACCATTTGTTGAAAAGGCTCTTTTCACTCCATTTGATGTTCTTTCCCCCTTTGTCAAATATTAGTTGACCATATGAACCTGGGTTCATTTCTGGGCTCTCTATTCTGTTCCATTGATCTATATGTCTGTTTTTATGCCAGTACCGGACTGTTTTCATTACCGTGGACTTGTAGTATAATTTGATATCAGGTATTGCGATTCCTCCTACTATTTTCTTTCTCAAAATTGCTGTGGCTATTCGGGTTCTTTTTTGGTTCAATATAAATTTTTTTTTCCTTGCAACTTTTATTTATTATTATTTTTTTAATTTTGGTTTTTCAATTACAGTTTTCCCCTTTTCCCCTAATTTCTCTCCCCCACCCAACCCACCCCCTCTCCCGCAATCATATCCCTCCCCGTTGTCCATGTCCATGAGTCTTTTATACAGGTTCTTTGACTAAACCCTTCCCTTACTTATCCCCCTTCTCTCCCTCTCCCCTCTCCCCTATTGACTGCTATTCTGCTCTTTGTTCTATTTAGTTCCTTTGTTTGTGTTGTTCTTTAGTTTCCTGTATTAGGTGATATCATATGGTATTTTTCTTTCTTTGCCTGGCTTATTTCACTAAGCATAAGTCTCTCTAGTTCCATCCATGTTGTTGCAAATGGCAGGAGTTCCTTCTTTCTTTCTGCTACATAGTATTCCATTGTGTAAATGTACCACAGATTTTTGATCCACTCATCTACAAATGGGCACTTAGGTTATTTCCAGCACTTCTATTGTAAACAGTGCTGCAATAAACATAGGGGTGCATAAGTTCTTTTGAGTTGGTGTTTCAAGATTCTTCGGGTATAATCCTAGTAGTGGATTCGCTGGTTCAAAAGGCAGTTCCATTTTTAATCTTTTGAGGTAATTCCATACTGTTCTCCATAGTGGCTGCACCAGTCTGTATTCCCACCAACAGTGCAGTAGGGTTCCCGTTTCTCCACATCCTCGCCAGCACTTGTTGCTTGTTGATTTGTTGATGATGGCCATTCTGACTGGTGTAAAATGGTATCTCATTGTCGTTTATACTTGCATCTCTCTGATGGCCAATGTTGTTGGCAGCCGTCCGTCTCGAGAGACGATGGTGTAGCTTCTTAAGAGTCTATCTGCACCGCCGAGAATGGCTGTGCAGTCCGACTCGGGAGTGATGCGGTATCTGTCTCCTCCCGTGTTGAATCGACATCTTGCGATGAAGCTACAGAGCCTGGGCAGGGTGATATGGAGGGTCTGCTGTTGCCCATGCAGCAGACCCCCCCTCTCTTCGCAGCTGAAGGGTCCAAGGGAAAGACGGAGTCAATACAGCTTGGCTTCAGGTGCGCCGCAGGAGTTGCCGGTGTTGACTACAACGTCAAACCGCCTTAGGGACTCCGGCTCCGAATTTTCTGTCGGGGTTTACTCCCTTAGCCTTTCCCCTAAAGAGGTATGCCGCAAGGCAGCGGAGGTTTTTTGGAGTCAGAGTTTTCCTTCTCTGATGTGCCCTGATTGGAAGATCGAACCAGCGACACTTAGCTCGCAGGCCGACGCTCAATCCACTGAGCCAAACCAGCCAGGGGTGGGGATGTAAAGTACAGTATAGGAAATGGAGTAGCCAAAGAACTTACATGCATGATCCAGGGACATGAACAATGGTGTGCGAATTGCCTAAGGGAGTGTGGGAGGTGCTGGGTGGACGGCGGCAAAGGGGAAAAATTGGGACACCTGTAATAGCATAATCAAAAGTGGGTTCTACTCTTGCCAACTGTCTGCTTCTTATCCGTAATCCCCTGACCACATGTGCTGATCCTGGAGGCCACCTAATGCCCATGGGTTCCTATTATACATCTCTCCCTACTGTCTTAGTTCAAGTTATTTTGGGGTCTTTTTTGTCTTTGTTTGTTTTTGTTATTTACAGCCAAGAAGGTCCTAAAAAATATGGGGTTGGTCAAAATATGGGGTTTAGGATTCAAACCCAGACATTCTGGTTCAACCATGGTCTTAACCTTACACTTTCTGCTTCCCATCACCAAGACCCATAACGTCTCCTCTTCAGTCTTCTCATCTGTCTTCATCCTCTGCCACTGTCTTTTTGGGCTGGTGCCACTGTCACCAGATTTACTGCAGTAGCCTCCCTACTGGTCTCACTGCCTTCGGTTCATTCGCAGAGCTGTACTGGAATGATTGTTCTAAAATGCAATCTGATCATCACTATTTTGCTAAAAACCCTCACTTGGCTTCCTGTAGCTTATGGTGCCCTGTCCCCAGGACACACACAGCCTGCTGTGACAAGGCTGTTGCTGAGCGCCCTCCAGCCCAGAGGTTCTCAGCCTTTGCCACGTCTCACTGTTACCTCAGGGCTTGTTCATGCAGGGCTTGCTGAGCCCCGCCCCAGAGGCGGCCTTAGAATTTGTATTTCTCACAAGTTCCTGGGACCAGCTGCTAAAGCAGGGACCCACACTGGGAAGCAGTGCCTGCCCGGGGCCTGGCCTGCCTGTCTCTGCTCCAGCCCTGGGCACGCTTGCAGGTTCTCGATGGACATGCTGTTTCAGGCTTTGATCCTTTTGCACAAGCTGGTTCCTCTGCAGGAGTGGTTTTCCTTCCTTTTAAAACGCAGTTCAAGTATCACTTCCTAGGAAGCTCCCTCTGACCCCACAGTGATCCCATCGCCTCAGCACCATGCCCAGTGTACATCGAAGGTACTTATTTAATGACTTGAATTATATAAACCTACTTGTGCTTAAAAAAAATAAAAAAGAGTAATCCTATTTTAATTTTTATTCGCATTACCCTTTAAATGTTGCCTAAGGTGATTTTAAAACATTAAGATATTCCAACACGAAATCAGTATACATCTGAGAGCATTAAACTTTCAAAGCCTGGCATTTAACATAAACACAGGAGCTTATTCCTGCAGAGGCTGGTGTTTGTCCATAGATAACTCACTTCTTGCACCTGCTTGTGATTTGAAATGCTTGAGTTATCCCTCAGTCCTCCTCAGCCTTCAGAACTCTCTGGTCTGTTCTTAGGCTCTGTTTGATCTAATTAGAGAGTTACTGATGGAATAGTCTGGGCAGGATAAGCCTTGCTTTTTCTGATGCAGATCAATGGGCTGTACGCTCGCAGCTTCCCTGTTTCCATCTGAAGTTGCATCCCTCAGTCCCTCATGTTCCCTTCTATGAACCTGCATTTTCTGCATACTTTCCAGGAAGAATTTAGGTTTAATTGCGTGCATAACCCTCCCTCTCTCTCCCTTTAAATCTCAAATTACATGTTCTTGCCAAAGTGTTAAAGCTCCAAACTCTAACAAAGGAATTTCTGAACCAAATTGTCCCTAGACTGTAGACACTTCTTTGAGGGGTGCTATGGCCTTCATCTGGTGTAGAGCAAGTTCAAAGGCAGAGAGCCCTTCCACATCTCCAGGAAAGCAGGAGAGAACATGGGTCCACAGGGCCTAGGAGCACTGAAAAGTCTCCTCCCCTGCTCCCTGTTGCCCCTTTCCAGGCTCTGCTATGTGGTATTGCTTTGGGAATCATTTCTTGGGGCCTAGCTTTATCCTTCTTCTTCCAAAATTTCACAGGCAAGCAGAGGGCAGCTCTCTCCTTCAGGTGGAAGCATGGCTGAATTATGTTACCTTCTCACACCAGGTAACAACAGCTTATGAGGTAGATCAGAGCCACTAGCGTTTAGGCTCAGTTATTTGGAAAGAACAGCAGCCTCTAGGGCACCATCATACTCATGCCTGTTCTGCACGCTTTATTGTTAACAGTGAGCTTGTCACAGGACTAAATGTGAAGGAAATTCATCTGGTCTCTCATTTTTTTGGGTTGTCCAAAAAGTCTGATGGCCAATGATGTTGAGAATTTTTTCATGTGTCTATGGACCTTCTGTATGTCCTCTTCGGAGAAGTGTTTGTTCAGGTCTTTTGCCCATTTTTTAATTGGGTTGTTTGTTTTCTTGATGTTGAGTCGTATCAGCTCTTTATATATTTTGGAAATCAGTCCCCTGTCTGTGATGTCATTGGCAAACATGTTTTCCCATATGGTTGGTTTCCTTTTAATCTTGCTGATGTTTTCTTTTGCTGTGCAGAAACTCCTTAGTTTAATGTAATCTCATTTATTTATTTTTTCCTTTATTTCTCTTCCTTTAGGAGATGTATCCATGAAGAGATTGTTACGTGAAATATCTGATATTTTCTTGCCTATGTTTTCCTCTATGACTTTTATGGTGTCACAGTTTACATTTAAGTCTTTGATTTATCTTGAGTTTATTCTCGTGTGTGGTGTAATTTGGTGGTCTGGTTTCATTTTTTTACAGGTCCCTATCCAGTTCTCCCAGCACCATTTGTTAATAAGGCTTTTCTCACTCCATCTTATGTTCCTTCCTCCTTTATCAAAGAGTAGTTGACCATAGAGGCCTGGGTTTATTTCTGGACTCTCTATTCTGTTCCACTGATCAATATGTCTGTTCTTATGCAAGTAGCAGACTGTTTTGATTACAGTGGCTTTGTAGTATTGTTTGATATCTGGTGTTGTGATTCCTCCTGCTGTGTTCTTCTGTCTGAAGATTGCTTTTGCTATTCGGGGTCTTTATTGGTTTCATATGAATTTATGGAGTATTTGTTCTAGGTCAGTGAAATATGTCATTGGTATTTTAATAGGGATTGCATTGAATCTGTAAATTGCTTTGGGTAGTATGGCCATTTTGATGATGTTGATTCTTCCCATCCAAGAACATGGTATTTGCTTCCATTTATTTGATTTCTTCTTTAATTTCTTTCTTAAATGTTATGTAATTTTCAGAGTACAGGTCTTTTATCTCTTTGGTTAAGTTTATTCCTAGGTACTTTTATTTTTCTTTTTGCTATAGTAAATGGTATTTTCTTTTTTGTCTCTGTCTCTGCTATTTTATTGTTGGTGTACGGAAATGCCTTAGATTTCTGTATATTTATTTTGTACCCTGCCATTTTGCCAAATTCACTTATTATATCGAGTAGTCTTTTAGTGGAGTTTATAGGATTTTCTAGGTATACTATCATGTCATCTGCATATAATGAAAGTTTTACTTCCTCTTTCCCAATTTGGATGCCTTTTATTTCTTTGTCTTGTCTGATTGCTGTGGCTAGGACTTCCAACACTATGTTGAAAAGGAGTGGAGACAACCTTGTCTAGTTCCTGAGTTCAGGGGGAATGCTTTCAGTTTTTGTCCATTGAGTATGATGTTGGCCTCAGGCTTCACATATATAGCCTTAATTATGTTAAGGTATGCTCCCTCTATTCCCGTTTTGCTGAGTGTTTTCATCATAAATGGGTGTTGTACTTTATCAAATCCTTTTCTGCATCTATTGATACGATCATGTGATTTTTGTCTTTCATTCTGTTTAGGTGATGTATTATATTTATTGATTTGCGAATATTAAACCATCCTTGCATCCGTGGAATGAAGCCCACTTGATCATGATGTATGATCTTTTTGATGTATTGCTGGATCCTGTTTGCCAAAATTTTATTGAGGATTTTAGCATCGATGTTCATCAGTGATATTGGCCTGTAGTTTTCTTTCTTTGTTGTGTCTTGACCTGGTTTGGGGATTAGGATAATACTGGCTTCATAGAAAGAGTTTGGGATTCTCCCTTCTTCTTGGATTTTTTGGAACAGTTTGAGGAGGATAGGAGTTAGTTCTTCCCTGAATGTTTTGTAGAATTCGCCTGTGACGCCATCCGGTCCAGGGCTTTTGTGTGCAGGGAAATTTTGGATTACTGTTTCAATTTCCTTTTTTGTTATTGGTCTGTTGAGACTTTCCACTTCTTCTTGATTCAGTCTTGGAAGGTTGTATGTTTCTAGAAATTTGTCCACTTGTTCTAGATTGTCAAATTTCTTGTCATACAGTTGTCTGAAGTAATTTCTAACGATCATTTGTATTTCTGAAGTATCAGTCATGATTTCTCCTCTTTCATTTCTGATTTTGTTTATTTGAGTGTTCTCTCTTTTTTTCTTGATTAGACTGGCTAGAGGCTTGTCGATTTTGTTTATTTTTTCGAAGAACAAGCTCCTAGTTTTGTTGATCTTTTGGATTGTTTGTTTAGTCTCTCTGTCATTTAGTTCTGCGCTGATCTTGATGATTTCGTTCCTTCTTCTTGCACTAGGCTTTGTTTGTTGTTGTTGATCTAGTTCTTGTAGCATTATGGTTAGGTTTTTTATTTGAGATTCTTCTATCCTTTTCAGATATGCCTGTGTTGCTATGAACTTCCTTCTCAGGACTGCTTTTGCTCTGTCCCACAGGTTTTGGGCTGTTGTGTGCTCATTATAGTTTCTAGATATTTCTTGATTTCTTCTTTGATGTCATTGTTAACCCATTCATTATTTAACAGCATGTTTTTCAATCTCCATGAGTTTGGGTGTCTTTGATTTTTTTCTCTGAGGTTGATTTCTAGTTTCAACGCATTGTGATCTGAAAGGATGCTTGATATGATTTCAATTTTCTTGAATTTGTTGAGGCTTGTTTTTGTGACCTATCATGTGGTCTATCTTTGAAAATGTCCCATGTGCACTTGAAAAGAATGTACATTTTGCTTCTTTGGGGTGAAAAGTTCTATATATATCAGTTAGATCCATGTGGTTTAGTGTGTTGTTCAATGCCTGTATATCCTTGGTGTTTCCTTGCTTTGATGATCTGTCTGTTGTTGATAATGGAATGTTGAAGTCCCCTACTAGGAGTGTGTTGTTGTTGATATCCTTTTTGTGGTCTTCTAGTATTTGCTTTATGTATTTGGGTGCTCCTATGTTGGGTGCGTATATGTTTATCAAAGTCATATCTTCTTGATGGATTGTTCAAGTATTATGAAATGTCCTTATTTGTCTTTTTTTATTGTCCTCGCTTTGAAATCCGTTTTGTCTGATATGAGGACTGCTACCCCAGCTTTTTTTCTGGTCCGTTTGTTTGGAATATTTTTTTATATCCCTTTATTTTCAGTCTGTGTAAATCTTTTGTTTTGAGGTCTGTTTCTTGTAGACAGTAAATATGTGGGTCCTGTTTTCTTATCCATTCCGTTACCCTATGTCTTTTAATGGGAGCATTTAATCCATTTACATTTAAGGTTATTATTGACGTGTATTTATTCATTGCCCTTTGTACCTCTGTTCCTGTCCTCTCTTGTTCTTTTCTTCTTTTTTCTTAGAACACTCCTTTTAGCATCTCTTGCAATGCTGGTTTGGTGGAGATGTATTCTTTCAGTCTTCCTTTGTCTGAGAAACTCCTTATTTCACCTTCTATTTTGAATGAGAGCCTTGCTGGGTAGAGTATTCTTGGTTGTAGGCCTTTGGTTTTCATTGCTTGAAATATTTTTGACCATTCCCTTCTGGCTTGTAATGTTTATGTTGAGAAATCAGTTGATAGCCTTATCGGAGCTCCCTTGTATGTTATTTGCTGTTTTTCTCTTGCTGCTTTTAGGATTCTCTCTTTGTCTTGGAATGTTGCCATTTTAACTATGATGTGCCTTGGAGTGGATTTTGGGGGTTCCTCTTCATTGGAACTCTCTGGGCTTCCTGAACTTGTATAACTTTTTCTCTCATCAGGTTCGGAAAATTTTCTGTCACTATTTCTCCTATCAGTTTTTCAATTCCATGGTCCTTTTCTTCTCCCTCTCTAAATCCTATGATCCTGATATTATTTCTTCTCATGCTATCCTGTAATTCCCTTACATCTTGTTCATATTTTTTCAATCTTTTTTCATTTTGCTGTATTGTCTGGGAGTTTTTCTCTACATTACTTTCTACTTCACTAATCTGGTCCTCTGCTTCGTTTAGTCTGCTTTTGACTGATTTTACTGTGTTTTTCAGTTCAGAGATTGAATTCTTCAGTTCTTCCTGGTTCTTGTTAACAGTTTCTATGTCTTTTTTTTATGCTGGTCTAGTTCTCTGCAAGTTCCCTGTAATTTTCTTGGAGTTGCTGGTAACTTCCTTGGAGGTTGTCATAGTTGATTTTAAGGATGTTGAGTATATTGAGCTTCTTTACCACCATTGTTTTGAATTCTGTGTCTGACATTTGGGCTATGTCTATTCCATCTACGTCTCTTTCTGAGGATTCCTCTTTTCTCTTCATTGTGGGGTTATTTTCGCATCTTACCATGTTGGATTCTTTTTGTTTTATTTATTAATTTATTTGTTTGTTTGTTTTTTTGGGGGGGTATTCTGCTTTGACTTCCCTCCTTTGTGGTGTGAGATTCTTTATCGGAGATCTGGGGGTTTCAGTGGTCCAGTCTCTTTGATATCCTGAGCCTGATGTTCTTGAGTTACCCTTTATATCGTTTGTTTATGCTGTTTGGTTATATTTCAGATGTTCTTTGATAGGATCTTCCTTCTGGCTAGTTGGTTGAGAGTCACTCTATCTGTTTTGTCTTGAGTTCTTTTGTGGATATGCTGTTAAAAACATAAACACACAGCCCAGGCAGGGAGCCACACCCTCAAAAAGTATCCCCCACTCTATCCTGCTATCGTCAGCCAACGAGCCCGTATTAATATAAATGTAAAGAGATTAGAGTTTTGTACTACAAAAAGAATAGATAAGAGTTGTTTTGGGGGAGGAAAAATATCATTTTTGATAGAGGGGTTGATGGATTAATAATAGTTGAGACTGTGCAAGCCAGTAGGTAATATTTACATTGTATGTTAATAAAAATAGAAGAAAAGGATAGAAAAATGCATGATATAGTAAGAAAGTAGGACTGTATTGTATTGGGTTTTTATAGTAATTATATTCTATTATTTAGAGTGATAGGGGGGCTGAACTAGACACACAAATCAATAAACAACAATTAAAGAGAAAGGATGAGAAGGAGAGGTTATATGCAACACGTTAGAGATAAAGTTTGTTATTCTTTTTGGAAGGGGAGGAAAAAAAACACCCCCCAAAAGAAACCCAAGAAAATAGAAGAAAAGAAGAAAGAAAGAAAGAAAGAAAGAAAGAAAGAAAGAAAGAAAGAAAGAAAGAAAGAAAGAAAGAAAAGAAAGAATATAGAAGAAAGAAAGAAGAAAGGGAGAAAAAAATTAAAAAAAAAATACCCCAGAAAACCCTCCTCCAAAAAAAGCCCAAGAAAAGAGAAGAAAGAAAAGAATAAAGAAAGAAAGAAAGAAAAGAAAGAATTAAGAAGAAAGAAAGAAAGAGGAAAGGGAGAAAAAAAATTGAAAAAAAAAAAGCGATGTTTTTACTCCGTTTTAGCCTTGGTGTGTTGCCTTCTTTTTCTGCATCCGCAGCTGGTCTAGTGTGGCAGTTCAGAGGTTCTTGTTTCTTGTAGCACTGGTGCGCGCCCGCTGTTGCCGGCACGACGCGGTCCCTTGCTGCCCGCTGGAGCCAGTTGAGGTGCCCTCGCGCGCGAGCCCCTGCGCGCTACGGCGGCCCGAGAGCTTGCCCCGGGATTGGTGCCTATTGTTGCCCAGCCGAGGTGGTTCAGCGTTCGCGCGAGGTGTCCCTGCATGCGTCCCTGCACGCGCGGTCAGCCCGAGAGCTTGCCCCGGGATTGGCGCCTACTGTTGCCGGGCCGCGGTGGTTCCGCGTTCGTTCTGAGGTGTCCCTGCGCTCGTCCCTGCCCACGTGGGCGGCCCGAGAGCTTGCCCCGGGATTGGCGTCTATTGTCCCTGGGCTGAGGTGTTTTCACGCTCTCACGCCGCCCGTGCCCTTAGTCCCGCTGAGCCGAGCTCCGGGAGTTGGTCTCTCGCCTCTTAGGGTGGGGCACTTGTGCTCAGTGAAAGTGAACGTCTGTGAGTCGCTGCCGCCTGCTGTTCCCGTGCTGCAGCCGCCCACCTTCCCTCACCCATCTGGTCGGGCACAAACAGAGCCTGCGCTACTGGTCTGCTTTCTGGCCTGGGGCCTGGCACCCACGGGAGCTGTCTGGGGGTATCTGCGCACAGTCCTCTGCCTGTTTAGTGGGCCCTCCTGTGTCCGTTGGGGTACTGATCTTATGTCCATTGGGGAGTGTCCAAGGGACGCCTGGACTCACAGCCCCGCGCACCTGGACCAGTGAGTGAGAGCATTTCCCTATGTGCACCCCCGCGACCCAAGGGTAGGGTTGGGGAGTGGATGAGTGCGCCTCTGCGCATGCGCTCCTCAAGAATGGCCTACCACCCCTAAACATTCCTCCCCTCTCCACTGTCCACTAGAGAAAAATATAAAGGAGAATTATGTTCTCACTTGCCCGGCAGCACGCTGTCTCCTGTCCTTCGGCGCCAATGCCACTTGGTCGAGTCCCATCTCTGCCAATGGGCAGAGATCCGCTCTCCTCCTGACTCCTCTCCCGGGCAGCCTGTGGTCGCCAAAAAGCCTTTGTGTGCTTCCCGCCACAGCTCGGGCAGCTGCCCCAGTCAGGAATCCCATTTCGTCCCCTTTTCCTCCGCTATCCTCACTAAACAGGTTGTTCCCAGATGGATTTTTTCTAATCCAGCAGTGCCATGGCTCGACTCCTGCCAGTGTCCAGCGGCTCACTGAGACGTTCTGTCTGCAATTAGCCCAAACTGCAGACGGGTCTCGGGAGCCTGAAACCGCAGCCTCTCCTCACTCCTCCACCATCTTACCTTCTCCCTCAATATAAATTTTTGAAGTATTTGTTCTAGGTCTTAGAAATATGTCATTGGTATTTTAATAAAGGTGGCATTGAATCTGTAAATTGCTTTGGGATGAGCTTGGTATATGCTTCTATTTATTTGTATCTTCTTTAATTTCTTTCTTCAGTGTTATGTAGTTTTCTGAGTACAGGTCTTTTACCTCCTTGGTTAAGTTCATTCCTAGGTATTTTATTTTTCTTGTTGCTTTGGTAAATGGGATTTTTCTTTCCATTTCTATCTCTGAGTTTTTATTGTTGGTGTATAAAAATGGCTTTGATTTCTTAATATTGACTTTGTATCTACTATTTTGCCGAATTCACTTATTAGGTTGAGTAGTTTTTTTGTGGAGTCTATCTAGGATTTTCTATGTACACTATCATGTCATCTGCAAATAATGACAGTTTTACTTCCTCTTTTCCAATTTGGATGCCTTTTATTTCTCTTTCTTGTCTGATTGCTGTGGCTAGAACTTCCAAGTCTATGCTGAATAGGAGTGGAGAGAGCGGACATCCTTGTCTTGTTCCTGATCTCAGGGGGAATGCTCTCAGTTTTTGACCATTGAGTATGATGTTGGCTTCAGGTTTCTCGTATATGGCCTTTACTATGTTGAGGTATGCCCCCTCTATTGCCATTTTGCTGAGAGTTTTTATCATAAATGTAGTTTATCAAATGCTTTTTCTGCATCTATTGATATGATCATGTGGTTTTTGTCTTTCATTTTGGTTATGTGGTGTATTACATTTATTGATTTGTGAATATTAAACCATCCTTGCATCCCTGGGTTGAATCCCACTTGATCATGGTGTATGATCTTTCTAATGTGTTGCTGGATCCGGTTTGCCAATATTTTGTTGAGGATTTTAGCATCTATGTTCATCAGCGATATTGGCCTGTAGTTTTCTTTCTTTGTTGTGTCTTGACCTGGTTTTGGAATTAGGGTTATACTGGCTTCATAGAACGAGTTTGGGAGTCTTCCCTCTCCTTGTATCTTTTGGAATAGTCTGAGGAGGATAGGGGTTAGTTCTTTCCTAAATGTTTTGTAGAATTCACTTGTGAAGCCATGCGGTCCTGGACTTTTGTGTGCTGGGAGTTTTTTGATTACTGCTTCAATTTCAGTAGCTGTTATTGGTCTATTCAGACTTTCTGCTTCTTCTTGATTCAGTTTGGGAAGACTATAGTTTTCCAGGAATCTGTCCATTTCCTCTAGGTTGTCAAATTTCTTGCCATACAGTTGTTCATAATAATTTCGTACAATCCTTTGTATTTCTGTTGTATCAGTTGTGATTTCTCCTCTTTCATTTCTGATTTTATTTATTTGGTTCCTCTCTCTTTTTTTCTTGATGAGCCTCGTTAAAGGCTTGTCAATTTTATCTTTTCAAAGAAGCAGCTCCCACTGTTGTTGATATTTTGAATTGTTAGTTTAGACTCTATGTCATTTAATTGTGCTCTGATCTTGATGATTTCCTTCCCTCTACTTGATCTGGGCTTTGCTTGTTGTTCTTCCTCTAGTTCTTGTAGCTGTAGGGTTAAATTTTTTATTAGAGATTCTTCTAGCTTTTTTAGGTAGGCTTGTATTGCTATGAACTTTTCTCTTAGGACTGCTTTCGCTGTCTCCCATAGGTTTTGTGTTGTTGTTTGTTCATTATCATTAGTTTCAGGAAATTTTTGATTTCTTCCTTGATGTCATTGTTAATCCATTCATTATTTAATAGCATGTTATTCATTCTCCATGAGTTTGAGTGTTTTTGAGTTTTTTCCTTGAGGTTGATTTCCAATTTTAGGCCATTGTGATCTGAGAAGTTGCTTGATATAATTTCAATTTTCTTGAATTTATTGAGGCTTGTTTTGTGTCCTACCATGTGGTCTATCTTTGAAAATGTTCCATGTGCACTTGAGAAATATGTATATTTTGCTTCTTTGGGGTGTAAACTTCTATATATATCGACTAAGTCCATTTGATCTAAAGTGTTGTTCAGTGCCTCAATATCTTTGGTGTTTCTTTGCTTTGAAGATCTGTCTATTGTTGACAATGGGGTGTTAAAGTCCCCTACGATGAGTGTGTTGCTGCCTATATCTTTCTTGGAGTCTTTCAAAAATTTCCTTATATATTTGGGTGCTCCTAAGGTGGGTGCATATATATTTATAAGGGTTATATCTTCTTGATGGATTTTTCCCTTAAGTACTATGAAATGCCCTTCTTTATCTCTTTTTATGGACTTTGCTGTGAAATCTGTTTTGTCTAAGTATTGCTACCCAGGCTTTTTTTTTCATGTCCATTTGCTTGAAGTACTTTTTTCCATCCCTTTACTTTCAGTGTGTGTAGATCTTTTGTTCTAAGGTGGGTCTCTTGTAGACAGCATATATGTGGGTCATTCTTTCTAATCCATTTAGCTACCCTATGTCTTTTAATTGGATCGTTTAATCCAGTTACATTTAAGGTTATTACCGATAAGTACTTTTTCAGTGTCGTTTTTCCCCTTTGTACTCGTGTTCTTCTCCGTCTCTCTGTTTCTTTATCTTCTTAGAGCTGACCCTTTAGCATCTCTTACATTGCTGGTTTGGTGGAGATGTATTTTTTTAGCGTTCTTTTGTCTTGGAATCTCCTTATTTCACCCTCCATTTTGAATGAGAGCTTTGCTGGGTAGAGTATTCTAGGTTGTAGGCCTTTGTTTTTCATTGCTTGGAATATTTTTTGCCATTCCCTTCTGGCTTGTAGTGTTTCTGCTGAGAAATCTGAGGAGAGCCTTATTGGAGCTCCCTTGTATGTTATTAGTTGTTTCTCTCTTCCTGCTTTTAGAATTCTCTCTTTGTCTTTGAATGTTGCCATTTTAATTATGATGTGTCTTGAGGTGGGCCTTTTGGGGTTCATCTTCATTGGGACACTTTGTGCTTCCTGGATTTGCATGACTCTTTCCCTCCTCATGTGAGGAAAATTTTCTGTCATTAGTTTTTCAAAGAGGTTTTCTATTCCTTGCTCTTCTTCTTCTCCTTCTGGAATTCCTATGATATAGATATTATTACATTTCATGTTATACTGTAGCTGTCTTAGATACTCTTCAGTCTTGTTCAGTCTTTTTTCACTTTGTTGAATTGTCTGGGAGTTTTTGTGTACATTGTCCTCCAGCTCGCTGATCCGATCTTCTGCTTCCTCTAGCCTGCTTTTAATTCCTTCTACTGTGTTCTTCAATTCAGAGATCGTATTCTTCATTTCCTCCTGGCTCTTATTGATAGCTTCTATGTTTGTTTTTCATGCTTGTGTAATTCTCTGTAAGTTCCTTGTAGTTTTTCTGGAGTTCCTTGTAGTTTCCCTGGAGTTCTTCATAGTTTCCGCTGAGCTCATTCAGCTTCTCCATAATCCATGTATTGAATTCCGTATCTGATATTTTGCTCCCCTCTATTTCACTTAGCACTCTCTCTGGGGTTTCTACCTTTCCTTTTGATGGGGAGTTGTTTCTCTGTCTCTCCATTTTTGTGATTCCTATTGTTTGTTGGTGCTTCTTAGAATGATCTGCTCTTCCGGGATCTGCCTCTGGTAGCGTCAGATCATGTACCAGACTGGCCCTAGGCAGCCTATTGAAGACTTCCAGGGATCTACTGCCTTTGTCTGTCTTCTTTAGTTGTTAATCTACGCAATCTGTGATTAGCTGTCAGGCTTAAGGACCGTGGGTTTGGCAGCTTAATTCCTATAGGCAGGGTTTTTTTCCCCCTTAGTCTGATGCCACTTGGAGGGGAATGGTCTGTCTGCTGTACTGGGGCTTAGTCGGCACTGGCTGGTCCTGGGAGGAGGTTAGTGTAGCTTCCACTTACTCCTCTGCCCTCTTGGATCTCCGTCTGTGTTGTCCTTGATGTTATTTGTTTAATCTGTCTGGTTGTATTTCAGCTACTCTCTGGTGGATCTTTTTCTCTGGTTAGTTGATTGAGAGTCACTCTGCCCACCTTGTCTTAAGACCTTTTGTTGAGGTGCTGTCAGTCACTCCTCTCCGCATTCGTTCCTGGAGTCTCTCCTTAACAGGAGCGAGCTGAGAACACTGTCCCTACTCCGCCGCCATCTTCCCCTCTGTCCTTTTATTTTTATCGTCTGATATCTGTGGCTCTAAATTTCATTACTTTGTTGAATCAAAGTAGTGAAAGAGGGCACCCTTGTCGTATTCCTGATCTTAAGGAGACAGTTTTTAGTTTTTACTCATGGATTATGCTGTTGGCTGTATGTTTCTGGTATATGGATTTTATCATGGTGAGGTATGCTCCCTCTACTCCCCATTTGCTGAGAATTTTTTTTCATAAATGGCTGCTGTATTTCATCAAATGCTTTCTCTGAAAGAATTGATAGGGTCACATCGTTTCTGTCTTTCTTTTTGTATGTGGGGTATTATGTTTATATATTTGTGAATACCAAAACATCCTTGCATGTCTTAGGTAAATCTTACTTGAACATGCCGCATGATCACTTTTAATGTATTGCTGTATTTAGTTTGCCAATATTTCACTGATGTATTTAGCATCTGTGCTCATCAGTGACATTGGCTGGCAGTTTTGTTACTTTGTTCTGTCTTTGGTTTTAGAATTAGAATATCACTGGCCTCATATGACGAATTTGGGGTTCTTCCCTCTTCCTGAATATTTTAGAATAACTCGAGGAAGATGGGAGTTAGCTCTTCCCTAAATGTTTGGTAAAATTTGCCTGTGAAGCTGCCTGGTTCAGGGCTTTCGTGTGCCGGGAGATTTTGACTACTGCTTCAATTTGTAGTTGTTATCAGACTCTTCAGGCTTTCTGTTTCCTTTTGATTCAGTTTGGGAAGATTATGTGTTTTCAGGAATATGCCCATTTCAGCCAGGTTTTCAAATTTCTTGATATATATTGTTCATAGTAACTTCTTACAAACCTTTGTATTTCTGTCATATCTTATCGTTCTTTTCTGATTTTATTAATTTTTCCTTCTCCTGATTTTTCTTGATGAGTCTGGTTAAAGGCTACTCAACTTTATTTATCTTTTCAAAGGACAAGCTCCTGAATTTATCCATACTTAGTAGTGTTCTATTAGCCTCTATGTCATTAGTTCTGCTCTAATTTTTATTAATGCTTTTCTTCTGCTTATTCTGGGCTTTGCTTATTGTTGCTTCTCTAGTTTTTGTAGATGTAGGGTATGGTTGTTTATTTGAAAATTCACTATCTCTTTGAAGTAAGCCTGTATTGTTATGAACTTCCATTTATTTTATTTCTTCCTTGATGTTATTGTTACCCACTGCATTACTTAATAGCATGTTATTCAGTATTTATGAATTTGAATATTTTTGAGTTTTTTCCTTGAGGTTGCTTTCTAGTTTCAAGCCTTCATGATTCGCAAAGATGCCTGTTATAACTTCATTTTTTAAAAATGTCTGAGGTTTATTTTGTGCCCTACCTTTAAAATGAAGTCTATCTTTGAAAATGTTTCATGTGCATTTGAAAAGAATGTGTTTTTGTTTTTTTGTTTTTGTTTTTTTGCAATGAAAGACTCTGTACATATCAAGTCCATTTGAACTAGAGTGTTGTTCAACCACATGTCATTGTTCATCTTGGTTTCAACGATCTGTCTATTGTTGACAATGAGGTAATAAAATCCCTTATTATAAATAATAATATATATTTATAACTATTTTTTCTTATATTGGTGGGTGTTCCTCTGTTGGGTGCATATATGTTTGTAGTGGTTATATCTTCTTAATAGATTGCTCTTTAAGTATTATTAAGTGCCCTTCTTTTTTCTTTTTATGGATTTTGTTTCAAAGTATATTTTCTGCAATATACCCATTGCTACTCCGGCATTTTCTTCATGTCTGTTTGGTTGAAATGTGTTTTCCCTCCCCTGCACTTTCATTTGTGTATGTCATTTGTTCTGAGGTGGGTCTCCTGTAGACAGCATCTATGTGGCTTTTGTTTTCTTATCCATTCCTGTGTCCTATGTCTTTTTACTGGAACATTTAAGCCATTTACATGTCCCTGGCTGGTTTGGCTCAGTGGATTTAGCGTCAGCCTGCGAGCTAAGTGTCGCTGGTTCGATCTTCCAGTCAGGGCACATCAGAGAAGGAAAACTCTGACTCCAAAAAACCTCCACTGCCTTGCGGCATACCTCTTCAGAGGAAAGGCTAAGGGAGTAAACCCCGACAGGAAATCCGGAGCCGGAGTCCCTAAGGCAGTTTGACATTGTAGTCAACACCGGCAACTCCTGCGGCGCACCTGAAGCCAAGCTGTATTGACTCCGTCTTTCCCTTGGACCCTTCAGCTGCGAAGAGAGGGGGGGTTCTGCTGCATGGGCAACAGCAGACCCTCCATATCACCCTGCCCAGGCTCTGTAGCTTCAGTTTCACTGGAGAGGACACTCCAGCGTCATCACAAGATGTCGATTCAACACGGGAGGAGACAGATACCGTGTTACTCCCGAGTCGGACTGCACAGCCATTCTCGGCGGTGCAGATAGACTCTTAAGAAGCTACACCATCGTCTCTCGAGACGGACGGGCACGGGCAGCAGACTCTCCATATCACCCTGCCCAGGCTCTGTAGCTTCAGCTTCACTGGAGAGGACACCCCAGCGTCATCACAAGATGTCGATTTAACACCGGAGGAGACAGATACCGTGTCACTCCCGAGTCGGACTACACAGCCATTCTCGGCGGTGCAGATAAACTCTTAAGAAGCTACACCATCGTCTCTCGAGACGGACGGCTGCCGACGACGACATTTAAGGTTATTTATAGTTACTTATGAATTGCCACTTTTCTTCTTGGTATCTGTATTCTATCCTTCCTCTCTCTTTGCCTTCTTAAAGCAGACTCTTTAGCATATGTTGCAATGCTGTTTTAGTAGAAATGTATTCTTTTAGTCTTCTTTTGTCTACAAAAGTTCTTTTTTCACCTTTTATATAAAATGAGAGCCTTACTGGAAAGAGTCTTCTTAAATGCAGAACTTTCCTTTTCATTACTTGGATTATCTTTGCCATTTCCTTCTGCTTATAGTACTTCTGCTGAGTATCAGTTGATAACCTTATAGGGGTCCCTTGTATGTTACTGTTTCTCCCTTGCTGTCTTTTAATTTTGCCAAGTTAATTATTATCTGTCTTGGAATGGTTCTGTTTGGGTTCAATTTGCTTGGAACCCTCTGTGCTTTCTGGACTTGCATTAGTTTTTCTCTCAAGTTAGGAAAGCTTTCTGTCATTATTTTTTCAAATGGGCTGTTTATCCCTTGCTCCTCTTCTACTCCTCTGGTATCACTATAATGTGGACATTATCCAATTTTATGTTTTTTTGCATCTTCCTTCAACCATGTTTATTCTTTTTTAATCCCTTTTTATTGTCTTTTTCTCTGTGTGAGTTTTTTCTCTCTCTGCCTTCCAGCTTGATGTTCAATCCTATACTTGATCTAGTATTTTCTTAATTCATTTTATTGTGTTCTTCATTTCAGATCTTGTGTTCTCCATTTCCTCCTGGCTCTTGTTGATAGACCCTATGTTCCTTTTCATGCTGATGTAGTTAAAAGTAAGTTCATTGTGGCTTCCCTGGAGCTCTCTGTAATTCTCACTTAGCTCCTTAAGGGCCATTGCAATCATTGTTTTGAACTCAATATCTGATCGTTTGTATGTCTGTAGTTCATTCAGCACCCTTTCTGGAGATTCCTCCTTTCCCTTTGATTAGGGGATGTTTCTTTCTCTCCTCTTTTCTGGTGACTCTTCTTGTTTGTTTCTGCTTTCTATAGTTATCTGTTTTGACACTCTGTTCCTGTGGTAAGAGACCTGTGAGATTCAGCAGTGTAGTGTCATTGAACTCCTGAAGTTGATTCTGTTGGGATACCTTTCCCCATTTTGTGGACTCTCTGGTTGTTATTGGGTTTTGGCTGTTTTTGGGTCATTCTTTGGTGTGTCCTTCCCTTCAGCTTCCTGACTGAGTGTAACTCTGCACTCATGTCTCATATATTGTTTCACATGTGCTTCCAGAACAAAATTAAACAACCCAGGAAACAAACCCACCCTCAACCACACTGTGAACAACAAATGAGCCAATATTAATAAAGGTGTAAAGGGACTAAATCTATTATAAGAAAGAAACAATGAATAAGGTATTTTATGAAAGGGGACAGAATGTGAGATGACTAATAATAAGAAAAGTGGTTTTGAAAGTCTGGAGAGGGGAGAATTAGTAAGCCTTTGGGATATAAGCAAGTCAAAGCAAGAGAGTAAATAATATTTAGAACAAAATAAGGGGAAAGAAGAACTTTAAGTGAATTTAGTGAACAGAAGAACAAAAAGCGAGATGTAAAATAAACTGCAAAATGAGAACAAATGACTTAATAGGCCCAAACTTAAAAGACAAAACTTCTTGTTAGAAAGCTCTGCAGTAGAGAAAATAATGTAAGTCTTAAAGAAGACAGAGGTAGAATCTTTGTCATCAGAACATAGTTTTACCACTGTCTTGTCTTTGTGCATTCACCCATGGTGATATCGGGATTGTGCCCCAGTCTAGGCCTAGGCTACCAGTCATGCAAAATGTGTGGATGCCTTTTTAAGGTCTTAAGGTAGTCAATCTGTAATCAGCATTTAGGCATATACACCATACCATAGGGTGTGAATAGCAATTCCTGAAGGCAGGGCTATTTCTTTATCCAGGCTCATGCTACTTGAAGAGTAGTTTGCCAGAGCAAGATTGTCCCTGCAGGACAGGAGATGAGTCAGCATGAGGATCCCATCAGATGTTCCCTCAGTTTTTTCCTCAAAGCCTCTGTCCCCATGTAAGATGGGTAGAAAAAAGAAACAAATTTTGATATGCTGTAATATATTTAAAGCTCACAATCAGTCAAAACTCTAGGTTTAGGAGAACTCTGGAAGACAATTTTGTGCCTGGAAGGGATCATCAAAGGACTTTATAGGAAGAAGGTAAAATGTTTTGGTACTGATTGCATGACTATTTTGTTTCTCTGAGAATTCATCACACTGTACATTTTTATTGTGAGGAAACACAGTTAATGATTTAACTGTTTACCTAAAAATCATTCCTCACTCATAGGGAGATGAAAGAATAAATAAACTGTAGTATACAGAGAAATATTCAGCATGAAAGAGAAAAGAAATTTCAATACAGCTACAACATGGATGAAACCCAAAGTAGCAATGCTTAGTTAAAATGCAGTCACAGAAAGAAAAATATGCTGTAAATCTGGTATATGAGGTACATACTGTAGTCGAATTCATAAGAGGTAGAATGTTGGATTCCAAAGACTGAGAAGACAAAATAGTTTCAAATGTGAATAGTTGTTCCAGTTGCACACCATTGTGAGGGTCCTTAGTGCAACTGAACTATACACTCAGAAATGGTTCAGATGGTAAACTTATGTAATGCACATTTTACCCCCACCTCCAAAATAAACCACCAACAATGTGTGTGTAACAGGTCATTCTGAATGTCTGGAAACTTAATAATCCATTTTATTTTCTGTTTTAGTTCTTATGTTTTAATTCATTTTTTTATTGTTCTATTAAATTTGTCCCAAATTTTCCCCCATTTCTCCCCTCTACTCTGGCACTCCCATTCCACAGTCAAACTCCACCTGGTAGTACATGTCCACAGGTCATTTATTCATGTTCCGTCACTAGTTCTTTCTTTTCTTTTGCCCCTTCTTCCCCTTTCCTCCCTGCTCTGGTAACTGACAGTCCATCCCTTGTTTCATGCCTCTGGTTCTAGTTTTCTGGTTTGTTGGTTTTGCTCATTAGATTCCTGTATTAGGTGATATCATATGGCATTTGTCTTTTGCCATCTGGATTACTTCAATAAACATAAAATTCTCTATATTTAAACATTTCAAAATAACTTTATTATAAACATAGTTTTCTATCACATCAATATATGAACTAAAGGCATCTGGTAGGATGATGTAGCATAAGTCTGACATCACCTACGTAAATTGTCTGCAGCAGTCTGGTCCTCCCTCTCTCCCACTGATCTGTACATTCCCATAACCTCATTCACTGTCAAGTGGTTATGTCAACCTTAATTCACTGTTAAGTGATTCTCTGAAACTAAAAAAAAAAAAAAAAAAAAAAAAGAACAGATGTTTTATAGCCTCTGCAGAGATACGGTTGCAATCCTCAAGTGGATGGATTAATCTTAGTTATATTCTTTATATTCACCCCTGGTCCCTCTTTTCCAGGGAGGAAAGGTGCTTACATCTTAATGCCCCACGTTATTGGCACTCAATTTGGTGAGGAATTTGGACTTGTCACTGTCAAGTCTATGTTGGAGATGAGAGAACCTGGTTTGAAGCAAGGTGTGGGGCACTCCAGTTCCGAACCCCATTCCTACCAAATCCCTATCTCATCATGAAAAACACTTGTAAAGATAATTTTTCAAAAATGACTAAAGAACTTATGTACCCCCTCTGTTCAAAGCAGCAGTATTTACAATAGCCAAGTGGTGGGAATCAGCATACGAGTCAATCAAAGAACACAATGGAATTCTATCTTCTGTGACAGACCCCATGGATGGAGTTGGAAAATATGCCAAGTGAAATAAGCTAGCCAGTGAAAGACAAAGACCATATGATCTCACTTATAAAAGGAATCTAATCATCAAAATGAACTTACAAAAAAAAATAGAGGAACTTCTGGTCAAGATGGAGGCCTAGACAGACACATTGCGTCTCCATTCACAACTAAGAAGGAATACAACTATGTCAAAACTATTGACAACCAGAAGATCCAGGAAATCAAGCTGCATAGAAGTCCAACAAAGAAAGATATAAAGAAGAAATACTGATCCAGACAGGTAGGAGGGGCGGAGCCAGAGTGGAGAGAACACAGTGTGGTGGTGGCAGCAGCTGTGTCAGTGGCAAGCGAGCAGAAAGCACAGTCACATGTTTTAAAAAGTATGAAGGGACAACTTGGGAGCATCCCCAGCTCCTGACGAAGCCATGCAGCTCACTGTCCCAGCGCCAGGAAAAATTAAGCCTCATTGCTTCTGACGGTGCAAACCAGTGGGGCTGGGGTGGAGGAAGACACTGCCAATCTCTCAGCAGAGTCTGCTTGTTTAAAGGGCCTCCACAGTCCTAGGACATCCGCAGACCTACCCACACTGGAAACAACAGCAAGGGCAACAACTAGAGAGGTGCCAGCCCCATAAAAATTGGGAGAAGTGCCTGGAAAAGGGGTTAGTGCTAAGCAAGCGACATTACTCCCTCTCAGACCCCTCCTCCACATACAGCACCACAACGTGGTGAAACAGGTCGCCCTCTACTGATGAGGAAACTGAAGGATCTGCACTTTACAATGTAAGAAGAGCGACAGCCATACCTAAGACACAGAGGGAAACAAACACAGAAGCCTGTTGAAATGAGGAGACAGAGAAATATAGCCTAAAAAGGGGAATGGATTAAGGTTCCAATGGGAGAACTAAGCAACAAGGAGATAGCCAACCTAACAGATACAGATTTCAAAACACTGGTGATAAAGACACAGGCTTGACAGATATGCTTAAGTATGGCAAATTCATAAGGGAAGAAGTTGAGGTTATGCTAAATTAAACAAAATGAAATCCACACAAAACCGATGGTAAAAAGAAGAATACTGGGGTTCAAATCAATGATTTGGAATATAAGGTGGAAAACAACAGTCAATCAGTACAGTATGAGGAAACAAGAATTGAAAAAAAAAATGAGGAGAGGGTTAGAAACCTCTTGAACGACTTTAATTATGCCTATATCTGAACCATAGGGGTGTCAGAAGGAGAAGAGGAAGAGCAGGAATTTAAAAAGTTATGTGAGGAAATAATGTAGGAAAATCCCCCATATGTGGTAAAGGAAATAGACACACAAATCCAGGAAGCACAGAGAGTCCCAGACAAGCAAAACCCCAAAAGAACCACACCACATCATAATTAAAATGCCAAAGGTTAAAGATAGAGAATCTTAAAAGTAGCAAGATAAGAGCAGAGAGTTAACTACAAAGGGTTGCCTATAAGACTAACAGCTGATTTCTCAAAATAAATTTTGCAGGCAAGAACGGACTGGCAAGAAGATTCACGGTGATGAAAAGCAAGGACATGCAATCAAGATTACTCTATTCAGTAAAGCTATAATTTAGTTGGATGGACAGATAAAGTGCTCCCCAGCTAAATGAGTTGATTGTCACCAAGCTAGTATCATATGAAATGTCAAAGGGAGTTACTTAAGAAAAAGAAGATCAAAATTATGAACGTTAAAATGACAGCAAACTCACAACTATCAACAATTGAATCTAAAAAATAAGAACAAAATCCAACTAAGCAAACCAGAATAGGAACAGAATCATAGGTATGGTGATCATTCAGAGGGTTATCAGCTGGGAGGGTGAAGGGGGAAAATGGAGAAGTGGTGCAGGGGTTAAGAAGCATAATTGGTAAATAAAAAATAGACACGGGGAAGTTAAGAAAAATATAGGAAAGGGTGAAGCCAAATAACATATATGTATGACCACTGGGCATAAACTAAGAGGGTGAGATTTCTGGAGGGAAGGGTGGTACAGGGCAGAGGGGAGCAATGGGGAAAGAATTGAAACTACTGTAACAATGTAATCAATAAAATATACTTAAAAAACAAAAAAAAAAATGGGACCAGAGACATGGAAACATGAAATAGACTGGAAGCATCCAGAGGTGAAGGGATGGAGGGTAAAGAGTGGAAAGAAGGGGAAGGGACCAGTCAAAGAACATGTATGCATGACCCATGGGTATAGACAACAGGGTGGGGATTGCCTGTGGGAGCAGGGTGGGAGGCTGGGAAGAGGCATTGCAAAGAGTGAGATATTGGGACAACATCATAAAATAACCAAGAATTAAAATTAATATGAGTGTTCCAAAAAAAAGAAAATAAAAAAAGAAAGGAAGGAGGTAGTAGACATCAGGTTAGAAGGCTAAGTGGAATAATTGGACGCCACCTGACCCATCAGCCCACCAAGCTGGGTACGTGTGGCACCACTGCATCATCAGATGGAAGTGGTATATCTTGTGATCTGATTTGTGAAGTGCCCAAATGCCAGTGGACCCCACTCCCCTTACACTACCTTCTTTCTCCCAGCTTGCCTCTATGGCTTCATGGAATACTTCTTTTGATTAGTGGACAGAGGTACAGAAGACAAACTCTGGCCTGCTTTATAGATGATTCTGCATGGCATACAGGCAATGACCAAAAGTGGACAGCTGATCCTCTACCATCCCTCTGTGGGACATCTCTGAGGACAATGGTGAAGAGAAATCCTGCCAGTGAGACCTTTGACCAGTGCTCCTTTCACTTTGATTAGAAGGAGAATTGGGTAGATGTTCATTTATTTCAATGCTATAGCCAATGGTTTTACTGAATGGTCATGTTGCTTGGAAGAAATATTATTGGATAAATGGATGAAAACATTTTGGAAAAGAAGTATGTGGTTTCTCTTGACTTAATGGGCAAAACACGTGAGACAGTGTGTGCCAGGAGAGGTTTCTAATAATCTCATAGATAGGATAATCCACTTTATCATAGACCTTATGATTCATTCACTCACAGGATAAACCCATTCTCCAGCAAATCTCTTTCTTCAGCCACCTCTTTGTTGTGAGTGGGCTCATGAGAAGGTGGTTGTGTGGGGGCTCAGGAATATGGATTTTCATTCACCGAGACTGACCTGGCTATGTCCACTGCTGAATACCCAGGTTGCCAGCTGCACACACCAACATCTATGCCCCAATCCCTGGTGGCAGCTTGATCTCAGGTGTACCGGTGGAGAATAAAGACCAAAAACTAGAAAACATGTTTGAAAAATACTGACAAGAAACTTCCCTAAATTGCTGAAAGAAAAAGTCACACAAGTTTGGGAAGCATAGGAAGCTCCAGTCAGCATGAACCCAAAGAGATTCACATCAAAGCACATAAAAATTAAAATGGTAAAGGTTAGAGACACAATCTTTAGTCAGTTATAGAGAGTTGGTTACTTACCAAAAAAAGATTTACCATATGGGTGTCAGCTGATATCTCACTAAAATCACTATAGGCCAAAAGAAAATGGCCTGAAGTTATCAAAGTAATGAAAAACACAGCATTGAATCCAACATACTTTATCCAGCAAGGCTATCATTTAAAATTGAACCTGAAATAAAGTCCTTCCCCAAACAAAGAAATTGGGGATAAAGAAGTTTATTGTCACCAACACTGCACTGCAAACAGAATATTAATGGGTTTGCTATAAAAAGAAGAAATAGAGAGACTGAGAGAGGAAGAGGAAGAGAAAGAGAGAACGAGGAAATATGTGTGAAGAGTGAAAATGGCAGTAGATAAGTGCTTGTAAATAATGTTTGAGTGAAAATTTTAAAATGCTCTCAAAACACACAGGTTAGCTGAATAGATAAGAAAACATGGCTCATATATATGCTGTGTACAACGGACCTGCCTCAGAATAAAAGATTCACACAGGCTCAAAGTGAAGATCAAAGAAAATATTCTATGCAAAGAAAAAAGAAACAAAAGCTGAGGTAACAATACTTACAACTGACCAAATAGACTTCAATACAAAGGCCATAACAAGAAAGAGGGAAAGGTAACTACATAACGCTAAATGGAAAACCAAGCAAAAGGATATATACCTTGTAAACATATATGGACCCAAAATAGGAGCACCTATACATATAAAGATACCCTTGATTGACTTTATCAGAAAGAATGACAGAAATAGTTATAGTAGGGGGTGTTAACACCCCAGTGTCCTCTAGAAATTTTTCAGATGATAATTCTACAAGGACATGAGAACTTAACACACTAACACACTAGATCAGATGCATTTAATTGATATTTACAGAAGAGTTTCTCCAAAGGTAGCGCATACACAGACACACACACACACACAAACACACACACACACACACACACACACACACACACACACACACACACACTATATATATATATATTCTTGCCAACTCAAGGGCACATGGAATTTTCTCAAGGATAAGACCACAGGCTAAGAAATGAAATGTCTTATATATTGAAGAAGTTTGAGATAATATTAAATATCTTCCTGCGTCGCAATGGCATTTAACTGAAAATCAGTGAAAACAACTAAAAATAGAATCCAAAACATGGAGGTTAAATAGCATAGAAGAGGGGCACGGGTAGGCAGGGCAGGAAAGAGTGATGGAGGGGGAATTGGGACAACTAAAATAGAACAACAATTAGAAAAACAACAATAAGTGGCATACGAATGAGATCAAGAAGGAAATGGAAAACTATCTGGAAACAAAGGAAAATGAACACACAGCATCTAAAGTCGATGGTGAACCAGTGAAGGACAGTCCTGAGAGGAAAGTTCATGGTATTTCAGGACTACCTTAAGGTGCAAGAAACCAAAGGAATTTCTGTACACAAACAATAAAATATCAAAGTTAGAAACTAGAAAAAATCTCATATACTATAACAACACCCACACATGCACATACACACACACACACAAGTACTCAGTAATAAACTTAACCAGTTTAAGTTTCTTTGGTGTTCTGTACTCAGAAAACTACAGAACACTAAAGAAAGAAATTAAGGAAGATGTGAATAAATGAAAGCATATACTATGTTCATGAATAGGAAGAGTCAACATCATTAAAATGCCCAAACTACCCAAAGTAATTTATAGATTCAGTGTGAAATCCTTATTAAAATACCAGTGACATATTTCTCACTCCTAGAACAAATGCTTCAAAAATTTATATGGAACAAAAAAAAAAAAAAAAAAAGACCCCAAATAGCCACAACAATCTTGAGACAGAAAAACACAGTAGGAGGAATCACCCTACTTGATATCAAACTATACTACAAGGACATTGTAATTATAACAGTGTGGTAAAGGAATAAGAACAAACATATAGATCAATGGAAGAGAATAGAGAGCGCAGAAATAAACCCAAGACTATAGGGTCAACTAATATTTGATGAAGGGGAAAGGAACATAAAATGGAGTAAAAATAGGCTCTTGAAAAAATGGTACTGGGAGAACTGGACAGGGACATGCAAAAACATTAAACTAGACCACCAACATACACCACATACCAGAATAATCTCAAGATGGATCAAAGACTTAAATGTAAGCAGTGACCCCATGAAAGCCATAGAGAAAAACAGAAGCAAGAAAATATCATAACTCCCACATAGCAATATTGTCATTGATATATCTCCTAGGGCAAGGGAAATAAAGAAAAGAATAAACAAATGGGACTAAACCAAAGTAAAGAGTTCCTTTTCAGCAAAAGAAAACCTCATCAAGATGAAAGGGGGACAAACTATATGGGGAAACATGTTTGCCAATGATACCTCAGTCAAGGTTTGATCCTCAAAACATATAAAGAACTTAAGCAACTCAACACCAAGAAGACAGACAATCTAATTTTTAAAAATGGGCAAAAGACCTGAATAAACACTTCTCCAAAGAGGACATAGAGAGGATCCATAGATATATGAAAGAATGCTCCACATCACTAGGCAGCAGAGAGATACAAATAAAAATCACAATGAGATATCACCTCACAGTGACCAGAATGGCCATCATCAACACACACACAAAAAAAAGTGCCAGTGAGGATGTGGAGAAAAGTGAACCCTAGTACACTGTTGCTGGGAATGCAGACTAGTGCAGCCACTATGGAAAACAGTATGAAATTTCCTAAAAAAATTAAAAATGGAACTGCCTTTACATCAACCAATTCGATTGCTAGGATGATACCCGAAGAATGCTGTAACACCAATTCAAAAGAACCTATGCACCACTATGATCATGGAGGAACTATTTCAATAGACAAGTGCTGGCAAGAGCCTAAGTGTCCATCTGTAGAGGAATGGATTTAAAAAACTGATACATTTACACAATGGAATACTATGTAGCAGAAAGAAAGAAGAATGGGAGGACTTCTGGCCAAGATGGAGGCATAGACAGACATGCTGCCTCTCCCTCCACAACTAAGGAGGAATACAACTATCTCAAAACTAGAAACAACCAGAAGTTCCAGAAAATCAAAGTGCATGGAAGTCCAGCAAACAAGGATATAAAGAAGAAATACTCATCCAGACAGGTAGGAGGGGCAGAACCCAGGCGGAGAGGACACGGTGTGGTGGTGGCAGCAGTGGCAACAGAAGCAGGCCAGCGGAAAGTGCAGTTACACGGTTTAAAAAGTCAGGAGGGACACCTGGGGAGCGTTCCCAGCTCCTCACCAGAGCAGCTCACTGTCCCAGCTCTGGGAAAAATCAAGCCTTATTGCTTGATTGACTGTGCAAACCAGTGGGGGCTGAGATGGAGTCAGAAACTGCCAGTCTCTCAGCAGAGCCTGCTTGTTTAAAGGGCCCCCAAAGACCTAGAACATCTGCAGACCCACCCACTCTGGGAATGACAGCCAGGGCAGCAGCTAGAGAGGCGCCAGTCCAGTGTGGAAGTGGGAGAAGTGCCTGGAAAAGGGGCGAGTGCTGGGCAAGCAGCATTGTTCCTTCTCAGACTCCTCTCCCACATACAGCACCACAACATGGTGAAACAGGTAGCCAGTTACTGATAAATCCCTAAGGCTCCACCCCTTACAATGTAGTAGGAGCGACAGCTCTCCCTGGGACATGGAAGCAAACAAACACAGGAGACTTCCAGCCAAGATGGAGGCCTAGACTGAACACGCCCCATCTCCCTACGTAACTAAGAAGGAATACAACTACTGCAAAACCACCAATAACCAGAAGTTCCAGAAAATAAATCGAAGTCCAACATATGAAGTTATAAAGAAGTAGTGCTCACACAGACAGGTAGGAGGGGTAAAACCTGGGAGGAGAGGTCAAGCTGTGTTGTCCGCGGCAGCAGCAGTGATGGCAGCAGGATAGGGGTAAGCACAGACACCAGTATTTAAGGGGAGGCAAGAGGCTCCTGGGGCGTGTCCCCAGCTGCAGACCAGACCCATCAGCTTGTGATTCCAAAGCCGGGGAAGGCAGACCCCCATTGCCTTGGACTGTGAGGCGTGGTGGGGTTGGGGATGGAGGAGGAGGCTCCAGGTCTCTCAGCTTATATTGAACAGCAGGAATTCATCTTGTACCCCCACCCCTGCAGAAAACGCCCAGTTGTGTTGAGTGCACAGGGTTCCCCCCAGTATAGCATAAGAGGTGTGACAGCGCTGCCCAGGAAGCAAAGGTAAACACAAAACTATTCAGGATGGCACAGATCATGATAGAGATCCCCGGGACGCAGCTGACCAGACAGCAAATTTCTAATCTAACGAAGCAGCAGATAGAAAGTCTTTCTGAGGCACAGTTCAGAGCTTTGCTTATAAAAACGCTTACAGACGTAACAGCAGATCTTAAAAAAGACAGGGAAGGAATGAAATCTAGTCCTTCTGAAATGAACAAAAACACATATGAAACTAGTGGTGAGGGCAAGAAAATAAGGGAGCAAATCAACGAATCAGAACATAGGGAAGGAACAAATAGTCAACCAGTGCAGAAAGAGGAAATGAGAAGTGTGGAAAATGAGGAGAAGCACAGAAACTTATCGGACAGCTATAAGCGGGCCAGTATCTGAATCATAGGGTTGCCAGAAGGTGAAGAAGAAAAACTAGAAATGGGAAAATTGTGTGAAAAAATAATGCAGCAGAACTTCCCTAACTTGGGGAAAGAAATAGACTTACAGGTCCAGGAAATACAGAGAGTTCCAAAACAACTGGACCCAGGGAGAACCACACCAAGACACATTATAACCAAAATGTCAAAAATTAACGCTAAAGAGAGAATCTTAAAAGCAGCAAGAGAGAATAAGAGAATTACATACAGAGGCATCCCAGTAAGACTGTCAGCTGATTTCTCAAAAGAAAATCTGTAGGCAAGAAGGGACTGGCAAGAAATATTCAAAGTAATGCAAAGCGAAAACCTACAACCATGATTACACTATCCAGCAGAGGGCAGAGAAAGTGCTTCCAGGACAAAGTAAAACTGAAGGAGTTCATCAGACCCAAACCACTGTTATGTGAGATGTTAGAGGGACTTATTTAGGAGAAAGGATCAAAACTGTGAACATTAACATGAAAGCTGTACCAGAACAACCAACAACAGAAGCTAGGGAACCAAAACAAAGGCAAACTAAGTAGGCAATAAGAGTATGAAAAGAATTATTGGTATGGGGAACATATGGGGGGAGGTCAGCAGGGAGAGGGAAGGGGAAAGGGAGGGAGATGGTACAGGAATTGGGAAGCATAGTAGGAAGGAATGGAGTAGACAGGAAGAGGTTGAGAAGAACTATATGCACAACCAATGGGCATGGACTAAGGCGGGGGACAACTGGAGGGAGGGATATGACTGGGTGGAGGGGAACAAAGGGAAAATAAATTGGGACAACTGTAACAGCATAATCAATAAAGCATATTTAAAATATATATATAACTTCCTCCCAAACGTCACAGAACTGCCTACAGAGAGAGACAACATGACTGGTGCTTGAGACCTGTGCACACAGGTTTCACAGGTGTTCTCCTAGATGCCCCAATTACTTGGTAAGAAAACTCAGTCTGTTGGTGATGGCCATCTGATGGTGCTCAGGTGTCATAGGTAGAGCTGAATGTGCAGAATTAGATATCCAGCAAGTGAGAAGACCTGCTTCACCAGTGTCTGGTGTGGTCATGGGAGAGCAGTGAGAGAAGGCCAAGCCTCCTCTTCTAGAGGCTTGGGATCTCCACCCCACAGGGGAAAGCTGGCTTACTCACTTTCAGATGCATCCCACAGCAAGCAGGTGCATAGTGTCAGGACAAAGAGCTCCCATTTAGTTTTGAGTTCCCTACCCTAATCCTGGAAAGTGCTGCTGCTGAGAAGCCTCTCCCCTCAGAGTTGTGGAAGTAGAAGACCATGTGGGACAGAGATGTTAGTGTCAGTGTGTGTAAATTAACAAAGGGTGACTGCACCCTGGCTGGTGTGGCTCAGTGGACTGCAGACTGGATGGTCACTGGTTTGATTCCCAGTTAGGGCAACACCTGTGTTGTGAATCAGGTCCCCAGCTTGCAGGCTGTGAGAAGTAGCTTTTTTGTGTTTCTCTCCCTCATGTTTTTCTCCCTGTCTTTGTTCTTTCTTTCCCCCTCTCTTTAAAATAAATGAATAAAACCTTTAAAGAAAAATATGCTGGTATGATTGCTTGCATAGGAGAGGAGGACAGTTCTCCCACAGTACCACACCAGAGCAGTTGTGTTCTCCAAGAGAGGCATTTTTAAGAGTAAATAATCATCCATCATGGGCCCCAGCAGCAGGAAAATGAAGCTGCTAGACTATGGACAACATGATCAGAGGGAGGCCCAACACAACCACAGGCATGTGTCTGTGATCCTTTGTGAGTGTCGGGAATGGTTGCTGTGTTAAGTCTGGCTGTGTATATTCCATGGGTAATTTTGCCCTCAAGCAGGGCTTCTTTTCAAACACAGCTTAACCTCTTTACTGCCTTCTGCCATGCCTCTGCCTTCTCTAAAGTCCAAAACTGGGACTAAGTCCAGAAGCCAGACTCCCAGAGGCAGATGATCTCAACAAAAGATGGCATGCTCACACCTATGACTGTGGCAGTGGGTCCAACTTTAAAAGGAATGCTAGGAAACTCTCCCTGCTGCATGCTGTTAATGTGTCTGATGCCATCCAACAGGAAGCATACCTGGAGGTCTGTCATCGGTATAAATGAGCATTGGATATTTTAGGCCCTTGATGCCCAGGCTCTTTCTTGAAATTCCTTATGTTCTGAGCAAAAATGGTAGCACATAATGAATGGGAGTTTTTCTTCCACTTTCTAATTCACCCATTGTTGACCCCCTGGAAGAATTGGTGCTTCCTGATGCTTTCCCAAAGCAAATCTTACCCCTTCCTACATCTGTACTGGTCCAATGCTTTCAGGGATTGGTGTTTCGCATGCATTCATGGTCTCACCTCAAACACCTGCACACACAACACATAGACACACACACTTGGTGCTGTTTATTTATCTTTCACTTCAGGCAAATACATGTTTCCATGTCTGAATGCCTCACCACCTGGTCACTCTTCAGTTATTTCCTGTGCGGCAGAACATTGTTTGCTTAAAAACACATATTCTCTGAGAACACTTTTTAAGTGAAATGCTATTTTACGTAAAGTGGCCACTTCCTCATATTTATCTTATCCTCTGGGAGTTTCCCAGTACACAACACAAGAAATATCATATACACTCTCAGCATTAGAAAGTCTTGAATAAAGACTCTAAGAGGGAAGAGACAAAAAAGTTTCTGCTCAGCTAAAGAAAACATCAGCAAGATGCAAAGGAAACCAACCATATGGGAAAATATATTCGCCAATGACATCTCAGACAAGGGATTGATCTCCAAAATATATAAAGAACTCATATGACTCAACACCAAGAAGACAGACAACCCAATTAAAAAATGGGCAAAGGACCTGAACAAACACTTCTCCAAAGAAGACATACAGAGGGCCCATAGACATATGAAAGTATGCTCAACATCACTAGCCATCAGAGAGATGCAAATTAAAACCACAATGAGATACCACCTCACACCAGTCAGAATGGCCATAATCAACAAATCAACAAACAACTTGTGCTGGAGAGGATGTGGAGAAACGGGAACCCTGGTGCATTGCTGGTGGGAATGCAGATTGGTGCAGCCACTGTGGAAAACAGTTTGGAATTTCCTTAAAAAACTAAAAATGGAACTGCCTTTTGAACCAGCAATTCCATTGCTAGGATTATATCCAAAAAATCCCGAAACACCAATTCAAAAGAACCTATGCACTCCAATGTTCCTAGCAGCACTATTTACAATAGCCAAGTGCTGGAAACAACCTAAGTGCCCATCTGTAGATGAGTGGATCAAAAATCTGTGGTACATTTACACAATGGAATTCTATGTAGCAGAAAGAAAGAAGGAACTTCTACCATTTGCAACAACATGGATGGAACTAGAGAAAATTATGCTTAGTGAAATAAGCCAGGCAACAAAAGAAAAATACCTTATGCTGTCACCTATTACAGGAAACTAATGAACAACACAAACAAATGAGCAAAATTGAACCAGAGGTATGTAAACAAGAAGTAGACTAACAGTAACAAGGGGGGCGGGGGGAAGGAAAAGAAAGGTGTAAGGGGATGGGTCAAATTAAAAATATATATATATATATGAATGACCCACAGACAGGTGCAACTGAGTGGGGACTAAATGTGGGGGAGGGGAGGGACAGGGTGCAGCGTAACAAGAGGGCTAAAAAAGTGAGACAACTGTAATGGAAAAACAAACCAAAATTTTTTAGTGGGGGAAAAATGAAAATATGAAGAATGGAAATGCCAGTTCAGTGAATATTAGGACAAAGATTTTCCTTCACGTTGTATATTTTTCTCCCTATTTGATCCCTCCAGAGTTTGGCATTCTAAACAAGTAAATAATGACATAAGTTCCTTTGCATAGAACTAATAAGACCAGTTGTCAACAGAGGTTCTTTTTTTTTTTTTGACCAAGTCTTTGACTGGAATGTCAAGCCTAAAGGAAATATACTTGGGCTCAGATTGTTACCAGAAAGTCCTGAGGAACTGGGAATGACTTTCAAAGGTAATAAAAGCCCGTGAGATAAAAAGGCCTGGTACCATGGTTGGTTGTGCGGTCCACAGCAATCTTTCCAGGGAAGGAACGAAGGTTGTTTTCCTGAAAGATGGCTAGAAGGGACCTTAAGGCACAAGGAAAGACCAGAAAGACTTGGAAAAAACAGGTGTGTACAGGCAAGGATGAATGCCAGATATGTGGCACAGCTTCTGTGCCCTGAAGAACAGACTGAAGGTCACCCCAAATATTCCTTGGGTAAGTTCCAGCAAAGCAGAACTAAAGATCATAAGTGATCATTTGCTGCTCTTGTTATGTTTATGCAAATGAACAGGATAAATTAAAAATGGACTTAATGTAGTCCCTTTAAAGACAAGGAGGGTAACCTTAGGGAGAAAAATTATTATTCAAGGAAAATCACAATGATCGGTAGTAGAGTATAAAACAGGGCAACTAAGCGTCTTAAAAGTTTCTTCTCCAGATTTAGAGACTTGTTTGCGGGTTATGTTACATAAATTAACACGTGTTTTTTGTTTTCAAAGGACATAAGCCTATGATCGCATTACCTGAGTGATTATCTGTATGCATAAGCCTCACTTAATCCTCTCTGCAGCGCTGCCTCCTGAGACTCAACGGTTTGGCTGAACTAAATGGCTGGGTTGGGGAAGAATGGGGTGGTCTGTGGGCTTCACTTTAAAACGGGTTTCTCTTTTCTATCCTAATGGCTTGGACAGAAAAGGCCCAGAGGTCTGAGAGGGGGAAAAACCTAAACTATTTACCTCAGCCCAAACTAAGTATAATGGGCAAAAGGGTTTTGGACAGGCGAGATGTGCCTAGCACACCTTCTTACAAAGAAACTTTTTTTTTTTCTCCCTAATATGGAACATTGAAAAATTAATCCCTGCCTTTTGTCATCTAGTAGTTATGGATTGAATGATTTCTTTTAAACCTTTTTGCCAAATCTGTTGCCCTCAGAACACAACAAGGACACCAGCCTGTTGAACCAAGCACGCCGTTGACCGGAGGCAGCCAACTGACCTGGAGTCTGCACGATCCTTCCCCATGTGGGAAGGCCACCCTCCCCTCCACACCCCCACTCTTATTAGGGTTTTCTGGACCCAAGGGTAGGTAGGACGACGACCATGTCCAGCTTGAAGCAGCTAGAGGAGCTTGAGACCTTCGCCCATTGTCCTTTACAAGATTACAAAGGGTCCTAATATTTGAGAGGGGGTGATAGTTAATTTTTAGGAACCAGGGGTATGGACTTGGGGGGGATTGCTGGGGGAGGGGTGTGCTGGGGGAGGGGAACAAGGGGGAGAAAATTGGAACTGTTGTAACAATATAATCAATAAAAAATATTAAAAAAAAAAAAGAGGGAAGAGACATCATGACTGCACCAGGGCTTCTTAAATTTCTTCACCAATACCCGTAATTCTTTCCTCTAGAATACCTTCATAACAACCATTGTTGTTTTGAGGGGCTTAGTGGACACATATGGAAATGAAAGAGGGCCATGATTATAAAAAGAGGACTTAGTGGAGGTATAGCATTAGATGATACCTAGTCCTCTTTGGAAAAAGAGGTAGGAAGGACATTATGCAGGCCAACATCCAAGGGGTTGAAGGCAGGCTTTAGGGTGGGTTTGGTGGTATAAAATGAGAGGTCATAGACGTGGAGTCAAGGAGTCAGCACTGTTTCTGAGTGAATCTGGACATGCACGCTACTTGGCCCATGTTCACCTTGGCCAACCAGAACCTGATTTGCACTGTAGTTCTCCAGAATTCCAATCTCACCCCGATGCCCTTTTGACCTGGGGGCACAGGCATATATTCCTCAAGTCTCAAGAGGGCCATGAGAGAAGAAAAAGTTCAAGCTACTTGGTACCCCATGGCTGAGTACCCAGCCAAGTGTTCCTCACCTGTCCTGTCCTCCATCTGCTCTCCCTGTGTCATATTCCTCACATAGTACTTCAAGGGAGTGGGCCACAGGTCATTACAGATGAACTGGTAGGGGAAACAGAAAAGGGCAGGAGGGGTAGAGCACTGATTCCAATGCCAGAAGCTGGGAACACACCAAGGGCTTTGTAGCAATACCAAGGAGGCCTCACCTCAGCAATCCTGCCTGATCCTGTCAGAGAACCAGTTGAAGAAGTTAAGGTTGCTGGTGTGGTGCCTCCAGCTATAGGCCTCCTGTTCATAATGCTGGTACCACTGAATGGGAGTGGATTAGGAGGCCCTATAGCCTGCAGGAAGAAAGTCAGGTGAAAAGAGGGTCATCACCACTCAGGTCAACCAACAGGCTTCTGGCTCATGTGCAGTGAAGCTGCACTTACCCTTGATGGTAACATGATAGTCCTTCACAATCTCACCATTTTGGAAGTAGGGGTTGCTTCGAAAGAATAGCATAATCTTGCACCTATAAATGCCTCTCTTCACCTGCAGGAAAAAGTGGATGAGGAGGGTGAAATCTCGGTCCAGGGCACTCATCCTTTCCTCTTTTCTGGGATAGGTCACTTTCCTGAGCTCCCTCCTGCTCTAGCCTCACTCTCACAGACTCACCTTTAAATCGCTCACGAAGCTGAGCATGTTTTCATCTTGGTCACCGATCATGGCTGGCAATGCTGGGTGGTTGAGAAACTGCTGTAGGTCAAGGAGCCTGCAGTCTGAACATTGGACATGAAGTGATTAGAAAAGGGAGCATGTGGGATAATAGCCAGCCATTGCCTCACCTCTGTTTCCTGAGGCCCATTTCCTGTCCTCCCATACTTTCTGAACTGTCTGTGCTGATAATTTCCTCCAGCTCTATCCTGGCATATTGTGAACGCTGCACTGAAGTGTCAAGGATACAGCTTTGGCCCAGAATCCGCGCATGCGCTGGATAATGGTGCTTCTGAGTTCCAGTTGGGGCTTTTGCCTCTACCAAGTCCTGTGCTTGAGCCAAGAGACAGTCCTGCTGGCTTGCTCATTTATTGGCTCCAACTCTTCCTGGAGCACCTCTAGGTCCTCCAGTGGGGACCAGGTGCAGGGCCCACCGTGCTCTGGGCCTGCCTATCCTGTTTCACTGAATTCTCTTCCTGAGCTTGTGCTTCATCCTGTGACTCATCCTCCATCCCCTCCACCAGCTGCCCCACCTGCGTGAGGTCCTCCCTATCCAGCACCAGCTTTTCCCAAGCAACCAATTCCCCCTGCATGCACTCCTCCTGGTCTGACACCCTGTCTTTGTTTGGCCCCCACAGGGCCTCGTACTCCTCTCCTTCCACTAACAGCTCTTCAGCTAACACTTCCTCCTGCCACCCCAACTGCAGATCTACCCGAACTTTTCCCTCCGGCCCCAAACTATCATCCTGTGCCACAACTTGCAACGCTTGCATGAGGGCCTCTCCTTCCACTAACAGCTCTTCAGTAGACATTTCCTCCTGCCACCCCAACTGCAAATCTAGCCAAACCTTTCCCTCTGGCCCCAAACTATCATCCTCTGCCACAACCTGCACTACTTGCACGGGGCTTCCCCTTCGAGTACATACTGCTCCACAGCCACCACTCCACCCTCGCGATCCTGCTCCTCCTCCCATTGCCCACCCCTGCAAGGCCCCTCCTCATCGTCCACCAGCTGCTCTTCAGCCACCATCTTCTGCTCCCTCCCCAACTCAAGATCTGGCCAAACCTCCACGCCAGCAGCTCCCAACCTTTCATTCCCTACAACCAAGAAATCTTCCCCTGCCGCGAATATTTCATCACCCGACAACACCTGTCTGACGTGGTCCAGCCCCAGCACCAACTCTACCCTGCACAACTCCCCTGCCCTTACTTCTATTGCATCACCCTTCTGTCCTGACGTGAACACGGAGGCAGAATCATCCTGGGCCATCACATTTGCCTTGGCCACCGTCATCCAAATGCTCCCTAGTGCAACAGGTGTGCAGAGGACCTGTTCCCACTGATGACCCCCAAGACAACCAAGAGGCTTGTGGAGGCCTGCTGTCGGCAACGCGGGCAGACTCTCCACAGGGCCTGACTCCGAGATGAAGGAAGGTCGAGAAGCAGGAAGTCGAAGCTCGCAGACCGCAGAGCATCGGAGCCCTCAGGGCGCCGCCGCCCGATGTCTGCAGGCCGCACGGGTTTCAGGCGCCACCTTCTGGACACGAAGGCTCAGGGGACGAAGCGCAGTAGGCTCGTCCAGTCCGCTCATCACACATCTCCTCCAATGACCGCATCGAAGGCGGCTCCATCCAAGGCCCCGCCTCTCAGTACGCCCCTTTGTGGTCCTTCTTCCAGCCTCCGGCTCGGGGTCCCACGCAGCTGTCCCTCTGACTGGCTTCTGGGGTTTCCCTGTGCATCACAGCCTGATGATCGCACTGCAGGCGCAACTAGTTTCGTACTATCCGTTATCATTTCTCTTTCACTGTCTCACTGAGGCACAGTGAGCTCTGGAAAGAGACACAGGGACACATGTCCTAGAGAGCAGAGGATGATCAGGGTAGGAAATACCTGTGTTCCATGCTAGAGGCAATGGGAAGGCCTGTGGCTGCAGGAGACTGGACCTCCTTTGTGTGAGGGAATGCTCAAGAGCAAAATGCACCAATAAAATGGTGCATTCTCTCCGTCTGTCCTCAGCCTTCCCCCCTTGAGATCTTAATCCCTCATCCTCATTGTCTTTCCATCTCTTCATTTCTCTGTCCACCCCTATCCTCGGTTTTAGGTGCGCTCTAGCAAGAGAGTGCCTTCATTAGGGAAGGCCCCTCTTTTGCAAATGTTGCTTAGCAAATAAAAGACCTCTCCTCCTCTGTTCTAGTACTGGTGCAGGTGACCAAACACTATCAGGGCACTGTTCCCAACTCTTTCTAAATCACTTTTCTAATGGATTACAGAGACAAATGTCTCCCATAAAGCTGTGATGGTGCTGAAAACTGAGTCCTTCTGCCAGCTGGGGAGTCAGAGTGAGGGACACTCTGTCCACCTTGGGTAACACAGTGAAGCACCAGAATTTGGTAACAAGGGCAGTATAGGATGGAAAGTTTCTAGTCAGCAGTGGACCCTGGTGCAGGCATTTGCCACTGCACACAGAGGGAATGGAGTGGTACCCACAATATGATGTCTATTGAAAGTTGTCATATTTTGCCCAGACTGCAGTTGCTGAAGCTTGCAGCCATCCTCTTACTTGCAGCCCAATGGACCACAAAGAGGACTAGCTAAGGCTCACCTTTTAAATTTTCCTCACATGCCAAAATTCTTACAGAAGCCTGTGTCATTTAAAATGGCAAAATCAGGGTGCATAAACTTGTATGGAGAAATACAGGGCATGCTCCCCAACATTATGGGAAGGCATTTGACCTGTGTGCAGGTCTTCTTGAGGAAGACAAGACAATGCTTGACAAGAAAATTAAAGTCTTGTTTTGGGGTTTTCTTCAATGGGGAATATTCAGTTTGACCCTATTCTGTTCACCATGTTTAAACAGCAGTCCACTGACATGGCTTTGAAACTTCCCCTTCTGTACAACTCACTGCTGTGGGGATCGGTCACATGCACCTACATCCTTACACCTGGGCCTTACCACCCTCCCTGGTGTGTAACCTCAGCCTCACACATGTACTCCTGGATGCTCTCCTGTAACTCTGCCACACAGCTTGACATTAGCTCTGCCTGTAAACTTCCCACACTTACATAGCACCTCCTGCTGCTTCTGGTTCAGCCTCATGTCAGCTGACAAATGTCACTGTTCTCCTGTCACATTGATGCCACATCTGAAGAAAAGAGCAAGTGAAAAACCTATGATGGCTAAAAAGAAAGGAACCTATGGATCATTAGCCAGTCAAGCTCCTCTTTTCCATGACTCCACACTAGTGTCTGTCACCTGCCTGAATGCAAGACACCATATCAGCAGTAAATCTGTTCTTCCACCCTCCTCCCAGACACTACCCCATAGAAAGGAACACATACTTCAGGCCAGCTGCACCCATGTCCTCACTTCTGAAGGCCTCTCTCACTGTTATGCAGGTGGATTTCCACAAACACCATATTTCTAGATACCCCTTGAGTTAATCTGCTTAATACTGGTGCAGATGCCTGCTACAGACAGCACAGAGATGGGAGCACATGTGAGGTTCTTTTATTCTCTTGGGGTCACTCAAGGTATTTGGTGGAAGCTCTCTGATTCCACAAGGAATCCCACTGCCAGCCTTTGTGCCTGTGCCAAAGAACCACAGGAATCTTTCTGTTTCACTCACATGGGAAGAAGTTAATGCTGGTTATGTTATGCCTGTGGCTAGGGGCTCCACCTACATAATCCCAGAACAAGTGGACAAGAGTGAAATGAGTCACCCTTTAGCCTGAAGCAACAGAACCATTAGGCTGGTGTCCTGTCTGCCTGGCACCCACACATACCCCAGCCTGGTGCCCTGCCAAACTCTGGTCCTCAGTACACCCTCCCACCCCCACCTGCAAGGCTGAGATGATATTCTTTAATGATCACTTCATTCAGGAAACAGGGGTTCTGCGAAAGAAAAACATCAACCTGCAACATTTTTCTGGATGACACAAGTATCATCTCTCCCAGCTTTCTGACATTGCCTGCTTGCAGGAAGCATCAAATTCCCTTGCCCTTCTTCTCAATACTGGTACCACTCCCACCATGAGCTCACATCACCTTCCCTGCATGCACCTCTGTCACCCCAAAGTGACCTCCAATTTGATCATGTAATTAAGCATGTGTTCATTTTGGTCATTGATGGTGGCTGATATCTGGGGGTTGTTCCAAATCAGCTTTTTGGTTGAGGAGCCTTCAGAAGCAAAAGATGAGAGAGCTAAAAGTTACAGGTGCCTTCTGAGGCTAACCGTGAGACTGCATGTGGATTGTGAGCCAGGAAGATTTGCTAGGATGGGCAGCAATGGCTGAAGGCCTTCTTGAGGTAATCCTGGCCTGGGCTTATCCCGTACCTTGAGGACCCAGTGAGTGTAATGGAGCCTTGGGCTTCCCCCAAGGCCTAGCTGTGCCGTCTTCTCTGTTTGCCTATGAGCTGTGTGTGTGGTCTTTCAAGGTTTGAAATACCCCAACCGTGTTTCATACCCACCTCTCTCATCCACAAAATGGGTATGATGAATTCTCTTTCCACCCTGTTAGCTGGAGGTAATGGTTGGATTTTGGAGATGTACTTTAGCCTTCTACCTGCTCACTAGGCTCTTTGTGCCCTCTCCAGTAGTCTCTTTGCCTCTGAACCATACCCTACTGTCTACCATACAGTCTTTCTTACACCCTCCACCTTGCTACCCCATGACTGACCTTCACCTAAGAACAAAATCCAAGCCTTGGCCGAGCACCAAGTTCCTGTTGCTATATGCCATCTGCATTGTGCTTCCTGACCCCATAGAGCTCCTCTCTGTAGCCACAGACAAAACACATATGGGCCTCCTGGCCTACTCATCCAGGACCAGGAAATCTGCACACATGGACCAGTTTCTCTCCACATGCTCTGCACATTGATTCTCCACTCTGTTCTCAAATTATGGAAAGCATATATGGACTTCTGTGCCATTGTCTGCTGTTGGGTGTAGCCAGTGGTAAGTCCAGGAGGCAGAGCAAGAGACACAGTAGTGAGTGGTTGGTCAGGGTATACACCAGTCGTCCTCCTCTCCTGTGACCCTTTACATCCTCAGTGCCTGATAACTATGTCTGTGAACTCTGCTTTTTCTCCTTCTGGGTTTAGGGAACTGTTCCCTCCACCAACCCCAGTCCTGGGGCTGATAGGTCCTCTAAACTTGCCAGCCCAAGTGCTATACCTTCTCTCCTATCATAGCCAGCTTGGCACACAGACTCTTTCAGTGAACCTAATGTATCTTGATGTGACCCAATATACTATCCTTCCAGGTGTCACTCAAAGGCCATCATACCTAAGAAGCCAATTATTTGTCCGTTTTTTCCTTTGTTAACCTCACATATGTTGAGTCCTTTATTCTGTGCCAGAAACCATTGGAGGACATGGTGAAGAGGGCAGGGGACACTAGGAGGGCTGACATTCTGGTGAGCGCACAACCAGCACCAAGTGAGCAAGTACTGGAAACAGCCTAAGTGCCATGAGGAAGACACATATAGCAGAGAACTCCTTTGGTAACATGCCTCCCTAGCCCCCCACCTATTCCACCCCACATCCTCTCCATTCACTGAGCCTGGGATGCAACCTTTTCTCACCCTTCACGCACACTACTTGTATCTAGGTCCATTCCCTCACTGCTCTGAGAGCCCATGTAAGATGAGGGAAAATTTCCATGCAGCTTAGGCCTTGATGCACATTATCTTAATGAGCCTCCACAGTAACCCTAGGGAGTAGCAGTCCTCATTATGTACTTTTACAGAGTAGTGACCTGAGGTCAGAGGCCTTTCCCAGCATGATCTCTAAACGGAGGAGTGTGTATTTGACTCCAAAGCTTGAGCTCTCTCTCCTGTTTCAGAAAGAGAACAAAATGTATCACTGTCATTCATATTTGTGGACTTCCAGAAGTGCCTGGAGCTGAGCCAGGCAGAAAGTATACACTTGAAACACACACCAGCTTAGCTGAACTTCACAATCATTAATCTTCCTGCTCCTTAAGTAGCTTTCTCTTTGTGAGTAGGGGAAGCTGGTATGAGCCTGTTTTCTGGATCGGAAAATGGAGGTACATGGCACCACTTCTGGATTCCTAAGATCCTGGGCATCCTGAGATTTTCCATCTTGTCTCAGGCCCAGAATGCCAGTAGAAGGCTCAGGGATCAGGCAGAGCTAGACACTGACTCAGATCAGGCATTTGGGAAGAATCCAGAACAGTTATGGGGAACACAGGGCCAGAATCCAAGCCCCAGCTATCCATGCAGAGCAACACCTTGCTTGCCATCCAGAAAAGAGACTGTAGCGGGGAGGGAAGAAACAAGGACTAGGGTCAGTTGATGCTTGCTTGACTTCGGTGTAGGGGCATAGACTTGGAGGAGGGGCCAAGAGATTATATTCTAAAAACATTCTCGAAGCACAGCTATCAGGATTTGCTGATGGATAAAATGAGCAGGACAGAGGAAGAAAGGAGTGGAATCTGATGCCAGTGTTTGTGGCCTGACCACCTGGGGGAATGGAGGTTCCATCGCTGGTGATAAGGACACGAAGACAGCTAGTGGGGAGTAGGTGAATGGGGTGACCAGCTTGGGTTTTCAGAACTTTGAAGTAAATATTTTTGCCTAAAATCTCTTGGTTTTCAAACAATTTGAATAAATTCAAATTTAAAACGTCATGAGGTCCGTGCCCAGTAAGGCCAAATAAAACACGGCCGTGGGTTTATACCCAAAGGCCACCTTTTATACTGTGTGTCTTCTCACCTTGTAAGTTTCATTGAACCACCATTTTCTCCAGGAAGCCTCCCATGACTGGTTAAGCTCTAAAGAAACACATAGCTCCCCACTACACTTTGATTTATTTATTTTTAATTTTATTTTTTGATTTTTCAATTAGAGTTGTCCCATTTTTCTGCCTTTGCTACCCCCCACCCAGCCCACTCCTTTCCCACAATCATATCCCTCCCCGTTGTCCATGTTCATGCGTCATTTATACATCTTTCTTGACTAAACCCTTCCCTTACTTATCCCTCTTCTCTCCCTCCCCCTCCCCCCTATTGACTGCTATTCTGATCCTTGTCCTATTCAGTTTGTTTGTTTATGTTGTTCTTTATTTTCATGTATTGGGTAATATTATATGGTATTTTTCTTTCTTTGACTGGCTTATTTCACTAAGCATAATTCTCTCTAGTTCCATCCATGTTGTCACAAATGGCAGGAGTTCCTTTTTTCTCTCTGCTGCATAGTATTCCAAGTCCAAGACAGGTGAGGTCATCACTGACCAGGAACAGCAAATGCGGCGGTGGACCGAGCACTACCTCGAGCTGTACGCAACGAAGAACACCGTAACAGACACTGCTCTTAAAGCCATCCCAGACCTACCAGTCATGGAGGAGCTAGACACCCCACCTACTGCGGCAGAGCTCGGCAAAGCCATCGACCGCCTCGCTTGCGGGAAAGCACCAGGAAGCGACGGAATCCCTCCAGAAATCCTAAAGAGCGGGAAACCAGTCCTGCTACAGCCGCTCCACCATCTACTCTGTCTCTGCTGGAAGGAGGGTTACATCCCCCAGGATATGAGAGACGCCAACATTATCACCATGTACAAGAACAAAGGAGACCGCAGCGACTGCAACAACTACCGGGGCATCTCTCTCCTCAGCGTCGTCGGCAAAGTATTCGCCCGGGTCGCTCTTGCCCGCCTGCAGACCCTTGCTTCCCGCGTCTACCCAGAGTCCCAGTGTGGCTTCAGAGCTGGCCGATCAACAGTGGACATGATCTTCTCCCTACGCCAGCTGCAGGAGAAGTGTCACGAGCAGCATAAACCACTCTACCTCGCCTTTATTGACCTCACGAAGGCGTTTGATCTGGTCAGTCGAAGCGGACTCTTCAGCTTGCTACGGAAGATTGGCTGTCCACCACATCTGCTTGCTGTGGTCATGTCCTTTCACGACAACATGCACAGCACGGTGTCCTACAACGGCGCAACCTCTGAGGCCTTCCCAGTCAGCAGCGGAGTAAAGCAGGGCTGCGTCCTCGCGCCTACGCTGTTCGGAATCTTCTTCTCCATGCTCCTCCAATACGCCTTTAAGGACTGCAGCGAGGGTGTCTTCATTCACACCAGATCCGATGGCAAGCTCTACAACCTGGCCCGTCTACGAGCCAAGACCAAAGTCAAAGAGGTGCTCATCCGTGAGATGCTCTTCGCCGACGACGCAGCTTTGACATCACACTCCGAAGAGGGACTCCAGCAGCTAGTCACTTGCCTTTCCCACGCATGCAAGGAGTTCGGACTAGCCATCAGCCTGACGAAGACGAATGTTATGGCTCAAGGCACGGGGACTCCCCCATGCATCACCATCGACGGATACACCCTGGAGGTTGTCAACGACTTCACTTACCTCGGGTCCACCATCTCGAGCTCTCTGTCAGTCGGCTTGGAGGTCAACCGGAGAATCGCCAGGGCAGCCACAGTTATGGCCAGACTGAACCGGCGAGCGTGGAACAATTCCAGCCTCACTGAGAAAACCAGACTGCGCATCTACCAAGCCTGCGTACTCAGCACTCTCCTCTATGGCAGCGAGACGTGGACCACCTACGCAAGGCACGAAAGGAAACTCAACAGCTTCCACATGAGGTGCCTGCGACGCGTCCTGCATGTCGCCTGGCAGGATAAGGTCCCCAACACCGAGGTGCTGAAGCGAGCCAATATGAGCAGTTTGCATGCAGTTCTTAGCGAGAGACGCCTCAGGTGGCTCGGCCATGTCAAAAGAATGGATGCAGGCCGTATCCCCAAAGACCTCCTCTACGGCGAGCTAGCAGAAGGCAAGAGGATGACAGGGCGCCCAAAACTGCGGTTCAAAGACATCTGCAAAAAGGACATGACACAATGCTCCATCAATCTCAACACATGGGAAGTTCAAGCAGACGACCGCCTAGCCTGGAGGCTCGCGGTCAGGCAAGGTACGTCACGCGCGGAGGCTGCGCGCAACGAGGAGGCGGTCCAGAAAAGATCGAGGCGGAAGCAGCAGCAGCAGCAGCAACAACAGCCATCTGCCTTCACCTGTACCAAGTGCGGCAGGGATTGTCACTCCCGAATCGGACTGCACAGCCATTCTCGGCGGTGCAGATAGACTCTCAAGAAGCTACGCCATCGTCTCTCGAGACGGACGGCTGCCGACGACGACATTAAATTTGTAGATTGCTTTGGGTATGCAGTAGGACACTTAAACAAGTATTAATCCAGTTCAAGAACACTGGATATCTTTATGCCTTCAGTGTCACTCATTAGTACTTCACATTTTTTAACCAGCTCCTTGGTTGAAAACTGAGTATTTTGTTTTGAAGCTATTGTAAATGCTGTTGTTTCCTTGATTCCCTGTTTAGATAGTTGATTACTAGAGTATAGAAGCACAACTGATTTTTGTATATGAGTTACCTTTTCTTTCAGTTTTATTTTGAATTTGTTTCAGGTGTACAGTTTAGTGGATAGACCATCATATAATTAATATAGTGTTCCTTTTGATTTTTTCAGTACCCACCTAGCACCATATATATTTTTTGCAGTATTATTGACTATATTTCATATGCTTTATATCCTCATTACTGTTTTGTAACTACTAGTTTGTATTTCTTAATCCCTTCACTTGACGCTGATGTGTCTGTGAGTCTTTTTCAATTTGTTTCTTCTTTTTAAAAAAAGATTCTACTTATAAATGAAATCATATGTGTCTTTCTCTGAATGACTTATTTCATCGTTTGTTGTTTTTTTGTCCTGAAACTTTACTGAATTCATTTCTTTGTATTTATTTTTATAGACTGGATCATACATTAGTTGCTTTCTTATTTTTTAAATTCTGGGATAACTGTGAGCTTTTTAAAATAAGTCATTTTAATGGTATAATCTTGGCTTGATATAACATAAATAACAAAAGTAGAGAGTGTTTATTAATTCCCTGCTTTCTGGGCAATGAAACGATAAATCTGAAAGGATTAATATTTTAATATTAGAATGATAGCCAACACCAGGTCTTTTCATTCTTATTTTTTTGTGGATAATTCTATGCCCTTGCAACAAGGAGTGATTCAAAGATTATATTAGCAACAAAACCACTATTTGGTAGCATGTGAGCCATGCAAGTTTTTTGCCCAATTTTATGTCTACTGAGCCAGAATCTGAATTTTATCAAAATCTCTCTGTATTTTGTATGCACAGTACAGTTTAAGAAATGTTTGATACCACAGTGCAGTTGGATCACTGTGATTATTTTAGTGTACTCTTTGGAGTTAATTGTAACTTTTCTCTTGAAATGACTCAATTTTCTCTTTTCATCAACACTGTTACAGATGTCCCCTACTTCTCCCACCTTTGTTCCCTGCCACCTAGACCTGCCCCTAGGCCTCCACCACAATGTTGTGTTTGTCTATGGGCTATACATATATGTAGCCCTGGCTGGTTTAGCTCAGTGGATTGAGCGTCGGCCTGCGAGCTAAGTGTCGCTGGTTCAATCTTCCAGTCAGGGTACATCAGAGAAGGAAAACTCTGACTCCAAAAAACCTCCGCTGCCTTGCGGCATACCTCTTCAGGGGAAAGGCTAGGGGAGTAAACCCCGACAGAAAATCCGGAGCCGGAGTCCCTAAGGCGGTTTGACGTTGTAGTCAACACCGGCAACTCCTGCGGCGCACCTGAAACCAAGCTGTATCGACTCCGTCTTTCCCTTGGACCCTTCAGCTGCGAAGAGAGGGGGGGTCTGCTGCATGGGCAACAGCAGACCCTCCATATTACCCTGCCCAGGCTCTGTAGCTTCAGCGTCATCGCAAGATGTCGATTCAACACGGGAGGAGACAGATACCGTGTCACTCCCGAGTCGGACTGCACAGCCATTCTCGGCGGTGCAGATAGACTCTTGGGAAGCTACACCATCGTCTCTCGAGACGGACGGCTGCCGACGATATACATATATGCATATATATTCTTTGGATAATCTTTTTATTTTTAAAGTGTATTTTATTGATTATGTTCTTACAGTAGTTCCAATTCTTTTCCCTTTGCTTCCCTCCGCTCATAACCCACCTTCTTTCCAGCAACCCCACCCCCCTTAGTTCATATCATGGGTCGTGCGTGTAAGTTCTTTGGCTTCACCCTTTCCTATATTATTCTTAACTTCCCCCTGTCTATTTTGAAACAACCGATTATGTTTCTTAATCCCTGCACCATTTCCCCATTTCTCCCCCTCCCCCCTCCCATCTAATAACCCTCCAAATGATCCCCATACCTATGATTCTGTTCCTATTCTGGTTTGCTTAGTTGGATTTGGTTTTTATTTTTTAGATTTAGTTGTTGATAGTTGTGAGTTTGTTGTCATTTTAGTGTTCATAGTTTTGATCTTCTTTTTCTTAAGTCCCTTTGCCATTTCATTTAATAATAGCTTGGTGATGATGAGCTCCTTTAGCTTTACCTTGTCTGGGAAGCATTTCATCTGCCTTTCCTTTCCAAATGATAGCCTTGCTGGATAGAGTAATCCTCGTTGCAGGTTGCCTTTCATCGCATTGAATACTGCTTACCAGTCCCTTCCTGCCTGCAAAATGTCCCCTGAGAAATCAACTAATAGTCCTATAGGCACCGTTTTGTAGGCAATGCTCTGCCACTCTCTTGCTACCCTCAGGACTCTGTCTTTATCTTTCACCTTTATAATCTCAATCATGATGCGTCCTGGTGTGGACCCCTCTGGGTCCACCTTGCCCGGGACCCTCTGTGCCTCCTGGACCTGTATGTCCATCTCCTTCACAAAATTTGGGAAGTTTTTTTCATTTTTTTCAAATTTTGCTTCCTCATTTTGCACTGATTGACTGTTTTTTTTTCTTATGTTCCAAATCATTGATTTGAACCCCCACTGCCTTGGACTGTGAGGTCCAGAAGGGGTGGGAATGGAGGAGGAGACTCCCGGTTTCTTGGTGGAGACTGAACAGCAGGAATCCATCTTAAACCCACACCCCCACAGAAAACACCACAGCATGGTGAGAAGGGTCGCCCAGTAGTGACGAGTGCACGGGGCTCCACCTCCTATAGCATAGGAGGTTGTGACAGCCCCGCCCAGAGAGCAAAGGTAAACACAAAACCGTAAGGATGGCACAGATCATGATAGAGATCCTGATGACACAGCTGACCAGACAGCAAATATCTAATCTAATGAAGCAGCAGATAGGAAATCTTTCTGAGGCACAGTTCAGAGTTTTGGTTATAAAAATGCTTACAGACCTAAGAGCAGATCTTAAGACGGGGAAGGAATGAAGGCTAGTCCTGCTGAAGTGAATGAAAATACATACAAACCAAATGGTGAGGGAAAGAAAACCAGGGATCAAATCAACAAATCGGAACATAGGAAAGGAACAAACAGTCAACCAGTGCAGAAAGAGGAAAAAAAATGAGGAAAATGAGGAGAGGCTCAGAAACTTATGGGACAGCAATAAGCAAACGAACATTCGAATTATAGGGTTGCCAGAAGGTGAAGTAGAAGAACTAGGAATTGAAAAATTATGTGAAAAAATAATGAAGCAGAACTTCCCTAACTTGGGGAAGGAAATACACTTACAGGTCCAGGGAGAACCACACCAAGACACATTATAATCAAAATGTCAAAAATTAAAGATAAAGAGAATCTTAAAAGCAGCAAGAGAGAAGAACAGAATTACATACAAAGGGGTCCCAATAACACTGTCAGCTGATTTCTCAAAGAAACTCTACTGGCAAGAAATATTCAAAGTAATGAAAACCAAAAACCTACAGCCACGATTACTCTGTCCAGCAAAGCTGTCATTCAGAATAGAAGGGCAGAGAAAGTGCTTCCAGGACAAAGTAAAACTGAAGTAGCTCATCACATCCAAACCACTGTTATATGAAATGTTAAAGGAGCTTATTTAGGAGAAGGAGGATCAAAACTATGAACATTAAAATGAAAACTGTATGACAACAACCAACAGAAGCTAGGGAATTGAAACAAAGGCAGACTAAGTAGGCAACGAGAGTGGGAAAAGAATTATAGGTGTGGGGAACATTATGGGGGGAGGTCAGCTGGGAGGGGGAAGGGGGGAAAGGGAGGGAGATGGTACAGGAATTAAGAAGCATAGTAGGAGGGAATGGAGTAGACAGGAAGAGGTCGAGAAGAACTATATGCCCAACCAATGGGCATGGACTAAGGGGACTTCAGAGGGTGACTGGAGGAAAGGGAGCCACTGGGTGGAGGGGAACAAAGTGAAAAGGAATTGGGACAACTGTAGCAGTATAATCAATAAAGCATATTGAAAAAAAAAAAGTACATGGCCTTGGATGATGACCCCTTTCCACTCTGGGAATGGGGGCAGTCTACCTGCCATTGCCAGGGGTTGGAAATGATATTCTTGCATAGAGAACAGGGTCCCGGACGCCGTCACGTACCATTCTTTACCCAGTGTCTGGGATGCTTGCACTTATAATAGGTCTGATCCTTTTGCCCCTGATTCTTTTGAGGCCTCCCTGAGCTCACCTGGTGGGGCTGGTTTCCACCAAAAGCAGTACTAAAGGCCAGCTTGCTTCTCCTTTTTCTTCTTTCCATGTTTTCTTCCCTATGGTTAAGGACTAAAAAGGTTGTATTCATAAGCTGGTCTGGGGGGAAGGGGGAGGGGCTGTGGGCCCATTTATAATTTCTGTGGCTTTCTGTGAATATCAGGGATAGACTGGCTTATAAAATGTTGTCCTATCAAGGTTTGACTCTCCAGGGAGGATGGATCCATGTTCATATATTTTCAGAAGGCTTCTACTAGTCTCTTTCTCAAGAGAGTTGGGTTCTCTTCCTTGCCCTGGGCAATTTCCCTCATCTTTTCATAATTTACAGGTTTCTTGATACAATTTCTCTTTCCCCCCAGAAGGCCATCTATATTATTGCATCCCTACTCTGGATTCCCACCTGAGTATTGTATTCCCAGTTGGGATGCGTGGTCTGGGACAGCTTGGGTGGCAGGCTGGTCAATGCCAGGATTCTGGGTATGCAGCTGTTCTGCATATTTATGAGCCTTCTTCCTGATACGATTTTTCTCATCTGGGGAACAGCAGGTGGTCAGAATTATCTACAAATCCCTCCATGGCATACTAAAGGCTAAAGTAAGAGTCTGGAAATTACTAGTGACACATGAAGCGTCCTCCGAAAAACTCCCTAGCTTGTCCTTACATTGTTGTAAGTCAGTTACAGAGAAGGACACTTGTACCCTTATAGCGTGCCTTTGGTGCCTGCTACCTCCCTCAGGGTAGGAGGATAGGAGTGGTAGGGAGATATGAAGCACCTCTCCTAGTATGTCCTACTGGGCTGAGATTTTCCCTCAGCTGGTGTCTTTGGGTAGTCCGTAGCATAAGGTGGTATAGAGGTTAATCCCTCTGAGGTAGAGGCAGAACTCTGGGGTCCCCTTAATCTCCCTTAAGCATCGATGGGGAACTAAGGACGGTATCTTCTAATTGGGCCTATAAGTTCTGTCAGGGTGGGGCCAGAGCAAAACCAGGCATCTTGGTACAGAGCATAAAGACCTTCATGTAGGGAGTTATGGATCATTTGCCTTCCCTCTGGCAGAATAGATCTAAGTGTAGTATGATATTATAACTCTTGCTCCCATTCTCAGGCCACGTCTCTCCATCCCCTAATTTATATCAGGGCAGGCAGTGTTAACAAAAGAAAACTAATCTTTAAATTTTGGGGGTCAAATTTATCCCAGTTGCTACGAATGCAACCCAGTGGTGATTTGCAAGGTATGGAAGGTGGTTCCCATCTCGACTGTGGTGATCCTAAAGAGAAGAAAAAACACTCTGTTCTTGCCTCAGGAGCCTCCCTAGTGGGCCACAGGACATCACCTGAGATCCCACTGACCTACCAGATGTCTTTGGTGAAAGAAATCCTAGTGATTGTCAGCCAACAGAATAAATCTAAAAGACTTGAGAGGATCACTACAGTCTGACCCGTCCCGCAGGTCGAGCAACGAGGACCCTAGAGGGGGAGTGAGGATGAGAAAGGGGCAAGAGGCACAAAGAATGGAGACAAGACAGTGCTCTGATCAAGTCTCGTTTATTCTTCGTCACAACAGCATTTTTGTAGCTCAGGAGAAGAGGAAGTTTTCATTAGGGAGGAGCGCAGCCTAGGGAGGAGCGCAGCCGCACCTGGGGCGTTATCTAACGGATAAGAGTTAAAATGAAGGACAGCTACTCCCAGGAAGAGAAAGAGGGAAGTTGCCCTTAATTAGGAGCAGACAACTATTATGGGATAATGAGGCCACGCCAAGCAGAACTTTAGGATGCCGGTCAGCAAGACTTTAGCCGAGGAACTTTTTAGTTCCCCACAGGTCCCCCTTTTTTATTTTATTTAAGCTGAGAGCCTTGCGGGGACTGCGCCTGTCTTAGGTCGGGAGATCGCCACACGGAGCTAACCTTGCCCTACCCGTCATTGGTTATCTAGGGCAGCTTCATTTTTTGGCCAGATACCTGTCTTAGGTGGCAGCTGGCAATGCGTGTGGTCTCCGGTTGCCCGTCATTGACTGTCCAGTCCAGCTCACCAAGGCATTAGTTACATGTATGAGCATCATAGTAAGTTGCAGTTTCAGCCTGTTCCAATTTTTGATAATGGACCTGTATTGGCTGCATTTTTATGGCATCTATTTGTTGCTTGATAAAGGCCATCACCTTATTGAAAAGGAAAGGTCCTAAGGATAGAAGCAGGAGTAGCCCTATGAGAGGTCCTAACAGTGGAAGGAGATAGGGAAGGACTCCATTAAGCCCGCTCCACAGGGGATTTTCGAAGAGTTCTTTTCTTCTTCTCACTAGATCTTCCTGTAGCTTCTTTATTTTATCTCTGACTATGCCTGATTTGTTGGCATAGAAGCAGCAACGTTCCTGCAAAGCCAAGCATATTCCTCCCTGTTCTGCTGTAAGTAGGTCTAGTCCCCGCCTATTTTGGAGAACTACTTCAGCTAGGGAGTCTAATTGATCTTGGATGTCATTAATGGTGCTGGACAAAGCTTGAACATCGTCAGCTGATTAGAGAGCTTTGTGTAGGAATGAACTGCAATTCCTAACCCCGTTGTCCCTGTGACCAATGCCCCTGAAACACCTAACCCTACTAATAGGGGGATGAAAGATACAGCTCTTTTGTGGCGACCTGCAATGTAGTCAAAACTGGGAATGGGAACAGGGTCATCTCCGGAAACTATATCTATGTCTGGCAATAAGGTAGCTAGGACACATATTCCTGTCCAATTGTTGGGCAAGGATGAAAATGCTAAATTTCCTCCACAAACAAACACCTGCCCTTTGCCTGGGCAGAGGGAGTTGCTATGGTTCACTATGCTACTACAGTTAGCAAATTCAACAAATCCAACATGAATATCAAAGCTATTATTTTGAGACTTACCTTGGAGGCAGAGGGAAGCAGGAAAATACATGGGCTGTACTCTAAAGGGCAAGCTGGGGCTACAATTTTGATGAGACTTATTAAAGGTGATGATATCCGCAGGAATGGCTAGAGGCATAGGCGTGCCTAAAGTCATGCATAGCCAGCAGTCTGCAGCTAGTTGGGGGTTGGAGATGATAAGGGCTCGGTGGGTGGCCATCAAGATGTCAGTGGTTTGGGTATCTAAATCTATTCCCCGTGGTTTAGGTAATGCCAGAGGGTGGTAATTGATTTTTGGATGCAGGTTTGTTATGAGGTGTTCTATTTGTTTTTGCACTTCAATTTCTCTTATTCTATCTTGAGGACCACCATCATCAGAAACATGTACAGGGGCCTTCTTATGCCAGCATACTGGCTTTCCAACAGTGCCTTGGCAAGAGGCCTGCAGATACTTAGTAGATCCAATTGGTGAAGGGTTGGACCCCCAATCTCCTTGGTCAATAGCATTTTGCACTTTTTGCAGTATGGCAGTAAAATAAATGACATTAGAGGAGGTACATTCCTGTACTGACTCATAACAGGTAGAATGCATCTGATTATAGATGGTGGTGCATTCCTTGGGACATTCTCCTGGTTTGCCATTGGTAGCGGGTATGACAGGAGGCTTATTTACACAATACCACCTCTGTTCAGAGACCCCTGCAAAGGTCATGTCATATATGAGATAGGCCTTTTTTGTGCCACAATCTACAATTTTGGTATAGTGACTGGGTGTGGCGTAATTGGTGACAATACCTCCCCCACAGCTGCAGGGGGGCCCGAATAATGCAAGGTAGGGATCTCCATTTTGCGGCCCCCCAAGGCCACCTTCTATGTCCGGGCAAAAATGCAGTAGTACCCCGAGCAGCAGGATTACGTTCTTCTTGAACATGTCCTGAAATAGAAAATAAGGAAATTTTCCTCAGGGTAAATCCTTATCCCTGGGTTTAGTTGTGGTTATTTATTGTGTCAGACTTGCTATTTATTTGTTTAACCAGACGTTCCGGTAGCCATCTGGCGGACTTCATTTCTTTAGAGTAGATGCACACTGATCCTCGGCCCCAGATAAGTACTGGGTCTGGGCCATGCCAGGAATTAGTTAGTGGATCTTTCCACAAGACCGAAGCGAATTGCTTTTCAGTTTCGGTTTGCCAAAAGCGAGTGGCTGCAGACTGGCCACTAGCATCTAAATTTAAAAAATTGAGTATAAAGAGGGCATGGGAAAGGATGTTTCTTGGTGACCCCCTCGTGGGATACCATTCCCCCTTTTTTATTTTATTTAAAGTAATTTTAAGAGTTTGATCTGCCCTTTCTACTATTCCTTGCCCTTGTGGATTATAAGGGATACCTGTAATGTGTTGGATGTTGAGACGTTTGCAAAACTGGGAGAAATTAGAGCTAATGTATCCTGGCCCATTATCTGTTTTTAGTTGTTGGGGACATCTTAATACTGCAAAGGTGGCCAGCATATGGCTAATGACATGTTTGGTGGCTTCGCCCGTTTGAAGGGAAGCAAAAATGAATCCACTATAGGTATCTATAGTAACATGTATGTATTTAAGATTGCCAAAGTCAGAAAAATGGGTAACATCCATTTGCCATAGAGCGTTAGGAATTAGCCCTCTAGGATTTACTCCTAGATGAGGGGTTGGTAAATGGATAGCACATGATGGGCAATTCTTTACTATTTGCCTAGCTTGTTCTTTTGTGATGTGATGCATAAGATGTAATGTTTTTGCATTAAGGTGATGTAGTTGATGGCTATTTTGTGCAGCAGCGAGTTTGTCCTGAATGCTGTTATTGGCCACAAATAATTGAGAGACCTGGGGAGTTCGGGTGGCAAGATCAGCTTTTTGGTTCCCTTCAGCTAGGGGACCCGGTAATCCGGAATGAGCACGTAAGTATCCAATGTAAAATGAATGTAACCTTTGAATGATTAATTTTTGTAATTGTCTAAACAGTTCTCCAGCATTGGAGGTGCTCTTTATTTGGCCAGCCGTCTCTAGTAAGGGTACAGAGTGTGCAATGTAAGCACTATCAGTGTATATGTTAAGCGGACGGTCAGGGAAAGCAGAAAAAACCGCCAGTACTGCTTGCAGCTCTGTTATTTGAGCAGAGGTGCTTTTGGTCATAAATGATACCTCTTTATTTAGATATGTATAAGCTGCTTTGCCAGTGGACGACCCATCAGTGAATACTAACAAGGCACTTGCTATTGGCTGTGATGCCGTGCGTAGGGGAAAAACAAACTCATGCCTGTTAGCGAAATTAAGGAGTTTGTCTGGAGGATAGTGATTATCTAACGTCTCCTTAAAGGAAGCCAGAGAAATGGGCCAAGAATCAGTAGATTGCATGAGCCAGTTAATTTGATCAAGGTTATAGGGTTGGATTATTATGTCTGGCTCCTTGCCAAAATAGCATTTACCCTGATCACGGCCTTTTATAATGAGCTCAGCTACAGATTGATAATATGGTTCAATGACCTTTTTAGGAGTGGCTGGTAGATGGATCCACATAAGAGGTGCTGTTTGCCAAAATACAGCTGTAGGGGAGAGTGTTGTTTTACATATAATAAATTTTAGAGGTTTGTCATAATTTATAAAAGTAGTAGCCTGGGAATGAATAGCATGTTCAACCTTGTGTATAGCCTGTCTCCCTTCAGGGGAGAGTTCACGGGGGGATGTGGGATTAGCGTCCCCGTGAAGGATATCATATAGTCGCTTAAGTTCCCCTTTGCTGATTTTCAAATAGGGCATTAACCAATTGATGTCACCTAGAAGTTTTTGGAAGTCATTCAGTGTCTTAAGTTTGTCTAATCTTAATTCTAATTTTTGAGAAGAAACTTGGGACCCCCTTAATTGGAAACCTAGATAATTGTACGGGTCAGTGAGTTGTACCTTGTCAGGAGCTATTTCTAAACCATTGTTTTGCAGAGCAATGCGCATTTCATCATAGCATTTTAAAACTTCAGTTCCTGTCTTGCCTGCAATTAATATATCATCCATATAATGTATTATATACATGTTAGGCCAGCGGTTTCTTATAGATTGTAGAGCTGTGGCTACAAAAGATTGACACAAAGTAGGACTATTTGCCATCCCTTGGGGCAGGACACGCCACTGAAATCTTTTCATGGGTGCCCTAAAATTTGTTTCTGGCAGGCTGAACGCAAAGCGCTTTTGATCTTCCGGATGCAAGGGAATGGTGAAAAAACAGTCTTTTAAATCTATGATTATTTTGAAATAGCCTAATGGTATGGCGACGGGTGAAGGGAGCCCTGGCTGTAGGGCTCCCATGAGCACCATAGTCCGATTCACTGCTCTTAGATCTTGTAGTAATCGCCACTTGCCTGATTTCTTTTTGATAACAAAAATAGGGGTGTTCCATGGAGAGTTACTGGGGACAATATGGCCAGCCTCGAGTTGCTCCTGTACCAACTGTTGTGCGGCTAGCAATTTTTTACTAGTAAGAGGCCATTGATCGACCCATACCGGCTCATCGGAGAGCCAAGTAATTTTTTCAGCATGGGCCACAGGAGTGTCAATGGCCCCTAAGAAAAATGGCCTAAACCTATTCTGTCATTTTTTGGAGGAGTGTATATAGGTGCCGTTATACCTGTGCTATTCTTTCCTAGTCCCTGACCTGGTATGTATCCTGCTCTTAACATTTGGGCGGTGACCGTGGTGTTGGGACTTCCTATTATTAGCCCTATTTGAGATAGGAGGTCCCTTCCCCAAAGATTTATAGGTAGACCGGCTATAACATATGGTTGGATGGTACCTTGATTTCCCTCCTGATCTTTCCAAGTTAATAATTTAGAGCTTCTCTCAGGATTCTGACTTTGTCCTATTCCCTTTAAATGAGTCATGGTTGTGTCTAAGGGCCAGGCTTCAGGCCAATCTTCTCTTTTTATAATGGTAACATCTGCCCCAGTGTCTATTAGGCCAGAGAACTCCTTGCCGTCTAGCCATAGTAGCATAGTGGGCTTTTGTGCTGAAATAATTTTAGTCCAAAAAACGTCAGAGGACCCAAATCCACGATCACCTCTGTACTGCGAGACGGCAGTATTGGCAGTAGAGAGTAAAGGCAGGAGCAGTAATTGTGCAAATCTTTGGCCTGAAGCAATGGTGTTAATATGTTTAGGGGAGGAAACCATGACCTTGATTTCTCCGGCAAAATCATTATCTATGACTCCTGGGGGGACCTGCAGACCGTTCATGGTCGAACTACTGCAGCCTATTATTAAACCAAAGGTATTATCGGGAAGAGGGCCAAATATTCCCGTGGGAAGAGCCTGAACCCCCATTTCTGGGGTTAATACCGTATGGGTGGAGGAACTGAGGTCCAATCCTGCGCTTCCTGCTGTGGCTCTGAGGAGGCTTGAAACGGATTGCTGGTTGATGGAACAAAGCTTACTGCCTCATAGATTTGTTTGGGTTTGGGGGCCTGGGGCTGGCCCCTTTTCCCGTTTCCCTGTATAGGTGGCAAACTGTTGCCCTGGGCATCCATTTTAGATTTGCATTCATTTGCCCAATGATTTCCCCTTTTGCATCTGGGACATAACCCTGGAGCTGGAGTTTTATTATTAGATTCCTTTTTCCCTTTGCAATTTCTTGCAAAATGACCAGTTTCTCCACAACTAAAGCATTTTTTCTTCCCTTGTTGAGCTAGAAACTGCTTAACAGTAAAACCCTGCATTGCTGCAGCCATGGCGAGGCCTTGTTGGTAGGCTGCTCCGATGTCAGAGCACAAGCGTATATATCCGCTTAAATCAGTTTTCTTTTTGTATGGCCTAATAGCTGCCTGGCAGGCAGCATTCGCATTTTCGAAAGCTAATTGTTTAACAAAGTCTGTGCCAGCGTCAGCGCTACCAAAAATCCTACCAGCTGCAGTAATGAGTCTATGGACAAAATCTGCAAAAGGCTCATCTGGTCCTTGTTTAATGTTAGTGAGAGAGGAGCTCATATCACCCTTAGTGGGAAGCTTCCTCCATGCTCTTGTACCTGCTGCTTGAATTTGAGCAAAAAGTCCTGGATCATATTGCATTTGATTGTCACTAATTCCATAGTTGCCTTCTCCAATTAACATATCAAAATTCCACCCATTATTTGCCTGCATATTGCGTCTAGCAGTATCCTTACAGATTTCTACATATTCTGATTTCCATAGGAGATAGTCCCCTCCAGCTAGAGTCGCTCGAGCCAATGTTTGCCAATCACTTGGAGTGAGCCACTGATCTGTGACCGATTCTAAAATGGCCATAGTGTAAGGAGCCGTGGCTCCGTATTGAGCTACTGCAGTTTTTAATTCCTTTATGACTTTGAAATCAAATCCAGTGTGGTGTCGCCAGGCCTGTCCCTGGGCATCTACTGTTTCCGACACTGGAAATGCCTCTATTTCCTCCAAGCCTGGTATTAGTCCTGACTGAAGGGGAAGTTTGGGGGCCGCTCCTCTGACTGGGGGCCTCTGGCTTTGGGGGCCCTCTACAGAGGGTTCAAGTTCTTTTCTTTGCTTTCCTATTTTTAGCCCCTCTAATTGTCTTATTAATTCCTGATGCTCCTTTTCTAATTGTATTTGTTCTTTTAAATATTCAATTTTATTCCTCAGTTCTTCTCGAGGATTAGTAACAGGGTGTGCAGAAGGGGGAGCGGAGGGTGAGATATAGGGCGGCGGCCTTGTTTTCAGAGGCGGCCGTTCAGGGTTATGGTATTTGGCTGCCTCTTCTGCCAAGCGATCCCAATTAACCTCTCCCTCGTCAAAATGATTTGCAGTATATTCTGATAGGTCTGGATATAACTTCTTTTTTGATTTCACCGACACTTCTTTAGGTGCCGCAGCTCCCCCTTCTGTAATCTGAAACTCTGACGGCTTACACTTCGGACTGTCCTGTTTTTCTTTCGGTTCAACTACTTCGTCCTCACCGTCATTTTCAAGAGATATTAAATTATCCTCCTCTCGGCTGTCATTAATTTTATTTTTTCTACTTTCCTCCTTATGATTTGTCTTTAAGATATTTTGACCCCTTTTTACTACATTAGCTACTACCAGATCACTATGTCTTTGAGATAAGAGTTCATCTATTAGATTCCAATAAGAGAAGGCGGTTACAGGAACCTTCTCCGGACCAAACATATCATAAAAGTCTTTTAAGGCATCCCCTACTCTTTTCCACCGTTGTGGATCAATGTTCCCTTCAGTGGGAAACCAGGGACATAAGTCTTTGATATAATCAAAATATTTCAGCAACTGTTTTACTTTAACCTTTACTCCTCGTGCCTTTAATGCCTGTCCGAGCTGTTCAACAAAAAGTTCATGTCGGCTCATTTCTTGCCCCATGATCACCATTCACTTACCGAGGTGAGGTCAGCGCGGCAGGTTCCCGCGTAGCCTTTTCCTCTTCTCTACTTGGCCGGCTCCTCGAACGGCGTCCTTCACTGAGTCCCCCGTTCTCGGGCCCCACGTTGGGCGCCACTTGACCCGTCCCGCAGGTCGAGCAACGAGGACCCTAGAGGGGGAGTGAGGATGAGAAAGGGGCAAGAGGCACAAAGAATGGAGACAAGACAGTGCTCTGATCAAGTCTCGTTTATTCTTCGTCACAACAGCATTTTTGTAGCTCAGGAGAAGAGGAAGTTTTCATTAGGGAGGAGCGCAGCCGCACCTGGGGCGTTATCTAACGGATAAGAGTTAAAATGAAGGACAGCTGCTCCCAGGAAGAGAAAGAGGGAAGTTGCCCTTAATTAGGAGCAGACAACTATTATGGGATAATGAGGCCACGCCAAGCAGAACTTTAGGATGCCGGTCAGCAAGACTTTAGCCGAGGAACTTTTTAGTTCCCCACAACAGTCTATTTTTGTTTCTTTTCCTGTGCTCAGTTTAGATGTTCCAAGTTCCCTGGACACAATTTGCATAATTCATGGTCCTGGTGAGTGGCCAGGCTGCAAAGAAATATAGGGAGGGAACCACTCCAGCATCATTGAGCAATTGCCTGTAATCCTGAACACTCCAGACCCACTGCTCTACCCAAGTAGCTTAAATAAGTTTCCATTCCTGTATTCTCCACCTATAGAGACCCTCCTCTTTCTGTGAGCCTTCAGGTCTGGGGCAAAGGAACTATCTTACTAGCAAAATAGTTTCTGACATAGTAAACCACCAAGCAGGGCATCAAGAAGACCTTATTATAAAATGGCTCATTTTCAAATCACAAAGTGGATGCTTGGGATTTCGTCTATCTAATTTTTATAGAGATTTAATAAATTGTACCTGAGTCTGAAATTTCCCCAGAAGGGGTCTCAAGACATGCCTAAGAGTCCCCCCTTCAGATTGGAGGTGGATCTCATAGCAGGATCACAGACTGAGGGGGGAAGTTAAAATACTTCTATAGAGGCAGGTAGACCGCTTTAGAATTTCAGATTTAACTAACTGGGTAACAGTGGCTCCAAATGCCATTTCTGGTAACAAATGACCAGCAGGTGCCTATTAAGTGGCTCTGGCCAGTGTTACTGTCTGTAGTGACAATATTTATACATCAAAGACACGAGTGGCTCATTCCTGCAGCTATACTTAGCAATGGGACGGTTAGTGACCCTGAAATAGATACTCTGTAAAAATACAGCAGGCACCCTTCCTACACAAAAGGCAAGAGGGGTGCAGGTACACGTATAATGGCCAAAAGCCAGCCAGAGAGGACAAGCATAAAGGACTATCTGGGTCTGAAAAGGAGACTACATAAAGAATTCATAGCTCAGGTGAGATGGTGACTGATATCCCATATGGAAGGTCAAACTATGCCTATGAGGAAGTGCCACAGGTTGGGGCATTGTCTTGTGGTTTTCACAGTGTGCCTGACAGGTGTACTGACATTTTCTGCACCTGACATGGGCTAAGGCTAACCCTGTTACACACCCATGTTATCCTATCACGGGTTACTTCAAGCTGCGGGGACCCTTGTGGCTTTTAAGTGTTCAAACCGTGCCCACAATTTAGTGGCTGACCTTCTGTCAGGGAACATCAGACTCTCCAAAATTGAATAAATGGCAATGGAAAGAGGATTTCCCTAGGTCCCAGGGCAGTAAAGGGGGCTTATCACTCCAATGTCTTCTCTTGGCAGTGACTTGCCAAAAACTTGTAGCTGGGCACCGGTAACCAGGTACTTGGTGATTATGGACAAAGAATTGAACTGAACACACACAGTTTAGGGCAGAAAGAGAGCAGATTTATTAAGTGATAGTACATTCCACAGAACATAGGAGCAGAACAACTCTGAGCAGACATTGACCTCGGACTGGAGGGATTCTATTTTTATACAGCAGATATTTCCTGGCTAATTTTGGCAGGCTTTTATTGCACATGTACAAGTAATTATATTACTTATAAGCCACTGCACATGAGGTCTCCCATGATTTACCTTGATTGGCCACTGGGAAAGGGGTTCCACAATGCTAATTTATTGTAACACTATTATAATGAAGCAGAGGTCATGTAGTGCCTTCTGCACAGGTGAAGTCATGCTTCACCATGATTCAGTGCTTTTGCAGAAAGTGGGGGAAACTGGTCTTAGAACAGGGTCTCTGTCCAGTATAGATGTCCTATGTCTTTGCCCTGGGGCCCTTCTGGAGTTTCCTCCCTCCTGACTATCTCCTGCTCAGTTGTAGAATCTCCTTCTAATAGAAAAAAAATTGAGGCAAAACCACTGCGTTCTATTTAATGCAGTATTCTCCACTTATCTTCAGGAAATATGTCTCAGTGTATATCTGAAACTTAGTTCTTCTTGGGATTATGTTAGATGATAAAATGCATGCTTGATGAGATGTAGAAAGGTGAATGAGTAAAGTAAAATAAGGGTTACTTGAACACAGAACTGTGATACCTCAACAGTAACCCAGGTGGCTACTGGCCCCTGTTTCTTTATTTTTCCTTTGTTTCTCTTGTCCAAGGTGATATATCAGCAAAAACCTTGCTACACAAGATATCTGAAATTTGACTGCCTGTTTTCTTCTAGGATTTTTATGTTTTTGTGACTTAACATTTAAGTCTTTTATTCATTTTGAGTTTATTCTTATGTGTGGAATAAGTTGGTGGACTGATTTCATTCTTTTGCATGTACCAGCTCAGTTGTCCCACCACCATTTATTGAAGATACTCTTTATTCCTTTGTATGCTCTTGTCTTCTTTAATGTATACTAATTGACCATTAAGGCGTGGGTTTGTTTCTGGGTTCTCTCTTCTGTTCCATTGGATCTGTATGTCTGTTCTTATGCCAGTACCATGCTGTATGATTATAATGCCGTTCTAGTTTAGTTTGATATCTGGGATAGTTATATCTTTCGCTTTGTCTTTTTCTCAAGATTGCGGATACTACTTGTTGTCGGTTTTGGTTCCAGAAATTTTCAGATTATTCTGTGTGGTTATTATTGGTGGTTTAATAAGAATTGTGTTGAACCTATAAATTGCTTTGGGTAGTATGGACATTTTAATGATGTTAATTCTAGCAATTCATGAACATGCGATATGCTTGCATTCATTTGTGTCTTCTCTTTCTTCAGGGTTCTGTAGTCTTTCAAATACAGGTCTTTTACCTCCTTGGTTATGCTTATTGCTATATAACTTTACACTTTTATGTTGTTGCTATGGTAGAGGTGATTATTTTCTTTATTTCTCTTTCTGAGAGTTCATTATTAGTGTATAAAAGTGTCACATATTTTTGCGTATTAATTTTGTATCCTGCTACTTGGCTGAATTCATTTATTAAATCTAGGGGTATTTTGGTGGAGAATTTAGGGTTTTCCATGTATAATATATCATCGGTGGTAGTGACAGTTTTACTTTCTCCTTTACAGTTTGGATGCGTGTCTGATTACTGTGGCTACAACCTGTAGTACTGTACGTTGATTGAGAGCGATGAAAGTGGATGTCCTTGTGTGGTATCTGACCTTAAGAGAAAAGCTTTTAGTTTTTGCCCATTGCATATCATGTTGGTTATAGGTTTTTCACCTATGGCCTTATTGTATTAAGGCATGAACCCTCTTCCCACTTTGCTGAGAACTTTTATTATAAATGGGTCCTGGGTTTTATTGAATGCTTTTTCTGCACCTATTGATATAATTGTGCGATTTTTATCCTTCATTTTGTTTATGTGATGTGTCACATTTATTGATTTGTACATATTGTACCAACCTTCCATTCTGTGAGGGACAAGGAAACTGGTGACTCCCAAACCAGTATAAAATAATTAGCATCAAAGGACAAATGTAATCAAAGGCTCTCTGAGCCAGAGTTAACAGTATTAGCATATTTACAAATCAGGAAGGGGGCATTCTGTAGCTCAGCACACATGTTTCTGAGAACAAAGAATATCTGAGATCAAAGTGGGGGAAGATATTCATCACCAAACACAGGGAAATGGGAAAATATAGCTAGACCTAAGCCCAGCAAACAAGTTAGGAAAACTTCAAAGGAGAGCTGGAGACAGACCTATAATCAGATCACCCTTAATTAATTATCACCCTCAGTTAATTTAGCTAATCATGTTAGATTGTAACTTCGTAGTACACAGCATGGAAAAATGGAGAAGGAGAGGAGGGAGATGTGGGGAAGGGAGGGTTTTACTTGTATTAGGATAAGAACAGCCTGCTCCATCTTTTCTGCATACACCTTTGATTTGGCTTTTTGGCTGTGTCCAGAGCTGCAGATCTGTGCATAAACAACTGCCTCTGTTACTGCTGAAGTCCTGTGTCCTGATGTTTTTATTGTGTTTATCATAATTCTGGAAATAAACCGCACTTGTTCATGGTGTATGATCTTCTTAATGTACTGTTGGACCCACTTTGTTAATATATTGTTGAGAGTCTTAGCAACTTTGTTCATAAGGAATTTGCCTATAATTTTATTTTGCTGTAGTGTCTTTATCTGGTTTTGAAATTGGGATATTGTTGGCCTCATGAGTGATCTTGGAAATCTTTCCTCCTTTTGAGTTTTTTGGAATAGCTCAGGAGGATATGTGTTGGTTCTTTGAATTTTTGGTAAAGTCATCATGTTCAGGACTTTTGTTTGCGAGTTTATTTTTTATTACTGCTGTCATATTGTTGTTATCATTCTATTCAGATTTTCTGATTCATCCTGATTGAGTTTTCAAAGAATATATGTTTCTAAGAATTTGTCCATTTCATCTAGGTTTCTTAATTTGTTGGTATATGGCTGTTTATACTGTTCTCCTATAATCTTTTGGATTTTGTGATGTCTGTTGTTTCTTTTTATATTCTGATTTCATATATTTGGGTTCTTCCTCTTTTACCTGATAAGCCTGACTAATGGCTCATCAATCTTGTTTATCTTTTCGAGGAACCAGCTCGGTTTCATTAATGTTTTTGTGTGTGTTGTTTTTCAAATTTCTATGTTATTTACTTTTTCTCTGACCTATATTGTTTCCTTCCTTCCTTCCTTCTTATCCTGGTCTGTTCTTGTTTTTCTTTTATTAATTTTTTTAGGTATAAGGTTAGAGTGTTTATTTGAGTTTTTTGTGCTTCTTTAGGCAGGCCAATAATGCTGTGAACTTCTCTCTCACATCTGCTTTTGCTGTGTCCCATAGTGTTGGTTGTTGCATGTTCATTTAATTTATCTCCAGATATCTTTTGATTTTTTTCTTCAAACTCATTGGTAATCTATTCATTGTTTAATAACATAAAGATGTGTTTGACTGGTTTTGAGTTTATTTCATTGCAGTGCTGTTGTAGTCTCAGATGCTTGATATGACGTAAGTCTTTCTGGATTTAAGACTTTTTTTTTCCCCTATTTTTGAGAATGTTACATGTGCACTTTATAATAATGTATATCATGCTTTTGGATAAAATGTTTGGTGATTATCAATTAAATTCATCTGAACTAGTGTGTCATTAAAGGTTGCTATTTCCTTGTTGATTTTTTCGGTGTTAAAGTGTTCTACTATGGCTGTCTTGTCATTTAATCCCTTGTTTTCTAATGTATTTAGGTACTCTTATATTGGATATACATATATTTACAAGGGTTATATCCTTTTTTTTTTTTAGTATTTGTCTTGACTTATTTTGTCTCTTGTTATGGCTTTGCTTTGAAGGGGTATTGTTTTTTTTTTTGTTTTTTTTAAATATGATTTTATATCCCTTTGTTTTCAGCCTTGTGAATCTTTTGTTCTGAGGTTGGTCTCTTGTAGACAGATCTATGGGTTAAGTTTTCTTATCCATTCAGTTATTCTGTATCTTTTGATTGGGACATTTAATCTATTTACATTTAAGGTTATTATTGATAAGCATTTTCATACAAATACTGTCTGGAAAAAGCCTGGCCATTGTTACTATAGGAGAACAGTTTGCGTGACATCAATGTAACTTGGCAGCCAAGGACAGTGGTCTGGAATGCATGTGAGTGAACAGTGATGACCTCACTGTACTAGTCAGTGGGGGTGGTAGACGTCATTGGGTGAGCATGTTTGCTGCTGTGTGGCTGTCACGTTAAAAATGACTTGAGTCAGTAGAGTGATAAATCTGCATCACATTTTGCATTGAGTTTGAACATTGCTCTGTGGAAACTGTTCCGATGATTCAGAACTCTGCAGCTATGGACAACTAGTGATTGGCAGTTTCATCATGACAATGTGCTCACTTATGCTCACGTCTTGTGCAGTTTGGCAAAACATCAAATCATCCAGATGACTCATCTCCCCTACAGTCCATACTTGACACCCTGTGACTTCTAGCTTTTCCTAAAACTAAAATCACCTTTGAAAGGGAGAGATTTCAGATCATTGATGAGATTCAGGAAAATACAGTGGGGCAGCTGATGGTAATTGGTAGAACTGTGTGAGGTCCCACAGTGCTTATTTTGAAGGAGGCACCGGCATAATTGTCCTGTGTACATTGTTTCTCGTATCCTGTTTCTGTTTTATTTGATAAATGTCTATTTTTCATAGTATGTGGCTGTGTACCTTCTGGACAGACCTCATATAGTACTGTTTTTGTTTACGCTCTTTTTTCTTTTTCTGATTCTTTTCGTTACTGTTTTTGTTGTTGGGTGGTGTTGCTGTTGAGTTGTTTTCGGTTCTGTTTTATCTTGTTTTGTTCTCTTACCAGCTGTACAACAGTTTTCATGGTATGGACAAGGTTTGGCCTCACAGTCAACCAGTCTGAGGGTCAAATTTACTCATGTTTAGGACAAGAGCAATCACTAACCAATTGCAACCAGAGGGCCCACATAACTCACACAAGGATCATTCTTTGAGCACCCAGCTCAGTAAGGAAGCCTCACCACTAGGTCCTACATAACACCTATTACAGAAGGCTACCTCACCAATATGGGGAGTCATAGCATTTTTAGCTAATGCATAGAACAACACAAAAAGAGTCAAAATGGGGAAACAAAGAAACAGGGCAGGCCTTGGCCAGTGTGGCTCAGTTGGTTGGAGTGTATGCTCATACCTGAAGGGTTATAGGTTCAGTTCCTGCTTACAACTTATACCATAACCAGTCTGGGCATGTATGGGAGGCAACTAATCCTTGCTATCTCTTGCATCAACACTTCTCTTTCTCCCTTCCTCTCTCTCTCTCGAAAAGCAGTGGAAAAAATGTCCTCAGGTGAGGATTAAAAAAAAAAAAAAAGAAATAAAGGAAAAAGGTCCCAAATGAAAAAAACACGAGGAGTCTCCAGTAAAAAGATATAACTAAATAAAATGGAGATATGGAATTTATCATAACCAGTTCAAAATAATAGTTATAAGGATGCTCAGCAGCATGAAATAAAACTTAAAAACCATTAAAAACAGCCAGCTGTAAATGAAGAATGACACACCTGAAAGAAAAATCAATAGAAGTAGGTTACAAGGTAAAAAAATAAAAATTAAAAAAGTGAAATTAGAGCAGCAAAACAAAAATGAATTAAAAAGTAGGAAGGTAGTTTAAGGGATCTTTAGGACAACATTAAATGTCATAACATCTGAATCATAGGGGTACAAGAAGGGGAAGAAATAGAGCAAGAGGTGGAGAACTTTTGTGAAAAAATATGGTGAAGGAAAAAATCATGCAAGATCTGGAAGGACAGAAAATCACAATCAAGATGAACCTAGAGAGACTCATACCAAGATAAATCATAATTAAAATGGCAAAACTTAAAAACAGCATTTTAAATGCAGTGAGAGAGAGAATTACCTATAACAGAGTTCCCGTAAAGCAATCAGCTGATTTCTCAACAGAAACACTACAGGCCAGAAGGGACTGGTATGAAATATTCAAAGTAATGAAAAGCAAGCATCTGAAACTAAGATTACTCACTCCTGTGAGGCTCTCATTTAAAATTGAAGGTGAGCCCTGGCTGGTGTGACTCAGTGGATTAAGTGCCAGCCTGTAAACCCAAAAGGCGCTGGTTTGGTTCCCAGTCAAGGCACACCCCTGCGTTGTGGACCATGTCCCCATATGAGAGCATACAAGAGGCAACCACATATTGATGTTTCTCTACCTCTCTTTCTCCCTCCTTTCCCTATCTCTAAAAATAAATAGGTAAAAAATACATAAAAAATAAAAGGTGAAATAAAGAACTTTACAAACTACAAAAAAAAAAAAGGCTAAAGGAGTTTATTACCATCAAACAGCATTATGAGAAATGTGAAAGAAATTGCTATAAGAAGAAAAAATAGAGAAATATGGTATAAAGAGTAAGAGTGGCTACACAAGGTCTGTCCAGAAGGTATCTGGCCACATACAATGAAAAATAGGAGATATTTATTGAAGAAGATATGAAAACCATTATACATAGGACAGTGATGCCTCAATCCCCTTCAAAGAAGTACCTTGGAACCTCACACGGTTCTCCCAGTCAACATCAGCTTCCCCGTCGTATTTTCCTGACTCTCATCAATGGTCTGAAATCTCTCCCTTTCAAAGATGATTTTAGTTTTAGGAAAAGCCAGAAGTCACAGGATGCCAAGTATGGGCTGTAGGAAAAATGAGCCATCTGGGTAATTTGATATGTTGCCAAAAAACTACACAAGATGTGATGCATAAGTGGTCATGTTGTCATGATGCCCATAGCTGTGGTCTTCTGAATCACCTGAACAGTTTTTGTGGAGAAATGTTCAAACTCAATGCAAAATTTGATGGAGATGCATTGCTCTATTTGCTCGGTCATTTTGAATGTGACAGCTACACAGTACACATGCTCACTCAACAGCGTCTGACTAGTACAGGGAAGTCATGATTATTCGTTCATATGCCTTCCAGTCCTCTCTCATTGGCAAGATTATGTTGATTGCACAAACCATTTTTGTTATGTTAACAATGGCTGGACTTTTCCAGGATAGATCTCATAAAAATAAGTAAGAAAAAAGAATAATAAATTATGAGACAAAAAGAATTAGTGAAGGAATATTGGAAAAGAAATAAGGGAGGCAAAGAAGGAAAAGAAAAATTATAATAATAAAGTAATAGTAATTATTAATATAGAGACAGAAAAGTAAAATAAAATAAAAACCAGGAAAAGAAAAGTGGGTCAAAAAGAAAAGAGAAAAAAAATAAGGAAAGAGAGTATAAGGGATGTGGAAGAAAAAGAGAAGGAAAGAAAAGATTAAAAAGTATGATTCAGTTCAGAAGATTATTGCGCTTGTTCAGTCACCCTCTGAATATGCTGTCTGTGAAGGCTGTTGGATCTTACTGCTGTGTTTTGGAGGCTGGCCATTTCTGCCATTCCTGGGAAGGTTCTTTGTTGCAAGCCAGCATCAGAAGTTGTTCCCACCCGCTCTTCTCAAGCTTGTCAGGGCAGATCTTCCAGTAGAGGGTGGCTGCTCTCTTCCTCCATGGGTCTGTGCCCAGGGGAGTTTCCCGGATCTAGCAGAGGTAATTTCAGATGGGCTCAGAGATGAGTTGGGTGGACACTTTAAGTTCTGCTGTCACTTGCATGGACTACATTTTCTGGGGAGCTCAGCTCTGCTTCCCCATAATGCAGCCCTGCAGCCCAGCACACCTGGCTCCAGATAGAAGCCTAGTTTCAGAAGCCAGCTTGAGAGCCGCAGTAACCAGAATTCAGGTTTGTGTGGCCTGCAAGATTTAAAAAATTATCAGGCCTACAATGGCCGGCAAAAGCAGGGAATGGTCAAAACTCCCAGCTCCCCAGTTTAGAACAGACCAAATATCCCTCACCTCTATGAGGATGGGGTGATGGTGGGGCTAAATTTCCAGCCCCGCACCATACTTTTAAATTTTTTTTCAGAACAGCAGAATGGGCAGACCAACCAATTTAGCAACTGGGGAGAGGGGTACTGCCCTTGGCACATAATGGGCAAGACCAAGCCTCTTTCGCAGGCCTCACAGTTTAGATAGACTTACTGACTCTCTGTCCAAAGTCCTTCCTGAGAATAACTGGTTCATCAGATTCATTGCTGGGTATACCAGGTGGACCCTTCGTCTATCCTCGAACTTCCACTGTTCCCCTTCTCCCCCAGCAGTCACAGATTGGAGCAAACTTCCCAAGCTGTCGTTAACAGTGGGCTAACTCTTTCCTTGGAGGGTGCAAAATGTGTCTCCTAGGTGGACTGAATCCCCACTGATGCCCACCACTGGATGCTATATGGATCCCCTCCTTATCTTGTTGCTCTCGTTTGGGGACCCCTGCATGGCACTGAGACTATATTCCCAGGAGGAGGGAGCTCCACTGCTGCATTATCCCTCCAGCTTCCCAGTTGCTCCACCTGTGGAAAGGAGTCTTCATCCTATGCTTGTCAGTTCTCATCTTCTTTCATGCTCTGATATTTCCAGATCAGCACTTTTCAGCTGGTTTTTCAAGTTGATTACTCTGCAGTTTTATGAGTCAGATTTTTCTAAATGCCAAATATGAATATATTTGGTAGTTTTCAGAGGCATTTGCATCACAAACAACACAAAGCTTTTTATTTATTTTTTTGTTTTCTGTGTGTGTTTTTATTTATTTTGCTGTTACAGTTGTCCCAATTTCTTTTCCCTTTGCTCCCCTCCACCCAGCACACCCTCCCTTCAGCAGTCTCACCCCCCTCCCCTTAGTCCATGTCCATGGGTCATACGTATAAGCTCTTCTCTACATCCCCCTGCCTATTTCTGTACCGTCATACTATGCCCAATTCCTGTATCATTTCCCTTCGCCCCACTTCCGCCTCCCAGCTGACACCCCTCCATACCTATGATTCTGTTCCTACTCTGGTTGTCTGCTTAGTTTCCATTCCTTAGCTTCTGTTGTTGATAGTTGTGATTTTAATGTCCATAGTTTTGATCTTTTCTTGAATAAAGTCCCTTTAATGTTTCATATAATAATGACTTGGTGATGATGAGCTCCTTTAGCTTTACCTTGTCTGGGAAGTACTTTACCTACCCTTTCATTCTAAATGATAGCTTTGTTGGATAGAGGAATCTCAATTGTGGGTTTTTGCCTCTCTGTGAATATTTCCTGCCAGTCCCTTCTTGCCTGCAGAGTTTCTTTTGAGGAATGAGCTGACAGTCTTATAAATATCCCTTTGGAGCTAATTCTCCTCTTCTCTCTTGCTGTTTTTAAGATTCTCTCTGTATCCTTCACCTTTGGCATTTTGATTATGATATGTCTTGGTGTGGTCCTCCCTGGGCCTAGTTTGTTTGGGACTGTCAGTGCTTCCTGGACCTCTACAGTATGTTCATTCCCTTCCCCAAATTTGGGAAGTTTTTCCTTCATTTTTTTTTTCACATAGTTTTCCAATTTCTTCCTCTTCCTCTTCTCCTTCTGGCATCCCTATGATTTAGATGTTGGCAAGTTCAAAGCTATCCCAGAGGTTTGTAAGCCTCTCATTTTTTTTCAATTCTTGTTTCCTCCTCCTGTACTGGTTTACTGTTTGTTTCTTCCTTATGTTCCAGTTCATTGATTTGAGCCCTGGTTTCCTTTTTTTAACCACTAGTTTTGTGTGGATTTTCCTTCATTTCACTTAATGTAGCCTTCATTTCTTCACTGTCTTATTTAATCTTTTCTGTCCTGTCTGTGAGCATCTTTATCACCAGTACTTTAAACTGCATCTGCTAAATTGGCTATCTCTTTGTTAGGTTGTCTGTCTCCTCATCTGTTAGGTTTGCTATTTCCTTGTAGTTTAGTTCTCTCACTGGAACCTTGATCTAACCCCCCTTTTGGGCCATACTTCTCTGTCTTCTCATCTTGACAGCTTTCTGTGTTTTCCCCTGTCTTGATAGAGCTGTCGCACCTGTTACATTATAAGGGGCAGAGCCTTAGGTATTTGTTAGTGCTGGTGACCTGTTTCACCACGTTGTGGCACTGTATGTGGGGGAGGGGTCTGAGAGGGAACAGTGTCCCTTGCTCAGCACTCGCCCCTTTTCCAGGCACTTCTCCACCTGCCTCCTTTGAGAGACCAATAGTTTTTTCCTCGTCCCGTCCCGCCCACCTCCACCCCACCCCCATTGGTTTTCACAGTCGGAAGCGATGCAGCTCTATTTTTCCCAGAGCTGGATCAGCAAGCTACATGGTTTGCTCTGGGGCTGGGATCTGTCTGGTTTGGGGCTGGGATTGCTTCCGGGGTTTAAAATGTATGACTGCTTTTTGCCACATATACAATTGCTGTACTGCTAGCTGGACCACCAGCCCCACCGTCAGCCTCCGCTGGGGCCACCAAGCACGTCCCCTGCAGCCTCTTATGCTTCACTACTCTTTCCCTCCTGGCTCTGCCCCACCTACCGTTTTGGCTGAATATTTCTTTATTTCTTTGCTGAACTTCCCTGTAGTTTTGATTTTCTGGGTTTTTAAAAAAGTTTTGAAGTGGTTGTAAATTCCTTCTTAGTTGTGACGGAGACGCAGCATTTCTATTTATGCCTCCATCTTGGCTGAAAGTTCTCAACATAAAGCTTCTTAAATACAGATTTTTAATCTTCACTTCAGGTCTATTAGATTTCAAGAGATGGAACTATCTTTTTAAAAGTTCACAAGCAATTCTGATAAGTGAGATACCACAATGCAATTTTTTTCTATTTTTCTTTTCTTTTTTTCTTCTCATTAATATAAATTTATAAGCAATTTCCAATCCATTATCATTATTTAGTCACTTATGCAAAATGATTTCTACTTGATTAAATCCAAGGATATTTTAGGAATATAGATAGTTTGTAACAGAACAGTTAAGTGACATTTCCTTAATGTGTTTCATTTGAAAGTCATTTATGAAACAATTGGTATATTGTCATAGCCAGTTTAAAAATTGTTTGTTTATCTCTAAGGATAACAAAGCTGATGTAATTTTAAAGTACAATGCAGATGAAGCTAGAAGTTTGAAGGCATATGGCGAGCTTCCAGAACATGGTAATACCAGTTATGTTTCCTGTCTTAAAGGCATTAGTATTTATTAGTGTTATGGTGAAGCAATTTTTATAGAATTCTGTCATTTCTACATATTGTTTGTGTATGTACTTAACAAAAATTAGTTACAAGTATGCCTGTTTCTACTTCATAATTGTAATACCTTAGTAATAAAATTCTCTTTCTAATGAGTGTTCTTTGGTGAGGAGTTTTAAAGGTTTTAAGCTCTGAGCTTGTTTAAAATATCGGTGAAGGGACATTTTTTTTTTAATTGTCTTTAACACATCCTCAAAAGAGATGTGTCAGTTTTCCGCTATATCAGTACAACAGATATGATCCTAGGATTGATTTTTATGGAAAACATTGGTCAGTTTATCTTATATAGTAGTAGTTCAGAGTGGTGGTGTTTTTTTTGGGGGGGGGTGTATTTTTTAACAGATATTTCTCTTTATTATTAACTGTTGCATTCTCACTGAAGTATACTTTAGAAGGTAAAATAAGTACCTCGTAACATCAATGAGGAAATTCACTATTTCTAAACTCACATTCTTCACTTAGAAGCTATTTTGTTTTCATTATTTTATTTTATAAAGAAAATATAAGATTTTATGTAAGCGTGAAATTTTGATATAATTATTGACATTTAAAAAATATCTGGAAATCAAACCAGTATTTCCTCTTTCATTTCTGTTGCTTAGGGCAGCAATTTTCAACCAGTGTTCCACAAGAATTTTTAAAAATTGCAATATCATCCAATACAGTAGCCATCTGGTGTCAGTGAGTCAAAATCGTTCCTGTTTTATTTGTCAGGTCAGCAAAATACAGAATTTTAGGACTTAGTTTGTGTGTGTCATGAGAATAAGAAAATAATCATAATTTGACGAAGTATTTTTGACTGACATGGTGTCTTTCTAATAGTTGGTAAACGTAGTTTTCCTACTTCAGAAAACTTTGGATGTGCTAGGAAGTCTTTAACATGTCTTCACATCCTTTTTGAAGCATATATGGGAAGTGTGAGAGCCACTATGTTAGTATAATTAGAGCCTGCTAGCCTTATAATACCTTTTCAAACAAATTAAAAATATTGTATATATACTCTTGATTATAATTACATAGCAATGAACTTTTGGAAATTTTACTATGATTTTGCTCCCTTATGAGTTCTTAGATATTAGGAATGTTTTTTATATAATGAAGTATTTCAACTGAAATAGCATTTTTAAGAGTCTTTTTTGATAGTTTAATGTCTTGTATCAGACCCTCTTTTTTAAAATAGTTAGTTCAGCTGATATATGAATGTATCCTTATTGTGTCTTTAGCTAAAATCAATGAAACAGATACATTTGGGCCTGGAGATGATGATGAAATCCAGTTTGATGATATTGCAGATGACAATGAAGACATTGATGATGTAAGTAGTAGATGAACCTTGTGGTTTTTATCATTTTATTTATCTGCAAGTAAACCAGTTCTTCTCCCTAACTTCCTTTAATCTACGTATGTTCAACACTTAAATTCAGTTTATTTGAAAGCTTCTTCATGAATCTGAACATTCATTAATACTCAGGAACAACCCAGACTAACATTTTATACTTTGAAAAACTCATTATCTTTTGAAACATTTCTTTCTGAAAATATCAGTATTAGCTCTGACAGTGGGTACTCCAAAGAGTGTCTACAGAGATAACTATTAAATGTACCAATCTTGAGAATGTGTCTTCTCTCAAATGAAATATGAATATGTTAAAAGAACCTCGTTTGAATGAGTTTGCTGAAGCACTGAAATACTCTTTAAAAGCTTTATTAAAACATAACTGGTGTCAAGGTATGTGTTGTATTACATTATTTTATTTTGTTTGTTTCTTTATGTATTTTTTAGAGAGAGGGGAAGGGAGGGAGAAAGAGAGGGAGAGAAACACCAAGGTGTGGTTGCCTCTCACAGGTCCCCAACTGGGGACCTGGCCCACAACCCAGGCATGTGCCCTGACTGGAAATCGAACTGGCAACCCTTTGGTTTGCAGACTGGCACTCAGTATACTGAGCTACACCAGCCAGGGTATAACATTATTTTATTTGTCAGGTATCATTGGCCAAATTCAGCTCAAGTATAGGAAACATTTAATTAAACTATATAATCTTGGGGGCATGTATATTTTTGTACTCTTGAATTTAAAGTTCTTAAACTTCTCTGAATATCTGAAAATGTTGGTGATTGGAAAATCTGTAGATCCCTGTTCTAGGTCATTGATTTCTAATCACTTGTGGTACCAAACTTAGACTTTCCAAAGGCCTCGTACATTTGAAAAGCTCTGCTAATTTTGCTGCACAGCCTTTGTCAGAAACACAGATTCTGTGTTTTGTAAAATTCCATCTTAGTATTCCAACTTACTATATTTAGATTTGTGGTTTCTAATTTATAGTTATTACAGAGATAATTAAAAATGAGCCTAAACCTAACTGAGGTGTAAGTCATACTACTCTGCCATTATTAAGGAAATTACAGTTCTCCAAATTTATTCCGACTCTTATAAGGTCTATAACTACTGCATAAAGTAAAGGAGATGCTATTCTTCATTAAGAATAGTCTACATAACATAGTCTCAAAGACATTATAAAAATTTGGCAATTATCAGGAATTGAGAAAAAATTGATGTATCAATTTTTCTGTTGAAAACGATTTATGTTCTAGATACTCCAAGGGGGATCTTATTCAATTGACTGTTGTAAGAACTTTTTTTCGATTTATGTGATGTCCTTTCCACTTACAGATCTGAATTGAACCTAAAGGTTCAGAGCGTTGTTCTACAGTTTGGATTTTGTCCATCACCATGCAAGAAGACTAAAAGTGCAGCATGAATGTAGTTTGTTAAGGCATACTAATTTATTTTCATTGTTTTAAAAGTATTTTTATGTCTTTAAATGAAGTGTTAACACTTTATTCTTTTTATGTAGAGGGACTTAGGGTTAAAAAACCACAATGTCTGTGCTTAAAAGAAATGTTTTCCAGGTAATGGATGCTTTGAATAAATTGTCTTATCATTATGGGCAGTGGTAAGTCCTGGTTCCAACTTTTTCTTTCCAGAATATGTTCCAGTTACCTAGATTTTTTTTTTGTTGTTAAAGTACAAGAAAGTTAGAAATCTACATGTAAAGTCAAGGAGATGGGCTATTTTTCTATCTCTGTAGCTGTGTTTTTATACTATGTTTCATAATAGTCTTTCCATTATTTTGTGAGCACCTTCATAAATTATTTCCCAACAGCAGATTTTAGAACATGTATTTGAGTAGCAGTTTCCAATTTATAATATGAATAGTTTCAAAAGTTTGATCCTAATTAGTATGAAATTAACTCTAAATAGAAAGTAGTATTGTTGGCATTTTTTTTAACTTAATGTGTAGAAAATATCTTAAACAAGGCAACTTGTAATGGCAAAATAAGGAGAATAATTTATACTATACAAAAAGGTTGTGTTAAATTGCATCATTTTATTGCCAAATATATACTTGTAACGTATAGTTTTGGACTTTAATAGAGGACTAAATCACAATGTATAAATGAAAAATAATTTTATTATAAACTTGTGTAGAAAAAGAATGGAACCATAGTTAAGAAATGTAATAAAATCTTCATGGAATATATTTTGGCTATACTCTTTTGCTGCTTGTGTATTTCATTGTGTGTACCAATTTTTTGTGTATATTTTACTAGAAAGTTGCATTGTGACCTTCCTTTTTAATGTTTTGTTTGTTTTGAAAGTTATCAACCAAATAAAATGAAATGAACTGTGGCGCTAAACACTAGCCACAGTTAAATCTTATATGTACAACTTTCATAGAAAAGATTCAGTAAGTAGTTTTAGAAACATCACATTTTCCCAGAGGGTTTATTTTCAGCAGAGAAAATTAATGTAAAGAGAATACCTCTTTACCTGGTTTTAAACTATACGTATAAAAAAATTATAAATAAATAAATATATATATATATATATATATATATATATATATATATATATATACACACATACATGTATGCATGTGCATGTCCTGGGTGAGGTCATCCCATACACCAAAGAGTTGTTTTTGATACCTAGTAAGGGCACATACCTCTGTTGCATGTTCAATTCTGGAAACAAATTGTACCCTCAGATTTCCCTCAAATTCTGAATTATCACACATAGGTTCTTCAACTGAGAAAATAAAATGTGTCTCAGTTTGGCTATTATTGACTTCTAATTGAAAAGATAAGCAAGTGCTATCAAGATTCTTTGTATTCTTTCCTAGCTGCATATAAGTCACCATTGTTGGAAGAAGAGATTTTGAGTATATAGAGGATCAGATTGCACCTGAGAAGTTTAAGGCACTATATTGAAGGATTATATAATTTTTCCAGCATTATCCTTGACCATCCCTTGAATACTTTGTTGAAACTGGAATCCTTTACTTTAGTCAGAGTAAAAAAACAAGTAACGTATTGACCTTCTCTATTGATGTTTTCACATTGAAGAATTTTTCCCAAGCTGCTTTGCCAGTAGTTAAGAATTCAGCCTAAGAGGCTGCAGCTGCAGGCTAAAGCTAACCTTGTAGCCTTGCAAATTTCTGTTCCTGTTACTGCCAAGACATTCCTGCAGCCCCTTCCAGCCCCCACTTCCCAAGGCTGCTTCACACCAAAGGAGAAACAAAGAAACAAACCCTTATATAAGCCCCTCCTAAAACCCATTCATGGTGGGAGCTGTGTTAAAGACCTGCTCAGGGTCTCTGCCCAACTGCCAGCAATTATTAAAATCCTTTGCTTGCTTTATACACTGCTTAAGAGTGTTCAATCTCGCCTATGTAGCTGCAACATGAGGAAGTTTTAAACAGAAACATTCAAACTTGTCATCAGTGGCTGAGTTTCTGCATCCATAGACTGCAGAGCTGTGTCTGCAGCTGCATGCAGCCCCTTGCCTTTGAGCCTGGCAAAAGGCCACTAGTTTTTTTTGTGTGGTGGTTGTTAAATTAAGGCATGACTACAGAGTTCTCAATATTAAATAAAGACAAAAAAGTGTTCAGCTATCTGGATTTATTTGTCAAGTTTTTGTGACTTTTGTTTGTTTTTCTTTTTGGTAGATAGCAGACTTTGTCTCGTGAAGGTTTTCTTTTAAAAATATTATATTTTATTGATTATGCAATTATAGTTGTCCTGGTTTTCCCCCTTTGTTCCCACTCCATCCAGCATGCCCACTCCCTCAGGCAGTCACCCCGCCATTGTTCATATCCATGGGTCATCCATATAAATTAATTGGCTACTCCATTTCCTATACTGTACATCCCATGGCTATTCTATGACTACTTGTTTATACTTTTTAATCCCCTCACCTCTTCACCAGTTACCCCACAACTCCCTCCCATCTGGAAACCATCAAAATGATCTCTATCCATAAAGCCATCTCTGTTCTTGTTTGCTTGCTTTGCTTTTTAGATTCAGTTGTTGATAGGTATGTGTTTATTGCCATTTCCTTGTTCATAGTTTTGATCTTAAGTCCGTTTAACATTTTATATAATAAAGAATTGATAATGATGAATTCTTTAGTTTTCCTTTTTTGGGAAGCTCTTTATCTGCTATTTGATTCTAAATGATATCTTTGCTGGGTAGAGTAAGTTTGGCTGTAGGTCCCTGTTTTTCATGGCTTTGAATATTTTTCCCAATCTCTTCTGGACTGCAAAGTTTCTTATGAGAAACAGTTGACAGTCTTATGGGAACTTCCATGTAGGTAAGTCTTCTTTTCTATTGCTGCTTTTAAGATTATATTTAACCTTTGGCGTTTTAACTGTGTGTTTTGGAATGGGCCTCTGCATACATCATTTTTGGGACTCTGTACCTCCTGGATTTGCATGTCTGTTTCCTTCACCAAATTAGGGAAGTTTTCTTTCATTGTTTTTTAAAATAGATTTCCAATTTCTTGCTACTTTTCTTCTTCTAGAACTCCTATGATGTGTAAGTTGGATCTCTTGAAGTTTTCCAGAGACTGCTTCTACAATCCTCATTTTTTAAGGACTTTTTTTTTTTATAGTTCTGATTGCTTGATTTTTTGCTTCCTTATGTTCCATACCATTGATATGATTCTTGGGTTCATCCACTCTTCTGTTGTTTCCCTATAAATTGTTCTTTATTTCAATTAGTGTATTGTTTGTTTCTGATTGGATCTTTTTTATACTGTTGAAGTCCTCACTAAGTTCCTTGAGCATCATTATAACCAGTGTTTTAAACTCTGCATATGATAGATGTTTACCTCCATTCATTTACATCTTTTTATGCAGTTTTGATTTGTTTTTTCGTTTGGGCCATGTTTTTTCTTTGTTTCATCATTTTGACAGCCTTCCTATATTTGTTTCTGTATACTGGGTAGAGCTACTTTGACTCTGTGTCTTGGTAGTGTGGCCTAATATAGTAGGTGTCCTGTAGGATCAGGGCATTGACTCCCGTATCACCCAACCTGGGTACTTAAAGTGTGCCCTTCATGTGGGCTGAGTACATCCTCCTCTTGTAGTTGGTTCTTGATTACTGTTTGCAGATCAATGGGAGTGGTTTACTCAGCCCAGTCAGCTGCAAGAACTGGATATGACCACTCAATACCAGCTTCTACCCTCTGTGGAGGATTAGCTGTACATGGACATGCTGGTGATGCTCCAACATGGTCTGTAGCTGTCCACTGCGTGCATTGGCCCTGGGGTTTCTTGCCAATGCAGGCCAAGTTCAGGCCCCTCCTGTGTTTTTCCCAGGGATTCCCAGGTAAAGCCAAACTGTGAATCTCAGCTGGCTGCTGCTTCTGCCAGGCCTGGAGCTCACTGAGGCCAGCTGTTGCTTGTTTGAGGAAGTTGTGAAGCATGAGTCAAGCTCAGCCATTCATTTGAAAAAGCAGCTTGGGTGGGTGAGTAAGTTGGGTGGGTGAGCTCTGGGGATCCTCAAGGCAGTTCAAACAGTGTTAGCCAGGTTGATGGAGTCTCAGATATGGCACCAGCTTGCTGGCTTTGTGTGGGGAGGGTTTTCTAAACCAGGTTTCTGAACAAAATTTTGTTGTCCCCCACTTACTCTGTGCCCCAACAGAGGGAGGGCAGAGTGGACTGTAGACACTTGAGGAGAGATCGGGGTGGTGACTTTGGGAAGAGAACAGAGGGAGCAGCTGATGGGACCCCAGTGCTGACTCATTCCCCATATTACAGGAGCCATCTTGCTCAGGCAACCACTCCCCTCCAAGTGGCATCAGCCTGAGTGGAAACAATAGCCCCACTCACAGAAATTACTCTCCACCAAAGAGCAGTGTTTAAGCCTGACTGCTGATTATAGAGTGATTTTTTATAAGTATTTTATTGATTATATTGTTGAAATAGTTCCAATTTTCTCCCCTTTACTCCCATCCACCCAGCATCTTCCTCCCCCAGCAATCCCCCCACCAAGTCCATACCCCTGGTTCGTAAAAAATAACTACCCCTCCCTCTCAGATATTACAACACTTTGTAATCTTGTAAAGGACAATGGGTGAAGGTCTCAAGCTCCTCTAGCTGCTTCAAGCTGGACATGGTCGTCGTCCTACTTACCCTTGGGTCCAGAAAACCCTAATAAGTGTGGGGGTGTGGAGGGAAGGGTGGCCTTCCCACATGGGGAAGGATATTGCACACTCCAGGTCAGTTGGCTGTCTCCGGTCAACGGCGCGCTTGGTTTAACACGCTGGCATCCTTGTTGTGTTCTGGGGCAACAGATTTGGCTAAAAGGGTTAAAAGACATCATTCAATCCATAACCACTAGATGACAAAAGGCAGATTAATTTTTCAATGTTCCATATTAGGAGAAAGAAAAGAAAAAGAAAAAAAGGGCTTCTTTGGAGGAAGGTGTGCCAGGCACATCTCACCTGTCCAAAACCCTTTTGCCCATTATACTTAGTTTGGGCTGAGGGAAATAGTTTAGGTTTCCCCCCTCTCAGACCTCTGGGTCCTTTCTGTCCAAGCCATTAGGATAGAAAAGAGAAACCAGTTTTAAAGTGAAGCCCACAGACCACCCCATTCTTCACCAACCCAGCCATTTAGTTCAGCCAAACCCTTGAGTCACAGGAGGCAGCGCTGCAGAGAGGATTAAGTGAGGCTTATGCGTACAGACAATCACTCAGGTAATGCGATCATAGGCTTATGTCCTTTGAAAACAGAAAACACATGTTAATTTATGTAACATAACTCACAAACAAGTCTCTTAAATCTGTAGAAGAAACTTTTAAGACGGTTAGTTGCCCTGTTTTATACTCTACTACTGATCATTGTGGTTTTCCTTGAATAGTGACTTTTCTCCCTAAGACTACCCTCCTTGTCTTTAAAGGGACTACATTAAGTTCATTTTTAATTTATCCTGTTCATTTGCATAAACACAACAAGAGCAGCAAATGGTCACTTAGGATCTTTTGTTCTGCTTTGCTGGAACTTACCCAAGGAACATTTAGGGTGACCCTCAGTCTGCTCTTCAGGGCACAGAAGCTGAGCCACATACCTGGCATTCATCCTTGCCTGTACACACCTGTCCTTTCCAAGTCTTTCTGGTTTTTCATTGTGCCTTATGGTCCCTTCTAGCCATCTTTCAGGAAAACAACCTTCGTTCCTTCCCTGGAAAGATTGCTGTGGACCACAAAACCAACCATGGTACCAGGCCTTTTATCTCGCGGGCTTTTATTTCCTTTGAAAGTCATTCCCAGTTCCTCAGGGCTTTTTGGAAACAACCTGAGCCCAAGTATGTTTCCTTTAGGCTTGACATTCCAGTCAAAGACTTGGTCAAAAAAAAAAAAGAAAAAAAAAAAAAAAAGGAACCTCTATTGACCACTGGTCTTATTAGTTCTATGCAAAGAAACTTATGTCATTACTTACTTGTTTAGAATGCCAAACTCTGGAGGGTTCAAATAGGGAGAAAAATATACAACGTGAAGGAAAATCTTTGTCCTAATATTCACTGAACTGACATTTCCATTCTTCATATTTTCATTTTTCCCCCACTAAAAAAAATTTTTTTGTTTTTCTATTACAATAGTCTCACTTTTTTCCTCCTATTGCTTCCCTGCATCCTGCCTCTTCCTTCCCCGACATCCAGTCCCCACTCAGGTGTCCATGTACGTGGGTCATTTATACATGTTTTTGACTTGACCCTTCCCCATCTTACCCTCTTCTCTCCCGCCTCCACCCTTGTTACTGTTAGTCTACTTCTTGTTTACATAGCTCTGGTTCAATTTTGCTCATTTGTTTGTGTTGTTCATTAGTTTCCTGTAATAGGTGACAGCATAAGGTATTTTTCTTTCGTTGCCTGGCTTATTTCGCTAAGCATAAGTCTCTCTAGTTCCATCCTCGTTGTCTCAAGTGGCCGGAGTTCCTTCTTTCTTTCTGCTGCATAGTACTCCATTGTGTAGATGTACCACAGTGTTTTGATCCACTCATCTACAGATGGGCACTTAGGCTGTTTCCAGCACTTGACTGTTGTAAACAGGGCTGCTATGAACATAGGGGTGCATAGGTTCTTTTGAATTGGTGTTTCAGGATTTTTCGGATATAATCCTAGCAATGGAATTACTGGTTCAATTTTTACGAACCAGGGGTATGGACTTGGGGGTGATTGCTGGGGGAGGGGGGTGCTGGGTGGAGGGGAGCAAGGGGGAGAAAGTTAGAACTGTTGTAACAATATAATCAATAAAAAACATTTAAAAAAAAGGCAATTCCATTTTTAGTTTTTTGAGGAAATTCCAAACTTTTCCACAGTGGCTGCACCAGTCTGCATTCCCACCAGCAATTCACCATGGTTCCCGTTTCTCCGCATCCTCTCCAGCACAAGTTGTTTGTTGATTTGTTGATGATGGCCATTCTGACTGGTGTGAGGTGGTATCTCATTGTGGTTTTTATTTGCATCTCTCTGATGGTTAGTGATGTTGAGCATTCTTTCATATGCCTCTGGACCCTCTGTATGTCCTCTTTGGAGAAGTGTTTGTTCAGGTCCTTTGCCCATTTTTTAATTGGGTTGTCTGTCTTCTTGGTGTTGAGTCATGTGAATTCTTTATATATTTTGGAGATCAATCCCTTGTCTGAGATGTCATTGGCTAGTATATTTTCCCATATGGTTGGTTTCCTTTTCATCTTGCTGATGTTTTCTTTAGCTGAGAAAACGTTTTTTAGTTTGATGTAGTCCCATTTGTTTATTCTTTCCTTTATTTCCCTTGCCTTAGGAGATATATCAGTGAAAATGTTGCTACGTGGGATATCTGAAATTTTTCTGCCTATTTTTTCCTCTAGGACTTTTATGGTATCACGGCTTATATTTAAGTCTTTGATCCATCTTGAGTTTATTCTGGTGTATGGTATCAGTTGGTGGACTAGTTTCATTATTTTGCATGTCCTTGTCCAGTTCTCCCAATATTATTTGTTGAAGAGGCTCTTTTCACTCCATTTGATGTTCTTTCCCCCTTTGTCAAATATTAGTTGACCATATGAACCTGGGTTTATTTCTGGGCTCTCTTATTCTGTTCCATTGATCTATATGTCTGTTCTTATGCCAGTACCAGACTGTTTTGATTATTGTGGCCTTGTACTATAGTTTGATATCAGGTATAATGATTCCTCCTCCTGTGTTCTTCTTCCTCAAAATTGCTGTGGCTATTTGGGCTCTTTTTTGGTTCCATATAAATTTTTTAAGTATTTGTTCTAGGTCTATGAAAAATGTGATTGGTATTTTAATAGGGATTGCATTGAATCTATAAATTGCTTTGGGTAGTATAGACATTTTAATGATGTTGATTCTTCCCATCCGTGAGCATGGTATATGCTTCCATTTATTTGTATCTTCTTTAATTTCTTTCTTCAGTGTTATGTAGTTTTCTGAGTCCAGATCTTTTTCCTCCTTGTTTAAGTTTATTCCTAGGTATTTTATTTTTCTTGTTTCTATGATAAGTGGGATATTTCATTCAGTGAGTTTTTATTGTTTGTGTATAAAAATGCCTTCGATTTCTTAATATTGACTTTGTATCTTGCTATTTTGCCGAATTCACTTGTTAGATTGAGTAGTCTTTTTGTGGAGTCTATAGGGTTTTCTATGGACACTATCATGTCATCTGCAAATAATGACAGTTTTACTTCCTCTTTTCTAATTTGGATGCCTTTTATTTCTCTTTCTTGTCTGATTGCTGTGGCTAGAACTTCCAAGACTATATTGAATAGGATTGGAGAGAGCAGACGTCCTTGTCTTGTTCCTGATCTCAGGGGTAATGCTCTCAGTTTTTGCCCATTGAGTATGATGTTGGCTTCAGGTTTCTCATATATGACCTTTATTATGTTGAGGTGTGCTCCCTCTATTCCCATTTTGCTGAGAGTTTTTATCATAAATGGGTGTTGTACTTTATCAAATGCCTTTACTGCATCTGTTGATATGACCATGTGGTTTTTGTCTTTCATTTTGTTTATGTGGTGTATTACGTTTATTGATTTGCGAATATTAAACCATCCTTGCATCCCTGGGATGAATCCCATTTGATCATGGTGTATGATCTTTCTAATATGTTGCTGGATCCTGTTTGCCAAAATTTTGTTCAGGATTTTAGCATCTATGTTCATCAGCGATATTGGCCTGTAGTTTTCTTTCTTTGTTGTGTCTTGACCTGGTTTTGGAATTAGGGTTATACTGGCTTCATAGAACGAGTTTGGGAGTCTTCCCTCTTCTTGTATCTTTTGGAATAGTCTGAGGAGGGTAGGAGTTACTTCTCTCCTAAATGTTTTGTAAAATTCACCTGTGAAGCCATCCGGGCCAGGGCTTTTGTGTGCTGGGAGTTTTTTGATTACTGCTTCAATTTCACTAGCTGTTATTGGTCTATTCAGACTTTCTGCTTCTTCTTGAATCAGTTTGGGAAGACTATAGGTTTCCAGGAATTTGTCCATTTTCTCCAGGTTGTCAAATTTCTTGCCATACACTTGTTCGTAATAATTTCTTACAATCCTTTGTATTTCTGTGGTATCAGTTATGATTTATCCTCTTTTGTTTCTGATTTTATTTATATGGGTCATCTTTCTTTTTTTCTTGATGAGGCTGGTTAAAGGCTTGTCAATTTTGTTTATCTTTTCAAAGAGCCAGCTCTTACTTTTGTTGATCTTTTGAATTGTTAGTTTAGACTCTATGTCATTTAATTCTGCTCTGATGTTCATGATTTCCTTCCTTCTACTTGATCTGGGCTTTGCTTGTTGTTCTTGTTGTTGCTTGCTATTTCTTGTAGCTGTAGTGTTAAACTTTTTATTAGAGGTTCTTCTAGCTTTTTTAGGTAGGCCTGTATTGCTATGAACTTTCCTCTCAGGACTGCTTTTTCTGTGTCCCATAGGTTTGGGGCTGTTGTGTGTTTATTATCATTTCTTTCTAGAAACATTTTGATTTCTTCTTTGATGTCATTGTTAACCCATTCATTATTTAATAGCATGTTATTCATTCTCCATGAGTTTGAATGTTTTGAGTTTTTCCTTTAAGTTGATTTTTAGTTTCAGGGTATTGTGATCTGAGGAGCCACTTGATATAATTTTCATTTTCTTGAATTTGTTGAGGCTTGCTTTTTGTTTTACCACATGGTCTATCTTTGAAAATGTCCCATGTGTATTTGAAAAGAATGTATATTTTGTTTCTCTGGGGTCAAAAGTTCTATATATATCAATTAAGTACATTTTGTCAAGAGTGTTGTTCAATGCCTCAAAGTCATTGGTGTTTCGTTGCTTCAGAGATCTGTCCATCATTGACAATAGGGTATTAAAGTCCCCTTGTATGAGTGTGTTGCTGTTGATATATTTTTTGTAGTCTTCCAATATTTTCCTTATAAAGAGAGAATCTTAAAAGCAGCAAGAGAAAAGAAGAGTTATCTACAAGTGATTGCTTATAAGATTATCAGCAGATTTCTCAAAAGAAATTTTGCTGACAAGAGGGCACTCACAAGAAGTATTCAAAATGTTGAAAACAAGGACCTACAGCCAAGACTACTCTACCCCGCAAAACTATCATTTAGAATGGAAGGGCCAATAAAGTGCCTCCCAGACAAGGTAAAGCTAAAGGAGTTCATCATCACCAAGCCATTATTATATGGAGTGTCAAAGGGACTTAATTAAAAAAAGGAAAATCAACACTATGAACATTAAAATGACAACAAACTCTGACTTCCGGCCAAGATGGAAGCATAGACTGACACACTCTGTCTCCCTCCACAACTAAAAAGGACTACAACTACCGCAAAACCAAAAATAACCAGAAGTTCCAGAAAATAAAGCTACATGGAAGTCCAACATATGAAGTCATAAACAAGTGGTGCTCATCCGGATGGATAGGAGGGGAGAACCTGCAGCTGAAAAATTGAGCTGTGCTGGAGGCGGCAGCTGCAGCAACAAACAGTGGGACCCAGTAAGCAGACACCCATATTTGGTGGGAGAAGAGAAGTGCCTGGAAGCCAGCCCTGGTTGCAGACCAGATCTGTTGGCTCACGATTCCAACGCTGGGGAAGGCAGACCCCCATTGTCTCGGACTGTGAGGCCTGGAGGGCGTGGGAATGGAGGAGGAGGCTCCTGGTCTCTCAGCGGAGAGTAACGGCAGGAATCCACACAAAGCGCCACAGTGTGGTGAGAAAGGTCGCCAGGTTGTGATGAGCACACGGAGCTCCACCCTATATAGCGTAGGAGGTGTGACAGTGCTCCACCCAAGAAGGAACGATAAACAAAATGGTCAGAATGGCAGAATTAATAATTGAAATACCAATCACAGCTAACCAAAAAACAAATAAAGGATTTGACTGATGAACAAATAGCGAATCTTTCTGAGGCTCAATCCAGGGCTATAGTAATAAGGGAGCTTACAGACCTAACAGCAGGACTTAAGACAGGGAAGGAATGAAGGATAGTCCTGCTGAAATGAACAAAAATACATACAAGACAAGTGGTGAGGAAGGGGAAGCCATCGATCAGATCAACAAATTGGAACATAGGGAGGGAACAGTCAACCAGTGCAGAAAGAGGAAACAAAAAGGGAGGAATGTGAAGAGAAGCTCAGAAACCTCTGGGACAGCTATAAGCTAACAAACGTTTGAATTATAGGATTGCCAGAGGGTGAAGCAGAGCTAGAAATTGAAAAATTATATGAAAAAATAATGAAGCAGAACTCCCTGACTTGGAGAAAGAAGTGTGTGGGCAACCTCTCCTCATGGTTTAAGGAACTGTAGCCCTGGTCTGAGCATGACTGCCGCCAGAGTCCTGGCCATACTTGTCTCTATGTCTCAACATAAGGTTGTGTGCAGAACATGACTCACAGCCACTCAGAGGGTTGCCATGGGAATTGGATAAAATGATACTCATTATGCCCATTATATTTTGGAACTTGCTCTGCTTTCCTTATCAGTAATGTAACATAAACAATCTCTAGCAAGGAGTATATGAAACCCTGCACATGGTCAAGATGTTTTATGTACCCTGACATAGACTGGTCACTGTGACCCCTGAATTGATATATGTAATCTGTTACTGTCAAACGCTGAATGCTATTGACGATTTATGAATGTTAGCCTTGCATCTCTTGTATGTGTCCTCCTCAATAAAAGGTAAAAGGGATGAAGGATTGGCTGCTGGTGTCCACTAGGGAGGCAGTCACCTTCCTACCCCCAGACATAACAAAGTGTCCTGGGTTTAAAAGTTTGTTCCACTGTGGTCATGAAGCCTCTGCTGGACAGAGCAACTTCCAACCAAGCCTAGGGTGTGTGCGGCACCTCTGCCATAGAAATGGACTTACATGTCCAGGAAGCACAGAGAGTTTCAGATAAACTGAACCCAGGAAGAACCACACAAAGACACATTATAATGAAAATGTCAAATTAAGGATAAAGAGAGAATCTTAAAAGCAGCAATAGAGAAGTGATTACATACAAAGGGGTCCCAATAAGACTGTTAGCTGATTTCTCGAAAGAAACTCTGCAGGCAAGAAGGAACTGGCAAGAAATATTCAAAATAATGAAAACCAAAAACCTACAGCTACAATTACTCTATCCAGTGAAACTGTCATTAACAGTAGAAGGACAGAGAAAGTGCTTCCAGAACAAAGTAAAACTGAAGGAGTTCATCAGATCCAAACCACTGTTACATGAAATGTTAAAGGGACTGGTTTAGAAGAAGGAGGATCAAAACTACGAACATTAAAATGAAAACTGTATCACAACAACTAACAACAGAAGCTAGGGAATGGAAACAAAGGCAAACTTAAGTAGACAATGAGAGGAGAAAAATAATTATAGGTGTGGGGAACATACTGGAGGGAAGTCAGCTGGGAGGTGGGAGGGGGAAAAGGGAGGGAGATGGTACAGGAATTAAGAAGCATAGTAGGAGGGAGTGGAATAGACAGAAAGATGTTGAGAAAAACTATATGCACAACCAGTGGACATGGCCTGGGATGGGGAGACAGCTGGGCGGAGGCGGGGTCACAGGGTGGAGGGGAGCAGAGGGAAAAGAAATTGGAACAACTGTAACAGCCTAATCAATAAAATTTTAAAAATAAAAATAAAAGTGAGACAAAGGCGGGGAAAAAATTAAACATGGATATCTTGTGAAACTCAGCAGAAATGTGATCGGGTCTCAGAACAGGTGGAACTGGGGACTTGAACACCATCAGGATTTTCTCTCTGACTCTCATAGAGTCTCTCACCATTTAGATGTAATAAATTCCTCATAATTTATCACACACACAGACACACAAAAGACAAACTCACAACGATCAACTGAATTTTAAAAATAAAAACAAAAACTAATGAAGCAAACAATTAGAACAGGAATAGAATCATAGGTATGGGAATCATTTGGAGGGTTATCAGCTGGAAGGGGGAGAAATGGGGAAATGGTGCAGGGATTAAGAAGCATAATCGGTTGGTACAAAATAGGGGGGAGTTAAGAATAATAGAGGAAAGTGTGAAGACAAAACTTATAAGCACGACCCATGAACATGAACTAAGGGGGTTGGGATTGCTGGAAGGAACAGGGGTATTGTACAGAGGGAGCAAAGAAAAAAGAAATTGGGACAACTGTAACAACATAAGCAATAAAATATACTTTAAAATTTTTGTACCAAAAAAAAAAAGAAAGAAAAAGAAACTTCTTCAGGCCCGGCTACTAATGTAATGACAAGTTTTACACAGATGATCATAGGTAACTATTTCGTCTCCATTTTCCTTTTTTCTCGGATCAGCATAAACTCATGCTTACTTCACCCTGCACAGCCTGTAAAATTTGGAAAAAATAAATCCATTCTCTATCAATGTTATACTAATTGAGATATTTCTTCTTTACACAATCCCCACAAACTTTCCAATGTTTCCTGGAAAGACAAAATCTAGTTAGAGATAAGGGAAAGATTTTTAAAAAATTTTTTTTAATGAAGTTTTTTTCAGAGTCTGGAACTCCAGAGAAATAAGTTGTAAACACAAATTATAACCTGATGTATCAAATATGTAATTAAGCATATTGATATCTACAGAGATAGTAAAGATACAGTACAATGAATACACATTTTGCAATGCCCATATAATTTACAACACCAAGAATTAACCCTAATACAAATGTGAGCTTTGGGTGATAATGTATGGGTCAGTGTAGAGTTATTCTTACAAATTTACCACTGTGTACCATTGCAGGATAAAGATAAATGAGGTGATTGTGAATGTGTAAAACAGGGGTTACTTCGCAAATCTCTGGATCCTCCACTCAGTTTTGTTGTTAGCCTAACCTCCCAACTAAAAAACTCCACTTATTTTTAAAAATGACATATACCTCAAAAAGACAAAGAGTGAATTTGCATTTCCCATTTTTCAAATTAGTTTTTCTTGTTTCCAATAGTCTTTTAATGGAGTAGTTAGGGATGTCTATATACAGAATCATGTCATCTGCAAAAAGTGACTCATACTCCCACAACCCGCCCCCTAATTTGGATACATTTTATTTCCTTTTCTTGCCTGATTGCTCTGGCTAGGACTTCCAGAACTCTGTTGAAATAAAAAGGTGAGAGTGGGCATTATTGTCCTGCTCTTCATTTTAGAGGAAAAGAAAAAGCTTTTAGTTTTTCACCATTGAGTATAACGCCAGCTGAGGTTTTATAATATATGGCCTTTATTACATTGACGTTTTTTCCTTCTATACACAACTTATTGAATGTTTTAATCATAAATTATCGTTGTGTTTTATCAAATGCTTTTATCTGCATCTATTGATTAGATTATATGACTTTTAGCCTTTATGTTGTTAATATGGTATATTATATAAATTCATTGGCATATGTTTAACAATCCTTGTGCCCCAGAAATAAATTCTATTTGACATTGATGTGTTATTTTTAATACATCGTTCTATTTGATTTGCTCATATTATGTTTAGGATATTTCCATCTGTACTCATCAGAGATATTGGTCTGTAGTTCTCTTTTTTGTATGTTATTCTTGCCAGGTTGTGATATCATGGTTTTGTTGGCCTCATAAAATGTGTTAGGTAGTATTGTTATCAGACAGGGAATGGCCTGAAGTGGGTCTGCCTCAGGCCAGCCTGTAGTGTGTGGGATCTTGACTTTGTGTAGGAAAGATTTCACAATATGAGTTCAGGTAATTTTGAGAGTATGTTTACTAAGGCTGGGAACAGTGAAGGATTTAGAGTAGAATTAACAGGAGAGAGCCTAGGCATCGCTCTGCTTGGCTCCCAGAAATGCTATAGGTAATGAATGAACCAAGGTATCGCTGATGTTAACTCATTGGGAAGTCAGAGAAGAAGGGGTGCTTTGGAGACAGGATCAGAAAGTAACCCTAGGTCAAGCTACCATTGCCCAGTTCTCCTTTGATGGCAAGTCTCACAAGTACATTTACAGTTTAGGAGGAAGTAAAAAGTTCATGCCCAGGAAAGGGCATGGGCAAGCTCTAGAGTGTGTTTGCACTGAATCTTTGTCCTGAGGGCTTTTTGTCTTATATCTATGTGTGAGAATCTTAGAGGAGGATTTCAGCAGAATATTTATTAACTTTATAGGTGCATTTTAAATATGCTGATGTATCAAAATGAGCACACAGAGGTTTGGAAATATTCTTTGGTCTATTACACTGTTTTCCTTTTATCTTAGGTCTGTCTGGTTTTTAATGAAGTTTTAAATTTTTTCCCATGACTTCATCTGTCTTTGGCCTTACCTGGCACAAATGATATTAATTGGGTCTCTGTTCTCTATTTCCCAGACCAGGGAGATATAGTCGTCGTCGTCGGCAGCCGTCCGTCTCGAGAGACGATGGTGTAGCTTCTTAAGAGTCTATCTGCACTCTCCAGTGAAGCTGAAGCTACAGAGCCTCGATGAAGCTACAGAGCCTGGGCAGGGTAATATGGAGGGTCTGCTGTTGCCCATGCAGCAGACCCCCCCTCTCTTCGCAGCTGAAGGGTCCAAGGGAAAGACGGAGTCAATACAGCTTGGCTTCAGGTGCGCCGCAGGAGTTGCCGGTGTTGACTACAACGTCAAACCGCCTTAGGGACTCCGGCTCCGGATTTTCTGTCGGGGTTTACTCCCTTAGCCTTTCCCCTGAAGAGGTATGCCGCAAGGCAGCGGAGGTTTTTTGGAGTCAGAGTTTTCCTTCTCTGACAGGGAGATATAAACTATATATTATTTGGTTAGGAAGGAGAAATATAAACCATTTGCTCTTGAGTGGCCTTGGTTAGGGGAGATAAGATCTTGCAATTCACCAGATGGCTCAAACTGTTTGTTTGGCCTTGTTTAAATTTTTTGTCTCAGTCTCCCATTCCACTTTCTGAAGAAGTTTCCTAGCTTCTTACTATCCTTCCTCTCCCATTCCTAAAATCTTTTAAGGTTGATGGAACAAAGACGGTCAGTTTTCAATAATTGTTTTTTTCACCTGGCTAGTGTGGCTCAGTGGATTGAGTGCTGGCCTGCACACCAAAGGGTCTGCAGTCAGTTCCAACTCAGGGCACAAGCCTGAATTGTAGGCCAGGTCCCCAGTTGGGAGCAAATGAGAGGCAACCACACACTGATGTTTATGTTCTTCACCTTCCCCCTCCCTTCCCCTCTCTCTAAAAATAAATAAGTAAAATATTTTTAAATATAATTGCTTCCTGCTGATAATGGCTACAGTCCTAATTTGTGTTGGGTATGGAAGTCTGTCCCTGTCTGATTTAAGGGAGACAATGAAATGGAATTTGAGACTAGAACAGAGAGGTCCTTGGCTGATTCTTCTAAATTAGAATCCCCCTCAAAATAATTACCTTGACCCGGAATTGCTGTATCCTAGAGGTGACACATTTGACAAGGTTAATGGAGTGGAGGGACTGGGAATTTATTACACTGGGGAACACGATTTTTGTTGAGTTATATCCGACAGTTGTTTTTGACTAACTTTTGGCATCTGAATCCAAAAATGACCCCAGTTTTTTCTATCACGTCAACTTTTTAAGGCATAGGATACCTTCCCTTTGTCCCAAAAATCATGCAAAATGTATATACAAAGGAAAATAAAGAAAAAATATCTGAATATACTGTTTATTTATAGTTATTTTATTCATATAAAGACTGTATATTGTTACTGTAAGCCAAATTGTGTACAAATAGTAAATTTCTGCTACCAAACATACATATTAAGGTATTTTATCTTTTCAAATGACAGGCTAGGAAATGCCAAAATGAGATACTTGAAACAGTCTCCTTCAAACACAAAAAACAAAGACAGTCTCCTTCAGTTGGCAAAGCTTTAACAAATTGCTTCATGAGACCCAGTTTTACGTGCAGAGGTGGGAATATAATGTTCTTTCTGTCAACAAGTGGCTCATGTAGAATGTCTGGATCACCAGGTTTGAGGTCAGATCTTGGAGGCCAATTTGACTCCACCCAATGCTTCTCATGAGCTCTGCTGTCCCACATACACTGAAAACAGAGATACTTGGTGTATCTGTGTTGCTGACCATGAAGGAAGCAGACCATTTTAAGGTCAACACAGATAATCCAATTGTGCTTGTGGTATTGCAACAGTTCAATGACTCTCTTTATGTCTTCATGTTCTTCATGAAAACAAACTGAATGGCCAATTGGAACTGCACCAAATAAATTGCCACTGTGGAGGAGGACACAGTTCAAGCTCCACTTTGAGCTATTGATGAACAGTTGCCATTCAGTTGTGTTCTAGATTGGAATTCCCAATTCCTCCATTAAACCATGTTTTATTAGGGCAATACACAAAGCCACTGTCACTTCGAAAGTACTACAGAAATGCACTTTCTCTTGATTGAAAGTACAATGCCTTCGCTCCTTTTTCAAGCAAGTTTTTCTCATGCAGTCTTTTTTTTTTACTGTTTTAATATTTCTATTTCATTTGTTATATGCATTGTTTAAAGTATAATGGTAGTTAAAAGAAGGCATGAGATGTTACTAAATAGGCTTTTCAAAATGTTATATATGAATTGACTTTAGGTTCATGGAATCTCAATTAATAATGCAAAAGAAATTTTTAATTGTGAGATCACTTTATTTGCAATTGTTTATAAAAAATTAATAAATAATATGCCGCACAATTATTATTGTCCTACTCTTATACCCCTTTCCTGCTATTATAAGTTAATTTTTATTTTATTTTTTGGTTTTTCAATTATAGTTGTCCCATTTTTCCCTCCATTTCTCTGCCCTACCCACCCCACCCCTTCTCCCACAATCATATTCCTCCCCGTTGTCCATGTCCGTGAGTCATTCATACATGTTCCTTGACTAAACCCTTCCCTTACTTATCCCCCTTCTCTCCCTCCACCCTCCTCACTAGTGACTGTTATTATGCTCCTTGTCCTATTTAGTTCGTTCATTTATGTGGTTCTTTAGTTTCCTGTATTAGGTGATATCATATGGTATTTTTCTTTCTTTGCCTGGCTTATTTCACTAAGCATAATTCTCTCTAGTTCCATCCATGTTGTTACAAATGGCAAAAGTTCCTTCTTTCTTTCTGTTACATAGTATTCCATTGTGTAAGTGTACTGCAGATTTTTGAATCCACTCATCTACAGATGGGAACTTAGGCTGTTTCTAGCTCTTAGCTATTGTAAGCAGCGATGCTATGGACATAGGGGTGGATAAGTTCTTTTGAATTAGGATTTTAGGATTTTTCGGGTATAATCCTAGTAGTGGAATCGCTGGTTCAAAAGGCAGTTCCATTTTTAGGTTTTTGAGGTAATTCCATACTGTTCTCCATAGTGGCTGCACCAGTCTGCATTCCCACCAACAGTGCAGTAGGGTTCCCGTTTCTCCGCATCCTCGCCAGCACTTGTTTGTTGATTTGTTGATGATGGCCATTCTGACAGGTGTGAGGTGGTATCTTATTGTGGTTTTTATTTGCATCTCTCTGATGGCCAATGATGTTGAGCATTTTTTCATGTGTCTATGGACCTCCTGTATGTCCTCTTCGGAGAAGTGTTTGTTCAGGTTCTTTGCCCATTTTTCAATTGGGTTGTCTGTTTTCTTGATGTTGAGTCACATAAGCTCTTTATATATTTTGGAGATCAGTTCCCTGTCTGAGATATCATTGGTAAATATGTTTTCCCATATGGTTGGTTTCCTTTTCATCTTGCTGATGTTTTCTTTTGCTAAGCAGAAACTTTTTAGTTTGATGTAGTACCAGTTGTTTATTTTTTCTTATATTTCTATTGCCTTAAGAGATGTATCCCTGAAAATATTGTTATGTGGGATATCTAAAATTTTTCTGACTGTTTTCCTCTAGGACTTTTATGGTATCACGGCTTCCATTTAAGTCTTTGATCCATCTTGAGTTTATTTTCGTGTGTGGTGTAAGTTGGTGGTCTAGTTTCATTTTTTTGCACGTCCCTGTCCAGTTCTCCCAGCATCATTTGTTAAAGAGGCTCTTCTCACTCCATTTTATGTTCCTTCCTCCTTTATCACATATTAGTGACCATAGAGGCCTGGGTTTATTTCTGGGCTCTCTATTCTGTTCCACTGATCTATATGTCTGTTCTTATGCCAGTACCAGACTGTTTTGATCACAGTGGCTTTGTAGTATTGTTTGATATCTGGTATTGTGATTCCTCCTGCTGTGTTCTTCTATCTCAAGATTGCTTTTGCTATTCGGGGTCTCTTTTTCTTCCATATGAGTTTTTGGAATATTTGTTCTAGGTCTGTGAAATATGTCATTGGTATTTTAATATGGATTGCATTGAATCTGTAAATTGCTTTGGCAGTTATGGCCATTTTGATGATGTTGATTCTTCCCATCCAAGAACATGGTATTAGCTTCCAATTATTTGTGTCTTCCTTAATTTCTTTCTTCAATGTTATGTAATTTTCAGAGTACAGGTCTTTTATCTCTTTGCTTAAGTTGACTCCTAGGTACTTTATTTTGCTTGTTGCTGTAGTAAACAGTATTTTTTTTCTTTTAGTCTCTGTCTCTGAGATTTTATTGTTGGTGTGCAGAAATGCCTTAGATTTCTGTATATTTATTTTGTACCCTGCTATTTTGCCAAATTCACTTATTATATCGAGTAGTCTTTTAGTGAAGTTTATAGGGTTTTCTACGTATACTGTCATGTCATGTGCATATAATGATAGTTTTATTTCTTCTTTCCCAATTTGGATGCCTTTTTTTTCTTCTTATTCTTTTCTGATTACTGTGGCTAGGACTTCCAACACTATGTTGAATAGGAGTGGAGAGAGTGGACAGCCTTGTCTAGTTTCTGATTTCAGGGGGAATGCTTTCAGTTTTTGTCCATTGAGTATGATGTTGGCTTCAGGTTTCTCAGGTATACCCTTAATTATGTTAAGGTCTGCTCCTTCTATTCCTATTTTGCTGAGTGTTTTTATCATAAAACGGTGTTATACTTTATCAAATGCTTTTTCTGCATCTATTGATATGATCATGTGGTTTTTGTCTTTCATTTTGTTTAGGTAACATATTATATTTATTGATTTGTGAATATTAAACCATCCTTACACTCCTGGGATGAATCCCACTGGATCATGGTGTATGATCTTTTTGATGTATTGCTGGATCTTGTTTGCCAATATTTTGTTGAGGACTTTAGCATCTATATTCATCGGTGATATTGGCCTGTAGTTTTCTTTCTTTGTTGTGTCTTGACCTAGTTTTGGGATTAGGGTAATACTGTCTTCATAGAAAGAGTTTGGGATTATTCCCTCTTCTTGGATTTTTTGGAATAGTTTGAGGAGGGTAGGAGTTAGTTCTTTCCTAAATGTTTTGTTAAATTTGCCTGTGAAGCCATCCGGTCCAGGGCTTTTGTGTGCAGGGAGATTTTGGATTACTGTTTCAATTTCCTTCTTTGTTATTGGTCTGTTGAGACTTTCTACTTCTTTTTGATTCAGTTTTGGAAGGTTATATGTTTCTAGAAATTTGTCCATTTCTTCTAGGTTGTCAAATTTCTTCCCATATAGTTGTTTGTAATAATTTCTTACAATCCTTTGTATTTTTGTGGTATCAGTCGTGATTTTCCCTTTTTCTTTTTTCTGATTTTATTTGGGTCTTCTCTCTTTTTTCCTTGATGAGCATAGCTAAAGGCTTGTGAATTTTGTTTATTTTTTCAAAAAACCAGCTCCTAGTTTTGTTGATCTTTTGAATTATTTGTTTGGTCTCTTAAGTCATTTAATTCTGCCCTGATCTTGATTATTTTCTTCCTTCTTCCTGCCCTTGGCTTTATTGTTGTTGTTCTAGTTCTTGTAGCTTTAGGGTTAGATTTTTTATTTGAGATTCTTCTATCCTTTTCAGATATGCCTGTATTGCTATGAACTTCCCTCTTAGGGCTGCTTTTGCTGTTTCCCATAGGTTTTGGGCTGTTGTGTGTTCATTGTCATTATTTTCTAGAAATTTCTTGGTTTCTTCTTTGATGTCATTGTTAACTCATTCATTATTTAATAGCATGTTATTCATTCTTTATGAGTTTGGGTGTCTTTAATTTTTTTCTCTGAGGTTGATTTTTAGTTTCAAGGCATCATGGCCTGAAAAGATGCTTGATATGATTTCAGTTTTTTTGAATTTGTTGAGGCTTGTTTTGTGTCCTATGATGTGGTCTCTCTTTAAACTGTCCCATGTACCTTTGAAAAGAATGTATATTTTGTTTCTCTGGAGTGAAATATATGTATATATATATATATAATCAGTTAAGTCCCTGTGGCTTAGTGTGTTGTTCAATGCCTCGATATCCTGGGTGTTTCTTTGTTTGAAGATCTGTCTATTGTTGATAATGGAGTGTTAAAGTCCCCTACTATGAATGTGTTGCTGTTAATATCCTTCTTGTGGCCTTCTAGTATTTCCTTTATGTATTAGGGTGCTCCTATGATGGGTGCATATATGTTTATCAGTGTTATATCTTCTTGATGGATTGTTCCTTTAAGTATTATGAAATGTCCTTCTTTGTCTCTTTTTATTGCCCTTGCTTTGAAATCTGTTTTGTCTGATATGAGGACTGCTACCCCAGCTTTTCTTTTCATGTCCGTTTGCTTGGAATATTTTTTTATATCCCTTTACTTTTAGTCTGTGTAAATCTTTTGTTTTGAGATGTGTTTCTTGTAGACAGAAAATACGTGGGTCCTGTTTTCGTATCCATTCCATTACCTATGTCTTTTAATTGGATCATTTCATCCATTTACATTTAAGGTTATTATTGACGTGTGTTTATTCATTTCCCTTTGTACCTCTGTTCCTCTCCTCTTTTTTCTTCTATTTTTAAAACATTCCCTTTAGCATCTCTTGCAATGCTGGTTTGGTGGAGATGTATTCTTTTAGTCTTCCTGTGTCTGGGAAATTTCTTAATTCACCTTCCATTTTGCATGAGAGCCTTGCTGGATTGAGTATTCTTGGTTGTAGGCCTTTGTTTTTCATTTCTTGAAATATTTTTGACAATTTCCTTCTGGCTTGTAGTGTTTCTATTGAGAAATCGGTCGATAGCCTTATCGGAGCTCCCTTGTATGTTATTTGCTCTTTTTCTCTTGCTGCTTTTAGGATTCTCTCTTTGTCTTGGAATATTGCCATTTTAATTATGATGTGCCTTGGCGTGGGTTTGTGTGTTTTGTTTTTGTTTTTTTTGTTTTTTTTTTTTTTTGTTCCTCTTCATTGGGACTCTCTGTGTTTCTTGAACTTGCATAACTTTTTCTTTCATCAGGTTGATAAATTTTTCTGTCATTACTTCTCCTATCAGCTTTTCTATTCCTTGCTCCTCTTCTTCTCCCTCTTTTATTCCGATGATCCTGTAATTCCCTTGCATCTTGTTCATATTGTTTCAGTCTTTTTTCATTTTGTTGTATTGTCTGGAAATTTTTTTCTACATTGTCCTCTAACTCACTGATCTGATCCTCTGCTTCATTTAGCCTGATTTTGATTGATTCTACTGTGTTTTTCAGTTCAGAGATTGTATTCTTCATTTCTTCCTGGTTCTTGTTGATAGTTTCTATGTTTTTTTTTTTATGCTGGTGTAGTTCTCTGCAAGTTCTCTGTAATTTTCTTGGAGCCGTTGGTAACTTCCTTGGAGGTTGTCATAGTTGTTTTTGAGGTTTTCGAGCATATCGAGCTTCTTCACCACCATTGTTTTGAATTCCATGTCTGACATTTGGGCTATGTCTATTCCATCTACCTCTCTTTCTGGGGATTCCTCTTTTCTTTTCATTGAGAGGTTGTTTCTGCGTCTTACCATGTTGGATTCTTCTTGTTTGTTTTTGTTATTTGGATTTGTCTGCTTTGCCTTTCCACCTTTGTGGTATGAGATTTTTTTATGGTAGATCTGGGGGTTTCAGTGGTGCAGTCTCTTTGATCTCCTGAGCCTGATGTTCTTGGGATACCTTTTATATCGTTTGTTTATGCTCTCTGGTTATAGTTCAGATTTTTTTGTTAGGATCTTCCTTCTGGCTTGTTGATTGAGAGTCACTCTATCCACTTTATCTCGAATTCTTTTGTGGAGATGCTGTTAAGAACATAAACACACAGCCCCAGCAGGAGACCCGCACCCTCAAAAGTATCCCCCACCCTCTATCCTGCTATCGTCAGCCAATGAGCCAGTATTAATATAAATGTAGAGAGATTAGAGCTTTTACACTATAGGAAGAATAGATAAGAGTTGTTTTAGTGAAGGAAAAATATGATTTTTGAGAGAGGGGATAGATAATAGGTTAATAATAGTTGAGACTGTGCAAGACAGTAGGTAATATTTACGTTGTATGTTAATAACTATAGAAGAAAAAAAAGGGGGAAGAGTGCAGAATATAGTAGGAAAGTGGAATTATATAGTATTGGATTTCTATAGTAGTTACATTCCATTTATTTAGAGTGAAAGGGAGGCTAAACTAGGCCCACAAACAAATAAACAACAATTGAAGAAGAGGGATAAGAAGGAAAGATTATATAAAACATATTAGAGATATAGTTTGTTTTTTCCTCCTTGCTTCCCCTCCTCCCTCCTCCCGTCCTCTTTCAGGAAGAAAAGAAAAAGGAAAAAGGGAAAAAGAAGAAAAAAAAAAGGAATGTTTTTACTCAGTTTAGCCTTCTTGTGTCGTCTTCTTTTTCTGCATCAACAGCTGGTCTAATGTGATAGGTCAGAGATTCCTATTCCTTGCAGCAGCGGTGTGCGCGAGGGGGCTGGCAGGGTCACTGATTTTATGTCTGTTTGCGTGTGTCCAAGGGGCACCTGGACGCGCAGCCCTGCGTACCTGGGCCAGTGAATGAGGGCACTTCTCTATGCGCGCCCCCGTGACCCAAGGGGAGGGTTGGGGAGTGGGGAAGCACACTTCTGCGCCTGCGTTCCTTAAGAATGTCCTATCACCCCCAAACATTTCCCCTTTCTCCACAGTTCGCAAGAGAAAAATACAGAGGAAAAATTACGTTTTCACTTGTACAGTAGCACGCTGTCCCCCGTCTTCCAGGGTCAATGCCACCTGGTCGAGTCCTGTCTTTGCCAGCAGGCAGAGATCCACTCTCCTCCCGACTCCCCCCTGGGGAAGCCTGTGGTCACCAAAAAGCCTTTGTGTCCTTCCAGCCGCAGCTCAGGCAGCCACCCCAGTCAGGAGTCCCGTTTTGTCCCTTTTTCTTCCGCTATCCTCACCAAACAGGTCGCTCCCAGATGGTTTTTCTCTAATCCAGCAGTGCCAATGCTCGACTCCTGCCAGTGTCCAGCCGCTTACTGAGATGATCTGTCTGCAATTAGTCCAAACCACAGATGGGTTTCGGGAGCCCAAGAGCGCAGCCTCCCCTCACTCCTCCACCATCTTCTCTCTGAAAAATTTTAAGGAAAGGCTTTATGTAAGTGTCACAACTTGTAAAAATGGTAGACTCCTGTCTCAAAGATCATCTTCTCTTCCTGCTCAAGACCGAGGTCCTTATAGGAATAGGGAGTGGAGGGCTTTATTTCCCATCCAATTATCTTTAGTGTAGGGGCTATTCATTCATCTTTCTAGTTTTTGGCATGCTTAGTGTAAAAACCTTCCCTGTTGCCAACTTGATCAATAAAGGAGTCTTCCATCTTACTGTCTATAGTAACACTACTACACCTCAGCATGACCCAAAACAGCCCAAAGTTTTGCATGTATGCCCATAACTCTACTTATTACTAATCTGTCTCTCCACAGTGCCTTAAGACACACCTTTTAAAGTGCATACTCACCAAGTGAGAAAAATTTGACCCTGAGTACTTTAAGGAAAAGGCTAACTTCTCTTGCATCATGGCCTGCCCATTTTATAAAATAGGCAATGGACAGGTTTGGACAGTTAATGACATCATTAATTTTAATACTGTCTTGCAGCTAGGTCTACTTTGCTGGTCTCAAAGAAAAATGGACAATGGTCACATATATCCAAGCCTATACAGATATCAGAGATAACCCTAAAGTACCCAAATGAAAAAAATAAATAAAAAAAATTAGAGGTTGAATATGTCAGTCCTTGACCAACATTTTGTTGGTAACTCAATTCTTGTATTAAAAACTGTCTTTGTTATATATATGAATTCTTTACATAGCCACAGGTGTGGCTCCAGAAATCCTTTTACCATCCCCAAATCTCCCCTATTCATCTCAAAAGATGTAATTGGCTTTATGATACCAAAATATTTGTAGGAGAAGCTTACATTTATTTCCCTATACCTTTGAGATATAAATACCCAGTCTTCTTCAAGAAGTCTTGTTCGGACCATTCTTTTAAGTGCGAGTTTCTGGGAGATAATTCTTAATGAAGGAATAAACCATAGCAATACTGAAACATTGATTGCCAGGCAAGTCTTAGCTTGATTTTGGCCTTTTTATTAGGGAAACTAGGAAACAGATTTGGATCTATTAATATATGTCTTATACTGTATTAGAAATACATCTTTGACAGTGGAGGACTCTGTGATTCTGTAAGTTATAAAATGTATTTGCCAAGTTAAAAAATGCTAATTTCTTACTTTTTAGTTGTTCCTAAGAATTAAGGATTCTAAGAGTTTAAAAAAACCAAAAGTTGAAAAGAAACTATGGTTTTTGCAATAGAATGTATAAAGTATGGTGATACTTTCAAAGGAAAAATAAAGTGAATTCTAAAGATGGTTATTGCTGAATGGGTAAGAAGAAGCAAAATAAAACTGAGAAGGGGATAGGCTACTTTTACCTCATTTTAGGTTCATTGTATGTTCGCTTGTGAAATATTAACCATAGAGGCTTGGATTTATTATTGGATTCTCTATTCTGTTCCATTGATCTGTGTGACTGTTCTTACTCCAGCACCAGACTGATTTGGTTACAGTAGCTTTGTAGTTGAGTTTGCTATTGAGTACTGTAATCCCTCCTACTCTGCACTACTTTCAAGATTGCTGAGGCTATTCTGGGGTCTTTCTTGGTTCCATATAAATTTTCAAAATATTTGCTCTAGATTTGTGAAATATGCCATTGATATTTTAATAGGAATTGATTTGAATATATAGGTTGTTTTGTGTAGTATGAAATTTTAATGATGTTAATTCTTCCAATCTGTGAACATGGTATGTGCTTCCATTTATTTGTATCTTCCTTAATTTGTTTTTTCTAAAGATTTTATTGTTTATTTACTTATGTATTTATTTAACTATATTGTATTGATTATGCGCTACAGCTGTACCAATATTTTTCCCTTTGCCCCCTCCAGCCGGTACCCCCTTCCCTCCAGCAATCCTGTATCCTAGTTCATGTTTCTGGATCATACATGTAAGTTCTTTGGCTTCACTCTTTCCTATACTTTTCTTAACATCTCTATTTTATTCCTACAAATTATGTTCCTTGATCCCTGTACCTTTTCTCCTTTTCTCCCCTCACAGCTGATAACCCTCCAAATGAACCCCATACCTATGACTGTTTGCTTAGTTTTTGTTTTTATTTTTTAGATTCAGTTGTTGATAGTTGTGGGTTTGTTGTCATTTTAATATTCATAGTTTTTATCTTATCTTTATTAAATAAGTCCTTTTAACATTTCAGGTAATAATAGCATGGCAATGATGAATTCTTTTAGCTCTACTTTGTCTGGGAAGCACTTTGTCTGCCCTTCCATTCTAAATGATAGCCTTGCTGGGTAGAGTAATCTTGGTTGTAGGTCCTTGCTTTTCACCACCTTGAGTACTTCCTGCCAGTCCTTTCTTGCCTGCAAAGTTTCTTTTGAGAAATAAGCTGATAGTCTTATAGGAACCCCTTTGCAGTATATAGGGGAGGGGTCAGAGAGAAAACAATACCACTTGCTCAGCACTTGCCCATTTTCCAGACACTTCTCCTGCTTCCCCTATAGGACTGGTGCCTCTCTAGCTGTTTCTCTGGTGTTCCCAGAGGGATGGTTTTGTGAACATCCTAGGACCATGTGGGCCCTCTAAACAAATGGACTCTGCTGAGTAATTAGCAGTTTCTTTTGCCGTCCCCAACCCCTACTGGCTTTTGCTGTCAGAAGCAATGAGGCCTTATTTTCCCCAGCAATGGAACCATGAGCTGCAGCATGATCTGGGGCTGGAATTGCACCCCAGGTTTCCCTCCTGATTTTTATCTGTGACTTCTCTTTCCATTGGCTGGCCACAGTCACTGCTTCGCTACTCCTTCCCCCACCACGACTGCCACTGCTGCCACAACCACCACACTCCATCCTCTCCACCCTGGCTCCACTGTCTCTACCTCTATGGATGACTATTGCTTCATTATGTCTTTGTCTGTTGGACTTCCATGCAGATCAATTTTCTGGTAGATCTCATTGTTTTTAGTTTTGAGGTAGATGTAACCCTTATAGTTGTGGAAGGAGATGAAGTATGTCTACCTATGCCTCTACCTTGGCTGGAAGCTCCATGAATCATTTTCAAAGATAGGTCACATGGGAGAACACAAAATAAACCTTACTAAATAAAAAAAATGATATCAAGCATCTCCTCAGATTACAATGGCTTGAAAATAGAAACAAATCTCAAGAAAGAAAAATGAAAAACTTTCAGATACACGGGGATTGAATAACATGCTATTAAATAATTAGTGGGTTAACAATGAGATCAGGAAGAAATCAAATAGTAATGTCAGACCTTTTAAAAAAGTTTAGATAGCTAGTGAAATTGCAGCAATAATCAAAAAACTCCCAGCACACAAAAGCCCAGGACCAGATGGCTTCACAAGTGAATTCTACAAAACATTTAGGAAAGAACTAACTCCTATCTTCCTCAGACTATTCCAAAAGATACAAGAAGAGGGAAGACTCCCAAACTCGTTCTATGAAGCCAGTATAACCCTAATTCCAAAACCAGGTCAAGACACAACAAAGAAAGAAAACTACAGACCAATATCGCTGATGAACATAGATGCTAAAATCATCAACAAAATATTGGCAAACCGGATCCAGCAACACATTAGAAAGATCATACACCACGATCAAGTAGGATTCATCCCAGGGATGCAAGGATGGTTTAATATTCGCAAATCAATAAACGTGATACACCACATAAACAAAATGAAAGACAAAAACCACATGATCATATCAATAGATGCGGAAAAAGCATTTGATAAAGTACAACACCCATTTATGATAAAACTCTCAGCAAAATGGGAATAGAGGGAGCATACCTCAACATAATAAAGGCCATATATGAGAAACCTGAAGCCAACATCATACTCAATGGGCAAAAACTGAGAGCATTCCCCCTGAGATAAGGAACAAGACAAGGATGTCCGCTCTCTCCACTCCTATTCAACATAGTCTTGGAAGTTCTAGCCACAGCAATCAGACAAGAAAGAGAAATAAAAGGCATCCAAATTGGAAAAGAGGAAGTAAAACTGTCATTATTTGCAGATGACATGATAGTGGACATAGAAAATCCTTTAGACTCCACAAAAAAACTACTCAATCTAATAAGTGAATTCGGCAAAATAGCAGGATACAAAGTCAATATTAAGAAATCAAAGGCATTTTTATACACCAACAATAAAAACTCAGAGATAGAAACTGAAAGAAAAATCCCATTTACCATAGCAACAAGAAAAATAAAATACCTAGGAATAAACTTAACCAAGGAGGTAAAAGACCTGTACACAGAAAACTACATAACACTGAAGAAAGAAATTAAAGAAGATACAAATAAATGGAAGCGTATACCATGCTCATGGACGGGAAGAATCAACATCATTAAAATGTCCATACTACCCAAAGCAATTTATAGATTCAATGCAATCCCTATTAAAATACCAGCAACATATTTCACAGACCTAGAACAAATACTTCAAAATTTATATGGAACCAAAAAAGAGCCCGAATAGCCACAGCAATTTTGAGGCAGAACACAGTAGGAGGAATCACAATACCTGATATCAAACTATAATACAAGGCCACGGTAATCAAAACAGTCTGGTACTGGCATAAAAACAGACATATAGATCAATGGAACAGAATAGAGAGCCCAGAAATAAGCCCAGGTTCATATGGTCAACTAATATTTGACAAAGGGGGAAAGAACATCAAATGGAGTGAAAAGAGCCTCTTCAACAAATGGTGTTGGGAGAACTGGACAGGGACATGCAAAAAAATGAAACTAGACCACCAGCTCACACCATACACCAGAATAAACTCAAAATGGATCAAAGACTTAAATGTAAGCCGTGACACCATAAAAGTCCTAGAGGAAAAAATAGGCAGGAAAATTTCAGATATCCCACGTAGCAACATTTTCACTGATATATCTCCTAAGGCAAGGGAAGTAAAGGAAAGAATAAACAAATGGGACTACATCAAACTAAAAAGTTTCTGCTCAGCTAAAGAAAACATCAGCAAGATGCAAAGGAAACCAACCATATGGGAAAATATATTCGCCAATGACATCTCAGACAAGGGATTGATCTCCAAAATATATAAAGAACTCATACGACTCAACACCAAGAAGACAGACAACCCAATTAAAAAATGGGCAAAGGACCTGAACAAACACTTCTCCAAAGAAGACATACAGAGGGCCCATAGACATATGAAAGTATGCTCAACATCACTAGCCATCAGAGAGATGCAAATTAAAACCACAATGAGATACCACCTCACACCAGTCAAAATGGCAATCATCAACAAATCAACAAACAACTTGTGCTGGACAGGATGCGGAGAAACGGGAACCCTGGTGCATTGCTGGTGGGAATGCAGATTGGTGCAGCCACTGTGGAAAACAGTTTGGAATTTCCTTAAAAAACTAAAAATGGAACTGCCTTTTGAACCAGCAATTCCATTGCTAGGATTATATCCAAAAAATCCCAAAACACCAATTCAAAAGAACCTATGCACTCCAATGTTCATAGCAGCACTATTTACAATAGCCAAGTGCTGGAAACAACCTAAATGCCCATCTGTAGATGAGTGGATCAAAAAACTGTGGTACATTTACACAATGGAATTCTATGTAGCAGAAAGAAAGAAGGAACTTCTACCATTTGCAACAACATGGATGGAACTAGAGGAAATTATGCTTAGTGAAATAAGCCAGTCAACGAAAGAAAAATACCTTATGCTGTCACCTATTACAGGAAACTAATGAACAACACAAACAAATGAGCAAAATTGAACCAGAGGTATGTAAACAAGAAGTAGACTAACAGTAACAAGGGGGGCGGGGGGGGAGGAAAAGAAGGGTGTAAGGAGATGGGTCAAGTTAAAAAATATATATGTATATGAATGACCCACAGACAGGTGCAACTGAGTGGGGACTAAATGTGGGGGAGGGGAGGGACAGGGTGCAGGGAAACAAGAGGGCTAAAAAAGTGAGACAACTGTAATGGAAAAACAAACCAAAATTTTTTAGTGGGGGAAAAATGAAAATATGAAGAATGGAAATGCCAGTTCAGTGAATATTAGTACAAAGATTTTCCTTCACGTTGTATATTTTTCTCCCTATTTGATCCCTCCAGAGTTTGGCATTCTAAACAAGTAATGACATAAGTTTCTTTGCATAAAACTAGTAAGACCAGTTGTTAATACAGGCTCTTTTCTTTTTTCTTTTTTCTGACCAAGTCTTTGACTGGAATGTCAAGCCTAAGGGAGACATGCTTGGGCTCAGGTTGTTACCAAAAAGCCCTGAGGAACTGGGAATGACTTTCAAAGGTAATAAAAGCCCGCGAGATAAAAGACCTGCTGCCATGGTTGGTTGTGCGGTCTACAGCAATCTTTCCAGGGAAGGAACGAAGGTTATTTTCCTGAAAGATGGCTAGAAGGGACCTTAAGGCAAAATGAAAAACCAGAAAGACTTGGAAAGGACAGGTGTGTACAGGCAAGGATGAATGCCAGGTATGTGGCTCAGCTTCTGTGCCCTGAAGAACAGACTGAGGGTCACCCTAAATGTTCCTTGGGTAAGTTCCAGCAAAGCAGAACTAAAGATCCTAAGTGATCATTTGCTGCTCTTGTTGTGTTTATGCAAGTGAACAGGATAAATTAAAAATGGACTTAATGCAGTCCCTTTAAAGACAAGGAGGGTAATCTTAGGGAGAAAAATCATTATTCAAGGAAAATCACAATGATCAGTAGTAGAGTATAAAACAGGGCAACTAACCGTCTTAAAAGTTTCTTCTCATTTAAAATATGGTTTCACTTGAAAATTAAACCATGTCTGTGATATCATCAAAGATAATCAAGTTGCAGGCAAGTAGAATGTCAAGTGCCTTGCAACTGGATGTCTTCCCTATAAGACAGTCTTACAGATTTAGAGACTTGTTTGTGGGTTATGTTACATAAATTAACACGTGTTTTCTGTTTTCAAAGGGCATAAGCCTATGACCGCATTACCTGAGTGATTGTCTGTACGTGTAAGCCTCACTTAATCCTCTCTGCAGCGCTGCCTCCTGAGACTCAACGGTTTGGCTGAACTAAATGGCTGGGTTGGTGAAGAATGCGGTGGTCTGTGGGCTTCACTTTAAAACTGGTTTCTCTTTTCTATTCTAATGGCTTGGACAGAAAGGACCCAGAGGTCTGAGAGGGGGCAAACCTAAACTATTTACCTCAGCCCAAACTAAGTGTAATGGACAAAAGGGATTTGGACAGGTGAGATGTGCCTAGCACACCTTCCTCCGAAAAGCCCTTTCTTTCTTTTTTTTTCCTCTAATGTGGAACATTGAAAAGTTAATCCCTGCCTTTTGTCATCTAGTAGTTACGGATTGAATGATGTCTTTAACCCTTTTCACCAAATCTGTTGCCCCCAGAACACAACAAGGATGCCAGCCTGTTAAACCAAGCACTCCGTTGTCCAGAGACTGCCAACTGACCTGGAGTCTGCACGATCTTCCCCATGTGGGAAGGCCACCCTGCCCTCCACACCCCCACACTTATTAGGGTTTTCTGGACCCAAGGGTAGATAGGATGACGACCATGTCCAGCTTGAAGCAACTAGAGGAGCTTGAGACCTTCGCCCATTGTCCTTTACAAGATTACAAAGGGTCTTAATATCTGAGAGGGAGGGATAGTTATTTTTTATTGTTAAAATAATTAATTAATCACATATTTATTTTAAAAAATAAAAAAGAGCAGAAGAAGAAGAATATATGAAAGGATGAAGCGGGAAAGCTTGTATGTATAAACCATGGGTATGGCCTTGGGAGGGGATTGCTGGGGCAGGGAGATGCTGCTGGGTGGAGGGGAGTAAAGGGGAGAAAATTGGAACTATTGTAACAATATAACCAATAAAATACATTTTAAAAAGAAGCTGGGGTAGCAATACTTGTATCAGACAAACTAGCTATCTCAACAAAGACTATAACAAGAAACAAAGATGGACATTTCAGAATACTTCAGGAAACAATCTACCAAGAAGATATAACTGTGGTAAACATACATGCACCCAACATAGTGCAGTGGCCAGCAGACCCCTTAGCCACCCCCTAATCAGCTTTGCCTTTAACCTAGATTTTTCTCTGAGCTCTCTTGTACAGTGTTTCCTGCAGTTAATCGAACCTGGGATTGCACAACAAACTCTGGGCAGGTTAAATCCACTTTCTGGAGAGTGCTGACCACATCTCCTGACTGCAACAGACTTTCAGACTTGCCCCGACCCTCTCCTCATCCCTTCCCTTCCCCCCACTTCAACCCATGAGTATAAAAACCCTGCCTTAAACCTCATCCAGTGTCAGTGCTTTGCTTGAAACTTGTTTCTGGGTCTCTGCCCGACCTCTGGCAACAAATAAATCTCTTGCTTACCCCATCCAATGTCTCCGAGTGGTTAATTCTCGCTGAATATGCTGTAACATTTGGAGGCACCAGCGAGATATCCCACTCTGGGGTACAGTGCTGTTTTCGGTGGACCCCATGGGGACTTGATGGACCCCGTGCAGTCCTCCGAACAGCGATGAGACTGGGCACATGCTCTGAATTTTGAGCATCCCTCATGTCTTCATGGGGTGTATGGGGCCACGGTTTCCTCTGGTGGCCCAGTATAGGGAACAGCAACAGTAATGTCCAGTCTTTTTTTTTTCTTTTTTTTTTTTTAATTTTTCAAGTTTGACATATTTTTTTTGTTTTTTTTAATGTTTTTTATTGATTATATTGTTACAACAGTTCCAATTTTCTCCCCCTTGTTCCCCTGCACCCAGTACCCACCCCAGCAATCACCCCAAGTCCATACCCCTGGTTCGTAAAAATTAACTATCCCCCCCCTCTCAAATATTAGGACCTTTGTAATCTTGTAAAGGACAATGGGCGAAGGTCTCAAGCTCCCCTAGCTGCTTCAAGCTGGACATGGTCGTCGTCCTACCTACCCTTGGGTCCAGAAAACCACAATAAGAGTGGGGGTGTGGAGGGCAGGGTGGCCTTCCCACATGGGGAAGGATCGTGCAGACTCCAGGTCAGTTGGCTGTCTCCGGTCAACGGCGTGCTTGGTTTAACAGGCTGGTGTCCTTGTTGTGTTCTGGGGGCAACAGATTTGGCGAAAAGGGTTAAAAGACATCATTCAATCCATAACTACTAGATGACAAAAGGCAGGGATTAATTTTTCAATGTTCCATATTAGGGACAAAAAAAAAAAAAAAAAAAAAAATGAGGCTTCTTTGTAAGAAGGTGTACTAGGCACATCTCGCCTGTCCAAAACCCTTTTGCCAATTATACTTAGTTTGGGCTGAGGTAAATAGTTTAGGTTTTTCCCCCTCTCAGACCTCTGGGCCTTTTCTGTCCAAGCCATTAGGATAGAAAAGAGAAACCCGTTTTAAAGTGAAGCCCACAGACCACCCCGTTCTTCCCCAACCCAGCCATTTAGTTCAGCCAAACCGTTGAGTCTCAGGAGGCAGCGCTGCAGAGAGGATTAAGTGAGGCTTATGCGTACAGATAATCACTCAGGTAATGCGATCATAGGCTTATGTCCTTTGAAAACAAAAAACACGTGTTAATTTATGTAACATAACCCACAAACAAGTCTCTAAATCTGGAGAAGAAACTTTTAAGACGGTTAGTTGCCCTGTTTTATACTCTACTACTGATCATTTTGATTTTCCTTGAATAATAATTTTTCTCCCTAAGGTTACCCTCCTTGTCTTTAAAGGGACTACATTAAGTCCATTTTTAATTTATCCTGTTCGTTTGCATAAACATAACAAGAGCAGCAAATGATCACTTAGGATCTTTAGTTCTGCTTTGCTGGAACTTACCCAAGGAATATTTGGGGTGACCTTCAGTCTGTTCTTCAGGACACAGAAGCTGTGCCACATATCTGGCATTCATCCTTGCCTAGCTTCTCCATAATCCATGTTTTAAATTCTGTATCTGATATGTTGCTCCCCTCTATTTCATTTAGCACTCTTTCTGGGGGTTCTACCTTTCCTTTTGATGGGGGGTTGTTTCTCTGTCTCCCCATTTTTGTGATTCCTTTTGTTTGTTGGTGCTTCTTAGAATGATCAGTTCTTCCTGGATCTGCCTCTGGTAGTGTCAGATCATGTACCAGACTGGCCCTAGGCAGCCTGTTGGAGACTTCCATGGATATACTGCCTTTGTCTCTCTTCTTTAGTTGTTACTATACTCAATCTGTGATCAGCCGTAAGGCTAAAGACCGTGGGTGTGGCAACTTAATTCCTGTAGGCAGGGCTTTTATTTCCCCTTAGTATGACACCACTTGGAGGGGGATGGTCTGCTGCTGTACTGGGGCTGAGTCAGCACTGGCTGGTCCCTGGAGGAGGTTAGTGTAGCTTCCACTTACTCCTCCACCCTCCTGGATCTCCATCTGTGTTGTCCTTGATGATATTTCTTTAATCTGTCTGGTTGTATTTCAGCTACTTTTTGGTGGATCTTTTTCTCTGGTTAGTTGATTGAGAGTCACTCTGCCCACCTTGTCTTGAGATCTTTTGTGAAGGTGCTGCTAAAACATAATTACACAACCCAGGCAAGAAACCCACACCCTCCAATGTCTCCCCCAAATACAATCCCACTATAGGCTGCAAATGAGCCCGTGTTAATATACTTGTGGAGATACTGGGACTCTTATTTTGTAGGAGAAACAGAAAGGAGTTGTTTTAAATGAAGAAAGGTTAACTTTTGAGCTGGAAGTTGATAGAGTATTAATATTAGCAATTGGGGTCAAGGTTATGTAAGAGAGCAATTAACACTTACACTGTCTGTTTGAAAAGGAGGGGAGGGTTACAGTGTGGAGAGAGAAAGTGGAAGTGTATAGTATTAGGATTATATAATCGGTATATACTATATGATTAGCGTGGGAGGTAGGGTAGACACAACAGACATCCAGGTAGACAGACAGCCAGAAATTGAAAGAGAGGGCTGGGGAGGTTAGAAGGTAGGAAATAGATTGAGAGAGAATTTTTTAAGGATAAAAATACAGAGTAGAAAATAGCGAGACAGGAAGGGAGAGAGGAAAGAGAGAGAGAAAGTAGAGAAGAGAAGGGTAGGAGAGAGAACAGAAGAAGAAGGGGAGGTAGAAGAGAGGGGACTGGATTAAAATTCTTTTTTAAATTATATGTTATAAAAAAGATTAGGAGATTAAAACATGATATAAAGTTGCAAGATAGAGAGAAAAGGTGAATATAGAGAGAGAGGAATAGGAGATAGGAAAGCAAGAGGATTTGGGAGGAAAAGAGCTCAGAGGAGGGAAGGAAATCAGGAGGAAGAGGAGATATTAGGGAGGGGAGGATTGAAATTGAAGAGTTGGCAAAAGATAGGATGAAGGAGAGAAATACAAGAGGTAGGGAAAGAAGTGGGGGGGGTGGGGTAGAAAAAGAGAAGGGGTAAGAATAGGAGAGTAAAGGGAGAGGGGGATAGATTAGAATTATAATTTGAATATTAAGAGATTAGAATATAAAGTGTAATAGGGAGAGAGAGAGATTATGTATAGGGAGAGAAGGGAAATAAAGACAAGAGAAAGAAAAATGAATGTAGACTGAAGGGGGACAAAATAAAGAAAGAAATTTAATAAAGTTGAAGGTGAGTAGTGCAGAGAAAGGAGAGGGTGAGAAAGGGAGAGAACTTAAAATTATAAAATTAACTGAGAATAGGATGCAGGGGAGAATGCTAAGGGGAGAGAAGGGGGGAAGGGGAGGGGAGAAAAGGAGCGAGAATAAGAAGGAACTGACGGTAGGGGTAGTTAGAGAGAGAGTGAGAGATAAAAGAATGAGGATATTAACTCAATTCAACTTTTATGCACAGTCTCTGGGTGTTTTTGGTTTGTTTGTTTTTTGGTTTTTCCTTGCTTCCTTCCTGAATCTGCTCCTATTCAAAATTCCATGAGTTTCAAATCTTTTCTGGTTGGTTGGCTGGCTGTGGGAGGGTTCTGCTTGATTCTGGGGTTGCTAGTCTTTTTTTCGCAGGCCTACCACCGCTCTGCTGTGAGCTGCGTTTAGTTGTCCCCTCCTGGGGCAGCCTCAGCCCTCCTCACGCTTGTCCAGCTACTCCTTCCCTCTGTTGGTCCAGCCTGTGCCTGCCAGCAATCCCCGCCCTGCCTCCAATCCTGTCTCTATTCCCAGGCTACAGCTTCTGCTCTCTTTCCTGTCTATATGCCTGCGCACCCCACCTCTCTCCCTGTCTCAAGATAGTCCTTTTGTTCTGCAGGACTCTGGCACAGTCGGTCAAAGTGCCGGGCCCAGTGGCCCTTTCCTGCCCAGGGCCTCTCCCCTAGTCTGGAGCTTTGCAGTGGCTTTCCTGCCTGTGCTCTTCTCCTTGCCCCAAAACTGTCTCTATTCCAAGCTACCGCTTCCTCTGGCTTCCCTGTCTATCGGCCTGCGCGCTCTATCTTTCTTCCCGCCACAGCACCGTCCCTTTGTTCTGTGGGACTCTAGTGTGGTCGGTCGGAGCAGCACTCTCCTACCCCGGAGCTCTCTGCCGGTCTGCAGCTCCGCAGCAGCCCTTCCCTGCGGGCCCTTCTCCTTGCCCTAAAACCGTCTCCCCTCCAGGACCTCTGCCTCCGCCCTCTTCCCTACCTACACACCCTGCGCGTCCCACCTCTCTCTTAGCCCCAAACCTGCCCTTTGTTCTGTGGGATTCTAGCGCGACTAAAGAGCAAACACTGATTTCAAGACCACAGTTCTCCCCCGGTCCGGAGTTCCGAAACAGCTTTTCTGTGCAGCCCGTCCCCTAGCCCCAAAACTGCTCCTTTGTTCTGTAGGGCCCTAGCGCAAGTGCTGGGCGCGCCCGGGATGCCGAGCTTTCCGTCGGAGGTTGCAGCTGAGGATGTTTCTCTCTAGACTCAGGTCACACAGTTTCTCCCAGTCCTGGCTGTTCACTGTTCTCTCACTCCTCTGGCTTTTTCGGCCAAATCCTCTCCCTAACTCCCTACAAGAACCCACTCCCGGCTAGTGAGCTCTCCGGCTTGATACTGCAAACGCACGGAGTCTCAGAATGACTCAGCCTGCAGTTTGTGACAAACCCCTCCACCCCCCTCCACACTGTTCCCATGATCTCCTCCCCATTCACGTTATCAGATATTCCCACTCACTCAGTCATTCCTCCCCGAGTTTGTTCCTCCTGGATTGTCTCCTTAACAGGAGCGAGCTGAGAACACTGTTCCTACTCCACGGCCATCTTGGTCCCCCCCTCATATATGGTCTTTATTATGTTGAGGTATGCTCCCTCTATTCCCATTTTGCTGAGAGTTTTTATCATAAATGGGTGTTGTGCTTTATCAAATGCTTTTTCCGCATCTATTGATATGATCATGTGATTTTTGTCTTTCATTTAGTTTATGTGGTGTATCACGTTTATTGATTTGCGAATATTAAACCATCCTTGCATCCCTGGGATGAATTCTACTTGATCGTGGTTTATGATCTTTCTAATGTGTTGCTGGATACTGTTTGCCAATATTTTGTTGAGGATTTCAGCATCTATGTTCATCAGCAATATTGGCCTGTAGTTTTCTTTCTTTGTTGTGTCTTGACCTGGTTTTGGAATTAGGGTTATACTGGCTTCATAGAACGAGTTTGGGAGTCTTCCCTCTTCTTGTATCTTTTGGAATAGTCTGGGGAGGATAGGAGTTAGTTCTTTCCAAAATGTTTTGTAGAATTCACTTGTGAAGCCATCTGGTCCTGGACTTTTGTGTGCTGGGAGTTTTTTGATTACTGCTTCAATTTTACTAGCTGTTATTGGTCTATTCAGACTCTCTGCTTCTTTTTGATTCAGTTTGGGAAGACTATAGGTTTCCAGGAATTTGTCCATTTCGTCTAGGTTGTCAAATTTCTTGCCATACAGTTGTTCGTAATAATTTCTTACAATCCTTTGTATTTCTGTGGTATCAGTTGTGATTTCTCCTCTTTTGTTTCTTATTTTATTTATTTGGGTTCTCTCTCTTTTTCTCTTGATGAGCCTGGTTAAAGGCTTGTCAATTTTGTTTATCTTTTCAAAGAACCAGCTCCTACTTTTTTTGATCTTTTGAATTGTTAGTGTAGTCTCTATGTCATTTAATTGTGCTCTGATCTTGATGATTTTCTTCCTGCTACTTGATCTGGCTGGCTGGTGTGGCTCAGTGGATTGAGCGTCGGCCTGTGAGCTAAGTGTCGCTGGTTCGATCTTCCAGTCAGGGCACATCAGAGAAGGAAAACTCTGACTCCAAAAACCCTCCGCTGCCTTGCGGCATACCTCTTCAGGGGAAAGGCTAGGGGAGTAAACCCCGACAGAAAATCCGGAGCCGGAGTCCCTAAGGCAGTTTGACATTGTAGTCAACACCGGCAACTCCTGCGGCGCACCTGAAGCCAAGCTGTATTGACTCCATCTTTCCCTTGGATCCTTCAGCTGTGAAGAGAGGGGGGGGTCTGCTGCATGGGCAACAGCAGACCCTCCATATCACCCTGCCCAGGCTCTGTAGCTTCAGCTTCACTTCAACACGGGAGGAGACAGATACCGTGTCACTCCCGAGTCGGACGGCACAGCCATTCTCGGCGGTGCAGATAGACTCTTAAGAAGCTACACCATCGTCTCTCGAGACGCACGGCTGCCAACGACGACTTGATCTGGGCTTTGCTTGTTGTTCTTCCTCTAGTTCTTGTAGCTGTAGTGTTAAATTTTTTATTAGAGATTCTTCTAGCTTTTTTAGGTAGGCGTGTATTGCTATGAACTTTCCTCTCAGGACTGATTTCGCTGTATCCGATCAGTTTTGGGTTGTTGTGTGTTCATTATCATTAGTTTCCAGAAACTTTTTGATTTCTTCCGTGATGTCATTGTTAACCCATTCATTATTTAATAGCATGTTATTCATTCTCCATGAGTTTGAATGTTTTTGAGTTTTTTCCTTGAGGTTGATTTCCAATTTTAAGCCATTGTGATCTGAGAAGATGCTTGATATAATTCCAATTTTCTTGAATTTGTTAAGGCTTGTTTTTGGCCTACCATGTGGTCTATCTTGAAAATGTTCCATGTGCACTTGGGAAGAATGTATATTTTGCTTCCTTGGGGTGAAAACTTCTATATATATCGACTAAGTCCATTTGATCTAGAGTGTTGTTCAGTTCCTCAATATCTTTGGTGTTTCTTTGCTTCGAAGATAAGTCCGTTATTGACAATGGGGTGTTAAAGTCCCCTACGATGAGTGTGTTGCTGTCTATATCTTTCCAGGAGTCTTTCAAAATTTTCCTTATATATTTGTGTGCTCCTAGGTTGGGTGCATATATATTTATAAGGGTTATATCTTCTTGATGGATTTTTCCCTTAAGTATTATGAAATGCCCTTCTTTGTCTCTTCTTATGGACTTTGCTGTGAAATCTGTTTTGTCTGACATAAGTATTGCTACCCCAGCTTTTTTTTATGTCCATTTGCTTGAAATACTTTTTTCCATCCCTTCACTTTCAGTCTGTGTAGATCTTTTGTTCTAAGGTGGGTCTCTTGTAGACAGCATATATGTGGGTCATTCTTTCTAATCCATTCAGCTACCCTATGTCTTTTAATTGGAGCGTTTTATCATTTACATTTAAGGTTATTACCGATAAGTACTTATTCATTGTCATTTTTCCCCTTTGTACCCATGTTCTTCTCTGTCTCTGTTTCTTTATCTTCTTAAAGCAGACCCTTTAGCATCTCTTGCATAGCTGGTTTCGTGGAGATGTATTCTTTTAGTCTTCTTTTGTCTTGGAAGCTCCTTATTTCACCCTCCATTTTGAATGAGAGCTTTGCTGGGTAGAGTATTCTTGGTTGTAGGCCTTTGTTTTTCATTGCTTGGAATATTTTTTGCCATTCCCTTCTTGCTTGTAGTGTTTCTGCTGAGAAATCTGAGGAGAGCCTTATTGGAGCTCCCTTGTATGTTATTAGTTGTTTCCCTCTTGCTGCTTTTAGGATTCTCTCTTTGTCTTTGAATGTTGCCATTTTAATTATGATGTGTCTTGAGGTGGGCCTGTTGGGGTTCATCTTCATTGGGACCCTCTGTGCTTCCTGGACTTGCGTGACTCTTTCTCTTCTCATGTGACGGAAGTTTTCTGTCATTAGTTTTTCAAAGAGTTTTTCTATCCCTTGCTCTTCTTCTTCTCCTTCTGGAATTCCAATGATACGTATATTGTTACATTTCATGTTGTCCTGCAGCTGTCTTAGAACCTCTTCAGTCTTGTTCAGTCTTTTTTCATTTTGTTGCATTGTCTGGGAGTTTTTGTGTAGGTTGTCCTCCAGCTCGCTGATCCGATCTTCTGCTTCCTCTAGCCTGCTTTTAATTCCTTCTACTGTGTTCTTCAATTCAGAGATCGTATTCTTCATTTCCTCCTGGCTCTTATTGATAGCTTCCATGTCCTTTTCATGCTCATGCAATTCTCTGTAAGTTCCTTGTAGTTTTTCTGGGGTTCCCTGTAGTTTCCCTGGAATTCTTTGTAGTTTCTGCTGAGCTCATTCAGCTTCTCCAAAATCCATGTTTTGAATTCCATATCTTATATTTTGCTCCCCTCTATTTCATTTAGCACTCTCTCTGGGGATTCTACCTTTCCTTTTGATGGAGGGTTGTTTCTCTGTCTCCCCATTTTTGTGATTTCTATTTTTTTGTTGGTGCTTCTTAGAATCGTCTGCACTTCCTGCATCTGCCTCTGGTAGCATCAGAGCATGTACCAGACTGGCCCTAGGCAGCCTATTGGAGACTTCCAGGCATCTACTGCCTTTGTCTGTCTTCTTTAGTTATTAATCTGCTCAGTCTGTGATTAGCCGACAGGCTTAAGGACCGTGCGTGTGGCTCCTTAATTCCTGTAGGCAGGGCTTTTATTTCCCCTCAGGCTGATGCCACTTGGAGGGGAATGGTCTGTCTGCTGTATTGGGGCTGAGTCAGCACTGGCTGCTCCTAGCAGGAGGTTAGTGTAGCTTCCACTTACTCCTCCGCCCCCCCCGGATCTCCATCTGTGTTGTCCTTGATGTTATTTGTTTAATCTGTCTGGTTGTATTTCAGCTACTCTTTGGTGGGTCTTTTTCTCTGGTTAGTTGATTGAGAGTCACTCTGCCCACCTTGTCTTGAGATCTTTTGTGCCGGTGCTGCTAAAACATAACCACACAACCCAGGCAAGAAACCCACACCCTCCAATATCTCCCCCAACTACAATCTCACTATAGTTTGCCAATGAGCCCATATTAATATACTTGTGGAGATATTGGGACTCTTTTTGTAGAAGAAACAGATAGGAGTTGTTTTAAATGAAGGAAGGGTAATTTTTGAGCTGGAAGTTGATTGAGTATTAATATTAGCGATTGCGATCAAGGTTATGTAAGACAGCAATTAACATTAACACTGTATGTTTGAAAAGGAGGAGGGGGTTACAGTGTGTAGTGAGAAAGTGGAAGTGTATAGTATTAGGATTATATAATCGGTATATGCTATATGTTTAGCGTGGAAGGGAGGATAGACACAACAGACATCCAGACAGGCAGGCAGACAGACAGCCAGACATTGAAGCAGAGGGCTGAGGAGGTTTGGAGGTAGGAAACAGATTGAGAAAACTTTTTCAAGAATAAAAATACAGAGTAGAAAATAGCAAGACAGGAACGGAGAGAGGAAAGAGAGAGAGAAATTAGAGAAGAGAAGGGTAGGAGAGAGAACGAAAGAAGAAGGGGAGGGAGAAGAGGGGGGACTCGATTAAAAATTTTTTAAAGTATATATTATAAAGTATTAGGAGATTAAAACATGATATAAAATAGAAAGATAGAAAGAGAGAATATAGAGAGAGAGGAATAAGAAATAGGAAAGCAAGAGGATGGGGCAGGGAAAGAACACGGGAAGGGAAGGAAATCAAGAGGAAGAGGAGATACTAGGGAGGGAAAGATTGAACTTGAAGAGTTGACAAAAGATAGGATGAAGGAGAGAAATACAAGAGGGAGAGAAAGAAGTGAGGGGCTGGGGAGGAAAGAGAGAAGGGCTTAGAAGGGGAGGTGAAGGGGGAGGGGAATGGGTTAGAATTAAAATTTAAATATTAAAAGATTAGAATATAAAGTGGAATAGGTATAGAGAAAGAAAGAGAGAATATAGGGAGAGAAGGAGAAGAAGGGCAAGGGAGGAAAGAAAAACGAATGTTGACTGAAGGGGGACAAAATAAAGAAAGGAATTTAATGAAATTGAAAGTGCTTAGCGCAGAGAAAGGAGAGAGAGAGAAAGGAAACGGAGGGAGGATGAGGATAAGGGGGAGGGAAGGGGATTAGAAGAAGGGAATAGGAAGGAAAGGGAGAGAATTTAAATTTAAAAAATTAACAAAGAATAGGGTGAAGGGGAGACATGCTAAGGGGAGAGAAGGGAGGGAAGAGGAGGGGAGAAAAGGAGAGAGAATAAGAAAGGACGGGAGGGGCAGTTAGAGAGAGAGTGAGAAATAAGAGAATGAGAGGATTTTAACTCAATTCTACTTTTAGGCCCAGTCTCTGGGTATTTTTGGTTTGTTTGTTTTTGTTTTTCCTTCCTTTCTTTCTGAGTCCGCCCCTATTCAAAATTCCATGGGTTTCACATCTTTTCTGGTTGGTTGGCTGGCTGTGGGAAGGTCCTGCTTGATTCTGGGGTTGCTAGTCTTTTTTTCGTGGGACTACCGCCGCTCTGCTGTGAGCTGCGTTTAGTTGTCCCCTCCTGAGGCAGCCTCAGCCCTCCTCAGGCTTGTCCAGCTACTCCTTCCCACTCTTGGTGCAGCCTGTGCCTGCCTGCAATCCCTGCACTGCCTCCAGTCGTGTCTCTATTCCCAGGCTACAGCTTCTGCTCTCTTCCCTGCCCATATGCCTGTGCACCCTACCTCTCTCCCTGTCTCAAGATGGTCCTTTTGTTCTGCAGGACTCTGGCACAGTCGGTCAAAGCGCCGGGCCCAGTGGCCCTCTCCTGCCCAGGGCCTCTCCCCTAGTCTGGAGCTCTGCAGCGGCTTTCCTGCGTGGGCTCTTCCCCTTGCCCCAAAACTGTCTCTATTCCGAGCTACAGCTTCCGCTGGCTTCCCTTTCTATAGGCCTGCGCGCTCTCTCTCTCTCCCCTCCCCAGCACCGTTCCTTTGTTCTGTAGGATTCTAGTGTGGTCGGTCAGCGCAACGCTCTCCTACCCAGGAGCTCTCCACCAGTCTGGAGCTCCACAGCTGCCTTTCCCTGCGGGCCCTTCTCCCCTCCCTGAAACCATCTCCTCTCCAGAGCCACCGCCTCTGCTCTCTTCCCTACTTACACGCCCTGCGTGCCGTGCCCTTTTTCTCTCCTAGCCCCAAACCCACCTTTTGTTCAGTGGGATTCTAGCGTGATCGCTCAAAGTGCTGGGGGCATGCAGTGCTCTCCTGCTCAGGAGCTCTCCCTCGGTCCAGAGGTCCGCAGCAGCTTTTCTGTGCGGCCCGTCTCCTTGCCCCAAAGCTGTCCCTTTGTTCTGTAGGGCCCTAGCGCTAGTGCTGCGCGTGCCCGGAATGCCGAGCTTTCGGTCGGAGCTTGCAGCTGAGGAGGTTTTCCTCTAGACTCAGGTCACACAGTTTCTCCCAGTCCTGGCTGTTCACTGTTCTCTCCCTTCTCTGGCTTTTTCAGCCAAATCCTCTCCCTAACTCCCTGCAAGAATTCACTTATCTGTGTGCCCCGAGCAGGGGGAGCCTCCAAGCAGCTCTCAGCTAGTGAGCTCTCCGGCTTGATACTGCACACGCACCGGGTCCCGGAATGATTCAGCCTGCAGTGCGTGGTAAACCCCTCCACCCCCCTCCACGCTGCTCCCTTGCTCTCCTCCCTGTTCACGCTATCAGAGATCCACCCTCACTCAGTCACTCCTCTCCGCATTCGTTCCTGGAGTCTCTCCTTAACAGGAGCGAGCTGAGAACACTGCCACTACTCCACCGCCATCTTCGACCCGTTCCTTAGCTTTTTTTTTTTTTTTTAATGTCCATTTGTTTGAAATACTTTTTTCTTTTCCTTCACTTTCATTTTGAGTAGATCTTTTGTTATGAGGTGAACCTCTTGTAGACAGCATATATATGGGTCATGTTTTCTTATCCATTCACTTACCTTATGTCTTTATTGGAGCATTTCAAACATTTACATTTAAGGTTATTATTTATAGGTTCTTATGGTGATTTTTTTACTTTATACCTGTGTTCTTCTCTCTCTCTCTTTTTCTTTTCCTATACCACTTCCTTTAGTATCTCTTGCAATGCTGGTTTGGTTGAGATGTATATTTTTTACTGTTCATTGTCTGGGAAACTATTTCACCTTCCATTTTGAAAGAAAGACTTCTTGGGTAGAGAATTTTTGTTTGTAAGACTTTGTTTCATCATTTGAAATATTTTTTGCCATTCCCTTCTGGCTTGTAGTGTTTCTGTTGAGAAATCAGCTGATAGCCTTAATGGAGCTCCCCTGTATGTATGTTATTTACAGTCTCTCTTGCTGCTTTTAGGATTCTCTCTCTGTCTTTGAATGTTGCCATTTTAATTATGATGTGCCTTGGAGTGGGCCTTTGGGGGTTCATCTTCATTGGGACTGTTGCTTCACTCTGTGAACAGAGACGCAGAGATAATCTCAGCAAGCAGAATGAGTGGCCATCAATGGACGGAGGGCTGAAGCTCGCTCAGGCTTTCAGCAGAGACTAGCAGCCCAACCGCCCCTTTTATTGGGTAAATGAAGATACCAATAATAGAATCAAAAGGTCTTCATGTATTCAGTATACATTTCTCAAGGATGTGAGAACAAACATAAGAGTATATAGGTCAAACATTAAGATATGAGAACAAAGAGTATTCAAAACACATCTGTTGTTTCTGTTATGGCTACAAAACAAGGCTATAAATCTAAAGGGTATGTTTCACATAAGACGTTATCGCTATGGAAAAGGAGACACGACTCTCCGACTTCTTTGCTCCTCAGGACCTTGATACCTCAGCTGCCATAAACAAGATCTGCCTGGCAAAACCTCTGGACTGAGTCACAGGACACCTGGGCCTGGAAGGCTCACCTGCAAGCCTTCAGGCAGAAGTCTTAGGAGTTAACCCTTCAGGGACCCTCTGTGCTTCCTGGACTTGTGAGAGTTTTCTCTCATCAAGTTAGGAAAATTTTCTGTCATTACTTTTTCAATGAGGTGTTCTATCCCTTGCTCCTCCTCTTCTCCTCTGGCATGCCTGTTATATGGATATTATTACGTTTCATGTTGTCTTACAGGTGTCTTGTACTTTTGGGAATGTTTTCTATATTGTCCTGTAGCTCGCTGATCCAATCCTCTGCTTCATTTAGCTTGCTTTTGATCCTTCTACTGTGTTGTTAAGAAATCATATTTTTCATTTCTTCCTGGCTTTTCTTGATAGTTTCTATGTCCTTTTTCATGCTGGTGTAGTTCTCAGTAAGTTTCTTGTAGTTTCCCTGGAGTTCATTGTAGTTTTCTCTGATTTGTTCAGTTCATTGAGCTTCTTTATTACCATGGTGTTGAATTCCACGTCTGATTATTTCCTTGCCTCTATTTCATCTATCAATTTTTGTTTGGATTCCTCCTTTCCTTTTGATGGGGTATCATTTCTCCTCCTCCCCCTTTTAGGTGACTCTTCTTGTTTGTTTCTCCTTCTTAGTTAGGTCTGCTTTGACTTCCTGCCTTCATGGTGTGACCATCTCCTGAACATGATGCTCTTAGGATGCCATTCATGCTGTTTATTTGGGCTGTCTGGTAGTATTTTGGTTTTGGTTGTTGTTTCTTTGCTCTTTGGTGGGTCCTTCAGTGTTCTGCTGCCCCTCTCTGTTTCTTTCAAGTTTTACTCTAGTCCCTCTGTAATAGCAGTCAGGCTTAAACACCATGGGGTGGGGCTAATTTCTTTGGGTGGAGCTGTTGCTTCCCCTCCCAGTTGAGGCCACTTGGAGGGGAGTGGTCTGATTAAAAGATTTCTTCTGACTGTAATAGAAAAACAATAAAAATAAAAATAAAGATTTATTCTGCAGCCCTGGGGATGAGTCTGCACTGGGGTCTGATCTGCTGCCTCCCACCCCTTTCCCCACTCTCTCTCCAACACCACTGCCCTATACTCTTTCCCAAGAGTCTCTATTCTATGTCACCCTCTCTGATGGAGCCCATGGCAGATAGGTGTAAATGCAGTCCTGAACACCCTCCCTTCAAATCTCCTGGTGCCTCCAGCCATCCCTTCTGGTCAGCAGGAATAAACAAAAAAATAAAACCACTGTTTTACGCCTCTTAGAGCCAGATGTCCCCTGGCTCACTCTTGTCTCTGCCAGCAATCCCAGCCTAGGGTCCAACGCCACTCCTCTCAGGGAATTCTCAGCACTGAAAAGCCTCTCTGCATGCCCAACTGCCTCCCACAGAAGCTAATACAGAACTCGAAGCACTACCATGTTACCAGACAGGTCACCGTGAACCAGCCTCCTCTGCCCACCTGTAGCTACAAGGTTTACCTCTAACCAGTGTCCAGTTGGTCATCCAGATGATTTCTTAACAATTAAGCCAAAATTTCAGACCAGCCTGGGGAGGAGGCAAGCACAGCCTCCAAATGCTAAAGGTCTCACTGAATCCCATTTGGACCTCACTGGAGGAGCAGGGTGGGGGATGGAGGAGCAGAGTGCAGTTTCCAGGCCTCTGCACTGCCCTGGCCTTCTCTCTTCACCTGGGTAGATCCCAGCTAATAGCTGATCCGTGACTGACCCTACTTGGTGCAGTCAGAGGTGGTGGGCTGGGCAGCCCAGGTGGCTCCACTTAGAAAGTCTGGACTGTGGTTTTTGCCCTGTCCCTCACTGTTCCCACGCTCCTTTCTCTGCTTTCCCTATCAGAAAGTTGCTCTCATTCATGCTCCGCTCCATGCTTATACTCCAAGTCTGTTCCGAGATGAGAGCAAGCAGACAAAGCTTCTAGTTACTCTGCTGCCATCTTTCCCCCTCTCCTGTGGTCTCTTTTTAACATTCAACTTCCCTAGCTTTTGTTTATCTTAGTATGAATTGGCATTTAAGTAATACAAGCCAGTCTTACTGGTCTGGCTCAATGAATGAGTGCTAGCCTACAAATCAAAAGGTTGCTTGGTTCAATTCCCAGTCAGGGTACATGCCTGGGTTGTGGGCCAGGTCCCCAGTTGGGGGTGCACAAGAAGCAACTGATCAATGTATTTCTCACACGTAGATACTTCTCTCCTTCTATTTCTCCCTCCCTTCCCCTCTCTCTAAAAAGTAATAAATAATAAATAATAGCCAGTTAATTTATGGAGTGTTCCTCACTCCGTAATATGAGTTTGCCTGATATTTTCTCTTATTAAATTGAGGTTATGTATTCTAGGCTGGAATGCTGTCTTGGTGATTGGTGGATGTTGTGTACTTAATCTGGCATCACATTCAGAGACATACAATATTTGGCTGCACCTGATTGGTTAGGTTTTGTTCATGCAATTATTCTCTCTGATTTCTCTGTTGGAAAGTTTGTTTTTACACTTGCAACAAAACAATTTATGTGGACAACCCTTGATACTGTGTAAGTAGACTGCTCCTCATCAGACTGCCTCCCTATTTTCCACTTGGTTATTCCTGCCTCAATTGATCTTTACTCAATATAGCAAAATATTATTTATTTCTAACTCTGTCCCTTCTCTACATTTATCACTTGATACTTCCTTTTCCCCATTTATTTACTTAGCAAGATACTATAAGTGTGGATTCAAAGGTGTTTCCTATTGGATTATGATTCTCTTCCAGCTTATCCCTATGTTCTTTTGAAATGACCCCATCATTTTCTGAGCATCTCTTTACTTTTCTGACACAAAATGTCTGAGGTGACCTTATACTCAACTCACCCTATGCCTAGACTTGCCCATTTATTTCTCTATTTTTAGAAACCTTTATCCCTGGGTTTCTAAGGCCTTTCAGTGGGTGGAACTGGGAAATACATGCACTCACATGAATCCTTGATTGCTGGTTGTCCTTACTGCTGCATCTCAGGTAAGTTACTGACTTTATTCTTTACATTCTGAATGACATCATTGTAACCCAAAGTCATTAGTCTACACTTAGCTAGTTATTGACAGACTCCTGGTTTGTGTTTTTATTTTTTAATGACATTAATAAGCCTGGTCAGATTTAATTTTTCTAAAACATTTTATCATACTGTTTATTCTCAATAATTTCTAGTAGTTAGTCACATCACCCCAGTTTTCAAATCATTTATATGAGCTTGCTTCATCTGTCTGATATTTTCCCCAGCTTCTTGCATATAAAGCCTCTAAACTATTTGTATTCTCATTGTCTCCATGATATTGAAGTCACCCTTGCCTCTCTGTACTTAGTTCCATTATTGAGTCTTTCCTGAATACCATGCCTATGATGATATCTCAGCCTCTATCACCTAAAAGATTTATCTACTTTGTTCCTTATATATTTAAAATGTGTATGTTTATTATCTTGTGGCAATTTACCCTCATTTGATTTTACCATTTCCTCTATTGTGAAATGAGTTTCATGGTTATAAAATAAGGAGAAATACTTTAAACTGTTTCAAGACCTTGACCAGGGAACATATCATTTAGTATGAATGGCACATTGCTTAAATTAGCAAAAGTTTTAAAAACAAAAGTATGATCATAGTCCCCACTATATTATAACAGAATTATGTATCCAAATGATATACCTAAATAAAACGATGCTGTGCTTGAAAATTTTTGAACATATTACTAGAAAAAATAAAGAGAACATCTAAATTATCCCTTTACAGTCCTTTTAATTCTAAAATACACATAAAGTGTATCATATATTGATACTACATATATTCACATAGTTGCATAAGTATTACTGCCATCTATTTCACAATTCTTTATTTTGCAAAACAGAATCTCTGTACTCATCAAAGAATAACTGCATTTTCCAATCACTGGCGTATTTCCCTAACCATAATATTCACAAGCTTCATGTCTGTTGTTGTGAACAGCAGACTTTTTCTTTTCATTTTTAAGGCTGAAAAGTATTTCATTATATATATATATATGTGTGTGTGTGTGTGTGTGTGTGTGTGTGTGTGTGTATATGTTTTATTTGTTTATTTTTGTGTGGACTCTTAATTGCTTCTAATTTATGGCTTTCTGCGTGATGCTGCTGTGTACCTGGGTGTACAGATACCTGTATCCATGTCCCTGTTTTAAGTTTTGGGTGGTGTGATATATACGAAGAATTGTTATTACTGGATCATAGTGTAATTGTGTTCATAATTTACTAGGTATCACACATAAAACTTTTTTTTTTTAAATGTTGAGTTTTTCCATTTAATACATTGAACATATATTTCTTCTTTCAAGTCTCCTTTGTGTCCTTCAGGGATATTTATTTTTATTTTTTTTAATGTTTTTTATTGATTATATTGTTACAACAGTTCCAATTTTCTCCCCCTTGTTCCCCTCCACCCAGCACCCCCCTCCCCCAGCAATCCCCCCCAAGTCCATACCCCTGGTTCGTAAAAATTAACTATCCCCCCCCTCTCAAATATTAGGACCCTTTGTAATCTTGTAAAGGACAATGGGCGAAGGTCTCAAGCTCCTCTAGCTGCTTCAAGCTGGACTTGGTCGTCGTCCTACCTACCCTTGGGTCCAGAAAACCCTAATAAGAGTGGGGGTGTGGAAGGGAGGGTGTCCTTCCCACATGGGGAAGGATCGTGCAGACTCCAGGTCAGTTGGCTGTCTCTGGTCAACGGCGTGCTTGGTTTAACAGGCTGGTGTCCTTGTTGTGTTCTGGGGGCAACAGATCATAAAACTTTTTGATAGCAGCTACTCATAAATTTTGGTATGTTGAGTTTATTTCTGTTAAGATATTTACTAATTTATCGTGTGCTGTTTTCTTTGACCCATTGATTTATTTTTAAAGATTGTGTTGTTGAATTCTCACATACAGGCATATTTCTTTGTAGCTTAATGTCATATAGGAAAAGACTTTCATTAATCAACACAGTATGAAGGTTTATGGTCTTCTCAGGCCACTTCTGGGCATGTGTCTTCCCTGGAGTTCTTTGTTCTTTTCCCCAATTTTTCTGTATACAGATGCTTTAAATGTCTTAATTTCCCCAAGTCTCCCTCTTGCTTCCTTTTTATAACTATTGTACTGTATTCCTCTGTTCATAATCTATCTTGCATACCAGACTGCTGTAGTCTTCAGCCTCTGAAGCTTTTGCTCACCATGGTACCACACTTCTGCTGTCAAAGTTCTCCAGCTTGATATGCAACTATGCTATGGCTGTCTCAGCACTCTGAGTCAGGCAAGTTAGAAACTAGTCTTTTGAGCAGCTCTAGACAAGCTAAAACTTTGGAAATAAGTTGTACTTTATCTTTCTGTCCCACAAGAGAAATCAGGCATCGGTTGGCTTCCTCTTGGCTATGCCACATTGGAGATGTAAAAATACCACATAGTTTTCTTCTCTCTTTAGTGACACTTTTTCTTGGTTGGCATTTGATTAGCTGATCTGATAGACAAAGCTACTTTTGTCAATATGTTACTTAATTTGGTGTTTCGGTGGGAGAACAAGGAAGGACCTGTAATTTCAAGTCCTTAATTTTTGCTGCTAATTCTCCATCTGTTACAAGTTTTCGAAATTTGTTTTCATACCTAGGTGAGTTTTGTTACAGAAGCCAAAGTTGAGGTGAGTTAGCTATCTAATCTGCTCATTGACTAAACTGGACATGTTACCTCTTACTGAGAGTAGCCTGTTTATAGGTTATATGCTCTAGTTTTTCACTTATTTCACATCAAAGCTGTTACAGTCTGTTGAGATGCTGTGAAAGAGGTATTTACCAAAGAAAAAAAGGGTTGGTAATGAGTTTCTTTTTTAATTAGGCTCATGTATCTTGTCTTTTGTCATGGTTTCCTAGGGGGACCTAAAATAATAGATAGGTATGTTCTTTTTTTAGAAAGGCTGGGTTTCTCAGTAGGTTAGAGTGTCATACCAATACACCAAGGCTGTGGATTCTATCCCCAGTGAGGGCACGTACAGGAATCAACCAGTAAAGGAATAAATCAGTCTCTGATTTATTGGAACAACAAATCAGTGTCTCTCTCTCTCTCTCTCTCTCTCTCTCTCTCTCTCTCTCTCTCTCTCTCTCTCTCTTTCTCTCTCCCTCTCTCTCTCCATCTCCCCCCCCCACACACACACCCTTGCTGTCTCTAAATAATTAATTTATTAATTCAGAAAAAATAGGAGGTAATATGAACTTGTGTTTCTGGAAGAACATGTTATGGAAATATATTTCAATTTAAAGGATAGTGAAAGAAAATTAATTATGTCAGCATTGTGTGGTAATACTAATTAGATGGATTTAAGATTAATGATTTCTCCTTGGCCAGATGGCTCATTTGGTTGGAGCATCATTGCACTCCACACACCAAAAGTTTGTGGTTTTGATCCCCAGACAGGGCATATACCTATGTTGCAAGTTTGATTCCTAGTCAGGGCATGTATGAGAGGCAACCCATCAATGTTTCTCTCTCTAAACTTAATAAACATATCATTGAGTAAGGATTTAAAAAATGAAAAATAAATTAATTCATGATTTCTTTTATTTTCATTTTGCAGTTTAATTGGTTGGGGTCAGATAAGAAGAGGAATAACTATCAAGCCAACAGCAAATCAGGACTAAAGAATATCAGTTAAGAAAAAATACATTTGGATGAAGTCACATTTCTCTTACCAAGCTAAGGGTGTAATTTCAAGGTAGTCCTGGAGAATACATTTCAAAGCTCATTACCTTAGAAACTGTAAGGTTATTCTAATTTTTTTGTGTGTGAAGAAAATTTAGTCTCTACTACTATAATAAATACTAGGATCTATAATAAATGTAAAAATTAGTATATTGATGGATTCAGTCCACATTGTAGCAGAAATTGATCATTGCTAAGCAGTATCAAGTTTGTACATCAATTCAGGTTTGAAGTCGTCGTCGGCAGCCGTCCGTCTCGAGAGACGATGGTGTAGCTTCTTAAGAGTCTATCTGCACCGCCGAGAATGGCTGTGCAGTCCGACTCAGGAGTGACATGGTAGTATCTGTCTCCTCCCGTGTTGAATCGACATCTTGCGATGACGCTGAAGCTACAGAGCCTGGGCAGGGTGATATGGAGGGTCTGCTGTTGCCCATGCAGCAGACCCCCCCTCTCTTCGCAGCTGAAGGATCCAAGGGAAAGACGGAGTCAATACAGCTTGGCTTCAGGTGCGCTGCAGGAGTTGCTGGTGTTGACTACAACGTCAAACCGCCTTAGGGACTCCGGCTCCGGATTTTCTGTCGGGGTTTACTCCCTTAGCCTTTCCCCTGAAGAGGTATGCCGCAAGGCAGCGGAGGTTTTTTGGAGTCAGAGTTTTCCTTCTCTGATGTACCCTGACTAGAAGATCGAACCAGCGACACTTAGCTCGCAGGCCGACGCTCAATCCACTGAGCTAAACCAGCCAGGGCATCAGGTTTGAAGTAAAACTGTTATAGCAAGCCTATGCTTAGAGAACATACCACTGAAACTGTTTGAAGTCAAGTTTTTCTTATTTTTTCATGATTTGTCTTTGAATTACAAGCAGCCTTTGCTTATAGCATACATACCACTAAACCTGTTTGAAATAAAGTTGTTTTTCTTTTGAATAATTTGTCTGTGAACTTTTTCAGACTTGAAGGGCTGTTGAACCTATAAAAAGTTGACACAAAAATCTCTTTGAAAACCGGCTCCCTTTTACCCCATAAGGTGTGTTGCCTTCTCTTTAAAATCTAGGATGATAGTTAATAGGTTCAAATTAAACCTTTATAGAATGAGTGAACAAATCTGTCCTTTGACTTACTTTGTTCTTCGACTGGAACATAGGAAGCACAAACAGTTTTACTTACAATGATGCCTTCTACTTGTTTTTCACTGGTTATTCCTGAAACCCAACAGTTTGATCTTTGGAAAATATAGTCTTACCAAATAATTTTAGATAAGTAGCAAGGATCTTTCTAGGTCTTATTTTATGCTTTATCTTAACTGTTCATTGATACGGTTATAAAATAAATTCTAATATTAGTAATTTTTTTCTGTTGTTAAGTTGCAAATACTTTTGTCTTCATCCTTAAATACTTGTAGTTGTCAATATTATCATATTGATGATTTTAATCTACATGTGGAGAAAATAGGAACTTGAAGAAAACAATAATATAAGCATTTACCAAGAGAAGTAAATTACAGTTGTATATAATGATGTGTTTTTCTTAGCCTTCACATATTGAATGACTTGAATCTGTTGTTAGTAGAGTGGGTCTGCCACACTAGTGTGTGAGTTCTTGATGTGGAGCAGGAAAGATTTACAACAGGAGTGCACTTGAGTTTGAGAGTATGTTCATTAAAGCTGGGGACAGTGAAAAAAAGGAAAGAGTTGTTAACCAAGACTTTGACTGGAATGTCATACCTAAAGGAGACATGCCTGGGCTCTGGTTGTTACCAAAAAGCCCCGAGGAACTGGGATTGACTTTCGAAGGTAATAAAAGCCCACAAGAAAAAAGGCCTGGTACCTTGGTTGGTTGTGCGGTCCACAGCAATGTTTCCAGGGAAGAACGAAGGTTGCTTTCCTGAAAGATGGCTATTGAAGGGACCTTAAGGCACAGTGGAAAACCTGAAGGACTTGGGAAAGACAGATGTTTACAGGTAAGGCTGAATGGCAGGTATGTGGCTCAGCTTCTGTGCCCTGAAGGGCAAACTGAAGGTCACCCTAAATGTTCCTTGTGTAAGTTCCAACAAAGCAGACTTAAAGATCATATGTGATCAATCACTGCTCTTGTTGTGTTTATGCAAATGTACAGGATAAATTAAAACTGGACTTAATGCAGTCCATTTAATGACAAGGAGAGTCATCTTGAGAAAAGTCGTGATTCAGGGAAAACCATAATGCTTAGTGGTAGACTATAAACTAGTGCAGCTAACTGTCTTTTAAGTTTATTTTTATTTAAACTTTGTTTTCATTTGAAAGTTAAACTATGTCTGTGACATCATCAAATATGCTTAATTTATAGGCAAGAAGAATGTTAAAATGCCTTGCAACTGGATGTCTTCCCAATAAGACAGTCTCGCAGACCTAGAGACTGGTTTGTGGGTTATGTTGCATGAATTAACATGTGTGTCCTGTTTTCGAAGGGCATGAGCCTATGATCTCATTACCTAAGTGGCTGTCTGTATGTATAGGCCTCACTTAATCCTGTCTGCATTGCTGCCTCCTGAGACTCAACAGTTTGGCTGAACTAAGTGTTTGGGTTGGTGAAGGATGGGGCTTCAGTTTAAAACTGGTTTCTCTTTTCTATCCTTCCTCCAAACAAGCCTTTTTTTTTTTTTTCCTAATGTGGGACATTGAAATATTAATTCCTGCTTTTTTTGTCTAGTGGTTATGGCTTTAACGATGCCTTTTAACCCTGTTGCCAAATCTGTTGACCCCAGAATATAACAAGGATACCAGCCTGCTAAATTGAGCATGCCATTGCCCGGGGACAACCAACGGACCTGGAGTCTGCACGATCCTTCCCCATGAGGGAAGGCCACCCTCCCCGCTACATTCACACACTTATTAGGGATTTCTGGACTCAGAGGTAGGTAGGATGACTAGCATGTCCACCTTGAAACAGCTAGAGGAGGACGAGACCTTCATCCATTGTCCTTTATAAGATTATAAAGGGTCTTAAGTCTGAGAGGGGGAAATTGTTACAGAGCAAGGGCACCTCCCCCCCACAAAATTAATTTAAAAATTTTTTTAAATAATTGAACTAAGAAAACCAGAATAGGAACAGAATCATAGGTAAGGGGATCATTTGGAGGGTTATCAGTTGGGAAGGGGAAGGAGGAGAAATGGGGAAATGGTGCAGGGGTTAAGAAGCATAATTGGCTGGTACAAAATAGATAAGGGGAAGTTAAGAATAATATAGGAAAGGATGAGGCCAAAAACTCATATGCATGACCTATGGACCTGAACTAAGAGGGAGTGGGATTGCTGGAGGGAAGGGGGTACTGGGCAGAAGGGAGGAAACGGGAAAATGGGAAGGAAAAAAGAAAAATAGGGAAGACTTAGAAGTATCAAGAGAGATTTGAGGCCTTGCTCTGCTTTGGCTCCCTAGAAACATTACAGTAAAGAAGGGAGCCATTATGGGGCTACTTTTAGCTTATGAGGAAGTCAGAGAAAAGGGCGCCTGGGAGGCAGAATCAGAGGTTAAGCCCTGGTAAGGCTGTGTCTGTCTGCTGTTTCCATGGCTGTTGAAGTCTCTTTGGGACCATTAGTGTTTAGGAGGAACTGAAAAGTTCATGCTGGGAAGGGGAATGAGCATGCTCTAAAGTCAGCCATCACTGAGTCTGTCCTGTGGGCTTTTTATCCTTTTTCTGTTGGATTATTCATTTCTCTGCTCTTCTGTTTTATCTTGGATCTGTTTGGCTTTGATCGGAATTTTTATTTGTTCTCCTGACTTCAGCTGTCCTTGGGTTACAGTGCCACAAATAACAATAATTGGGTCTCTGATCTCTTATTTCCCAGGTGATGGAGATGTAAGCTCTGTATTCTTTGGTTAGGAACGAGAGAGATTAGTCCTTGGTTAGAGATAAGTTCTTGTGATTCACCAACTGACTGTAAGTTTCTCAAATTGTTTGGCATTGTTTAATTTTCTTGCCTCAGCTTCCATATTTTACTTGCCCAGGAATTTTCCTAACTTTATACTCTACTGTCACAAACCCACTCACAATTGACTTGCTCGTTAACTAGACAGTCTATAATCACATCTAAACCATATTTTGTACTTCCAGCCAAGATGGAGGCCTAGACAGACACACTGCATCTTCCTCCACAACTAAGAAGGAATACAGCTACCTCAAAACTAGAGACAACCAGAAGTTCCAGAAAACTGAACTGCATGAAAACCCAACAAACAAATATATAAAGAAGAAATACTCATCCAAACAGGTAGGAGGGGTGGAGCTAGGGCAGAAAGGATGAGGTGTGGTGGTGACAGCAGTGGCAGCAGCGGCAGGCCAGCAGAAAGCGCAGTCACACATTTTTATTTTTTTTATTATTATTTTTTTAATGTTTTTTATTGATTATATTGTTACAACAGTTCCAATTTTGTCCCCCTTGCTCCCCTCCACCCAGCATCCCCTTCCCCCAGCAATCCCCCCCAAGTCCATACCCCTGGTTCGTAAAAATTAACTATCCCCCCCCCTCGCAAATATTAGGACCCTTTGTAATCTTGTAAAGGACAATGGGCGAAGGTCTCGTGCTCCTCTAGCTGCTTCAAGCTGGACATGGTCGTCATCCTACCTACCCTTGGGTCCAGAAAACCCTAATAAGAGTGGGGGTGTGGAGGGGAGGGTGGCCTTCCCACATGGGGAAGGATTGTGCAGACTCCAGGTCAGTTGGCTGCCTCCGGTCAACGGCGTGCTTGGTTTAACAGGCTGGTGTCCTTGTTGTGTTCTGGGGGCAACAGATTTGGCGAAAAGGGTTAAAAGACATCATTCAATCCATAACTACTAGATGACAAAAGGCAGGGATTAATTTTTCAATGTTCCATATTAGGAAAAAAAAAAGGGGGGGCTTCTTTGTAAGAAGGTGTGCTAGACACATCTCACCTGTCCAAAACCCTTTTGCCCGTTATACTTAGTGTGGGCTGAGGTAAATAGTTTAGGTTTTCCCCCTCTCAGACCTCTGGGCCTTTTCTGTCCAAGCCATTAGGATAGAAAAGAGAAACCTGTTTTAAAGTGAGGCCCACAGACCACCCCATTCTTCCCCAACCCAGCCATTTAGTTCAGCCAAACCGTTGACTCTTAGGAGGCAGCGCTGCAGAGAGGATTAAGTGAGGCTTATGCGTACAGACAATCACTCAGGTAATGCGATCATAGGCTTATTCCTTTGAAAACAGAAAACACGTGTTAATTTATGTAACATAACCCACAAACAAGTCTCTAAATCTGTAAGACGGTCTTATTGGGAAGACATCCAGTTGCAAGGCACTTGACATTCTATTTGCCTGCAACTTGAATATCTTTGATGATATCACAGACATGGTTTAATTTTCAAGTGAAACCATATTTTAAATGAGAAGAAACTTTTAAGACGGTTAGTTGCCCTATTTTATACTCTACTACTGATCATTGTGATTTTCCTTGAATAATAATTTTTCTTCCTAAGGTTACCCTCCTTGTCTTTAAAGGGACTACATTAAGTCCATTTTTAATTTATCCTGTTCGTTTGCATAAACATAACAAGAGCAGCAAATGATCACTTAGGATCTTTAGTTCTGCTTTGCTGGAACTTACCCAAGGAATATTTGGGGTGACCCTCAGTCTGTTCTTCAGGGCACAGAAGCTGAGCCACATATCTGGCATTCATTCTTGCCTGTACACACCTGTTTTTTCCAAGTCTTTCTGGTTTTTTATTGCGCCTTAAGGTCCCTTCTAGCCATCTTTCAGGAAAACAACCTTCGTTCCTTCCCTGGAAAGATTTCTGTGGACCGCACAACCAACCATGGTACCAGGCCTTTTATCTCACGGGCTTTTATTACCTTTGAAAGTCATTCCCAGTTCCTCAGGGCTTTTTGGTAACAATCTGTGCCCAAGTATGTTTCCTTTAGGCTTGACATTCCAGTCAAAGACTTGGTCAAAAAAAAAAAAGAAAAAAAAAAAAAAAAGGAACCTCTATTGACCACTGGTCTTATTAGTTCTATGCAAAGAAACCTATGTCATTACTTACTTGTTTAGAAAGCCAAACTCTGGAGGGATCAAATAGGGAGAAAAATATACAACGTGAAGGAAAATCTTTGTCCTAATATTCACTGAACTGGCATTTCCATTCTTCATATTTTCATTTTTCCCCCACTAAAAAAATTTTTTGTTTGTTTTTCCATTACAGTTGTCTCACTTTTTTAGCCCTCTTGCTTCCCTGCCCCTCCCTTCCCCCACATTTAGTCTCCACTCAGTTGCCCCTGTCTGTGGGTCATTCATATATATATATATTTATTTTTACTTGACCCTTCCCCTTACACCCTTCTTTTCCTCCCCACCTCCCCCCTTGTTACTGTTAGTCTACTTCTTGTTTACATACCTCTGGTTCAATTTTGCTCATTTGTTTGTGTTGTTCATTGGTTTCCTGTAATAGGTGACAGCATAAGATATTTTTCTTTTGTTGCCTGGCTTATTTCACTAAGCATAATTTTCTCTAGTTCCATCCATGTTGTTGCAAATGGCAGGAGTTCCTTCTTTCTTTCTGCTACATAGAACTCCATTGTGTAAATGTACCACAGTTTTTTGATCCACTCATCTACAGATGGGCATTTAGGTTGTTTCCAGCACTTGGCTATTGTAAATAGTGCTGCTATGAACATTGGAGCGCATAGGTTCTTTTGAATTGGTGTTTCGGGATTTTTTGGATATAATCCTAGCAATAGAATTGCTGGTTCAAAAGGCAGTTCCATTTTTAGTTTTCTGAGGAAATTCCAAATTCTTTTCCATAGTGGCTGCACCAGTCTGCATTCCCACCAGCAATGCACCAGGGTTCCCGTTTCTCCGCATCCTGTCCAGCACAAGTTGTTTGTTGATTTGTTGATGATGGCCATTCTGACTGGTGTGAGGTGGTATCTAATTGTGGTTTTAATTTGCATCTCTCTGATGGCTAGTGATGTTGAGCATACTTTCATATGTCTATGGGCCCTCTGTATGTCTTCTTTGGAGAAGTGTTTGTTCAGGTCCTTTGCCCATTTTTTAATTGGGTTGTCTGTCTTCTTGGTGTTGAGTCGTATGAGTTCTTTATATATTTTGGAAATCAATCCCTTGTCTGAGATGTCATTGGCGAATATATTTTCCCATATGGTTGGTTTCCTCAGTCACACATTTTTAAAAGTCAGGAGGGACAGCTGGGGAGCGCTCCCAGCACCAGACAAGACTGCACAGCTCACTGTCCTAGCTCCAGGGAAAATCAAGCCTCATTGCTTCTGAGTGTGCAGACCAGTGGGGGTTGAGGTGGAGGCAGAAACTGCTGGTGTCTCAGCAGAGTCCACTTGTTTAAAGGGCCCCTACAGTTCTAGAACGTCTGCAGACCCACCCACTCTGGGAATGACAGCCAGGGCAGCAGCTAGAGGGGCACCAGTCCCATACAGAAGTGGGAGAGGTGCCTGGAAAAAGGGGCTAGTGCTGAGCAAGTGGCATTGTTACCTGTCAAACCCCTCCGCCACATACAGTGCCACAACATGGTGAAACAGGTCACCCTGTACAGAAGAATCCCTAAGGCTCCACTCCTTACAACCTAACAGGTGCGACAGCTCTATCTAAGACACAGAGGCAGACAAAACCAGAGGCCTGTCAATCAGTTGATAGCCTTATCAGAGCTCCCTTGTGTTATTTGCTATTTGTCTCTTGCTGCATTTAGGATTCTCTTTGTCTTTGTTGCCATTTTAATTATGATGTGTCTTGGAGTGAGTCACCTTGGGTTCTCATTTTTGGGACCCTCTGTGCTTCCTGCACTTGGGAAAGTTCTTCTCTTTTCATGTTTGGGAAGTTTTCTGTCATTACTTTTCCTATCAGGTTTTCTATCCCTTGCTCCCCTTCTCCTTCTGGCATCCGTATGATATGAATATTACTACATTTTATGTTGTCCCGCAGCTCTCTTAAAACCTCTTCATTCTTACCCAGTCTTTTTTCATTTTGTTGAACTTTCTGGGAATTTTTTCTACATTGTCCTCCAGCTCCCTGATCTGATCCTCTGCTTCATTTAGCCTGCTTTAGATTCATTGTACTGTGTTCTTCAGTTCAGAATTATATTCTTCTTTTCTTTCTGGCTCTTATTGATAGTTTTTGTGTCCTTTTAATGCTGGTGTAGTTTTCAGTCAGTTCGTTTTATCTTCCCTGAAGTTCTAGTAGTTTCCCTGGAGTTCATTATCATTTCCTGGAGTGAGTTGTAGTTTTCTTTGTTTGTTGTGTTCAGTGAGCTTCATTATTACCATTATTTTGAATTCCATGTCTGATAGTTTGCTTGCCTCTGTTTCATCTAGCACTCTTTCTGCGGATTCCTCCTTTCCTTTTGATTGGGTCTTGTTTCTCCTCCTCCCCATTATAGGTGACTCTTCTTGTTTCTTTCTCCTTCTTAGGTCTGCTTTGACTTCCTGCCCTCATGGTGTGACCATCTCCTGAACACGATGCTGCTTGGATGCCATCTGGTAGTATTTTGTTTCAGTGATTGTTTAGTTGCTCTTTAGTGGGTACTTCTCTGTGGGGAACCACTCCTTGTAGTTTAGGGAATTGTAGCCCTGGCCTGAGCATTACCTGCTGCCAGCACCCTGGCTGTGCTTGTCTTTAAGTCTCAACAATGGCTGCGTGGAAGACATACCTGAAAACCGTTGAGGGTTTACTCCGTGGGGATTGGATTTAAAGACTATTAATATGCTTTGGAACTTGCTTTGCTTTCCTTTATCTTATAATTAAGTATAAACAATCTCTAGCAGGGAGTATTTGAAATCTTGTACCTAGTGCCAGTGTGGGGTCAAGATGTTTAATAGACCCTGGCACAGACTATTCGTTGTAGCCACTGTACTGGAACTTGTAATCAGTTATTGTCAGTTGTAACCTAGGTACCTGAAATTGATGAGTTATGAATGTTGATCTTGTATCGCCCATGCGTATCCTTCTCAATAAAAAGCGTGAGGGCCAGATATCTAGCTGCTGTTCTCCACTAGAGAGGCAGTCACCTTCCTTCCCCCAGACATGAAGAAGTGTCCTGGGTAAAAGCTATTTCATCTGACATAGTAAAGTGTCCTAGGTAAGTTTGTTTTGATGTGGTCACTAACACTCTGCTGGACAGAGCAGCTTCCAACCAAGCCTAGGATGTGTGAGGCACCTCCACCTCACTTCCCTTCAGCTAGCTGACTGAGAGTCACTCCACCCACCTTGTCATGTAAACTGTTGAGAGCTGCTGCTAAAACAAAACTACCATTCATGCAAGACTCTCACCCCCACATAGATATCTCTCACCTGCAATCACCATATCAGCTGCAAGTGATCCAGTATTAATAAAGATATAAATAGATTAAGGCTATTATAAGAAAGGAAAAACAGGTTAAGAGTTGACTAACAAAGAAAAAATGATTTTTCAGTGGGGTGGGAGGAGCAATAATAGTAGCAAGTAGGATCAAGGCAATGAGAGAAAGAAAGTAAAATTTATATTGTATATCAAAAAGGGAGGGAAGAAGGCAGAGTTAAGTAAGAGAGAGGCAACATGTAGTATTAGGTTTAAAAGGAAGTTATAAAATATGTATATACAGTGCGTGAGAGAACAAACAAAATAAATAAGGAATATGAATAAGAAGGAAAAACAGGCACCAAATTAGAGAAACAGTTCACCACAGCACTATCAAGAATGCATGAGCTAAGATTAATATAGGTGGGATGGGAGTAAGTAGTAAAAAAAAGTAAGAGAAGTTTAACAGATGTCTGGAGGAAAGGAAAGTGATTTTGAGATGATAGAGGGAGAAGGAATACTAAGAGTGAGAAATGAAAACCTAGTTAAGACAGAAAAATTCAAATTAAAAATGAAGACAGAAAGGGCTGGAGGAAGGTACAAATGGAATACGAAACGGGGACGATAAGATTTGAGATTTGAAATACCAAAATAGTGAAGATCTATATTACAACTGCCACCATATCCCACTCATTGGGCACAGGTTGATCAAGATAGAAATAGAATAAGTGTGTTTTATGAATCTGAAAAAGAATGTGAGGTGACTAATTACAAGAGAAATGGTATGGGGAGGCTGGAGAGGTGAGAAATAATGAGTGCAGATTGAAGATGAGTTGTAGCAAGAGAGAAGATAGAATTTAAAGCAAAAATGAGGAGGAAATCAGATGATAAAATTGAAAGAGAAAAGGGAGGAGCAAACTATGAGATTTGAAATAAAGTATAATATAAAGACAAGTTCCTTATAATGCACAGACTGGGTGGACAAGTACTGTTTGTTGAAAGGATATGTAGGAGACAAAAAACTGTAGAAGATCTCAGTGTAATTCATCTCCATAGTATCTGGTTTTTACCACTTTCTTCTATTTCTGTATCTTCCCCTGGTGACATCAGATCTTGTCCCAGTCTAGACTCAGGAAGCTGCTTGAGACTATCAGTGTTCTGCCCCGTGTGTCTCTGTGTTTTGGTTTTCCTCTGCAATCAGCTGAGTAATTTCTTTGGGCGTGCCCTCCAGCTAACACCTCTTGGAAGACAGTGGTCAGCTTAAAAGGGCAGATCAAGTGCTTTGCAGACAATGTAAAGCTAAAGGAGTTCATCATCACCAAGCCATTATTACATGAAATGTTAAAGAGACTAAGAAAAAGAAGAACAAAATTATGAACACTAAAATAACAATATCACAACTATAAACAACAGAATCTAAAAAATAAAAACAAAGACAAACTAAGCAGGCAACCACAGTGGAACAGAATTGCAGGTATAGGGAGCATGTGGAGGGTTATCAGCTGGGAGGAAGGAAATGCTGCAAGGATTAAGAATCATAGTAGGAGGTTGCAGAATAGATGAGTATGTTAAGAATAGTACAGGAAGTGATAAAGTCAAAGAACTTATATGCACGACTCACGGGCATGAACTAAAGGGGATGAGATTGCTGGAGGGAAGGAGATGAAGGGGAGTAAAGGGGAAAGAAATTGGAATGACTGTAACAGCATAATCAGTAAAATACCCCCCACACACACACACACACACAAGACAAGGCTGAAGATTCAATTCCTGGTCAGGGCACGTGGCTGGTTTGTGGGCCTGACCCCCAGTTGGGGTGTGCAAGAGGCAACTGATAGAAATTTCTCTTGCATATTGATGTTTCTCCCTTTCTTTCTCCCTCCACCCCTCCTCTCTAAAAGTAAATAAACACAATCTTTAAAAATTAATTACCCAGCAAAAATTTCAATGCTTCTGGAATCTTCTAGTTTCTTAGCCGTCCTATCCTTTTTTTAGGCTAGACTGGCAGGTCTGCTCCCCGACCCACCACCCCGGATGTCATGTATGGAAGGGGGTGGGAGGGTTTTTCTCTCCACCAGCCAACCTCTCTAGCCTGCTCAGACTCATGCAAGGTTTCCCCCTTCCTGTAGGTAGGAAGATCTGTCACATGCTGCTTAGCTTGTTTACATTTCCTTAGGCAACCTCCACTTCTGGCCTCTTCCCCCTCCTCCTAGCACCATGCTGGCATCAATATGATAACCATGTTTAATAATTTGAAGAATTGTCAGACTCTATCATGCCTATCCTGGCCACACTACTTGCAACCTGACTTTTATTCTACTGACCCTAAGTGTAAAGTGATGCCTTATTGTGGTTTGACTTCCATTTTCTATCATATAACTAACGATGTTTAGCATATTCTAACATAGTTATTGGCCTTTTGTATGTCTTTTTTTGAAAAATGTGTATTTACATTTCTCATTTATTAACTAATTAATTTCTCTCACTGTAAGTTCTTCATACATTCAAATAGTATTCTTGTGGGCTGATTTCACTTTCTTGATAATGCTTTTGAAGCACAAATATTTTTATTTGAGTGAAGTCTAAATACCTGTTTCTGCTGTAACTTAGACTTTTGTTGTTGGATCTCTGCCAAATAAAAGGTCTTGAAGACTTAAGATTTTATCTCTTACGTTTAGGTTGTTGATTCATCTGAATTGATTTTATGTGATGGGAGGTAAGAATTCAGTAATTCTTTTTCATTGGGATACCCAGGTGCCTCAGCATCATTGGTTAAAAATTCTTTTATTTCTCCATTGTATGATCCTGGTACTTTTTCTAAAAATCAGTTGACTACAGACATATTGCTTCATTTCTTAACTCAACTGTATTCCATTCCTTACGTGTACAGATATAAAGTCATATCTCTAAGACGTTTTATGTTTCTTGTGCCTGTACCAACCACACTGTCTAGTTACCATTGCTTGAGTTAAATTTTAAAGTCATGACTGTCTGCCCTGCGTGTGTTCTCTGTATCCAAATTTCTGCTTGTAAGGAAAGCAGTCAGATTGGATAAGGATCCACCTTACGGTCTTCTTTTGCTTTTGTTGCTTCGGTAAAGGCCCACTTTCTAAATAGAGTCATGTTCTGAGGTTACATTATTGGGGTTGCATAGGTGAGATTGAACACTCTGAAGCAGTGTATAAAGAAAGCAAAAAAGGTTTATTTGCCATCAGTTGGGGTCAAGACCAAGTCTCCAAAATGGCATCGACCTGGAATGGGGTTTATGGCAGGGTTTATATAGGGGGCTGTGCTTCTTTGTTTCTCCCTTGGCGGGAAGCAGCCTTGGGAAGCAGGGGGCTGGGCGGGGCCATAGGAATGTCTTGGCAGTAACAGGAACAGAAATTTGCAAGGCTGTAAGGTTAGCTTTAGCCTGCAGCTGGAGTCTCTTTAGGTTGAATTCTTTGTAAACCAATTATTTTTGCAAAAAGGCTAGACATTCTGTAAGACATAACTTCACAAGAGTTACAAACAGGTCACAAGCAAATGGAAGGAGATAGGGGCTGAGCTGGGGTCTTTTACCTTGTAAATCACGGAGTGACTGTAACATTCCTCCCTTTTAAGGCTTTTTAGCAGGCTTTTGCTACTTCTTACAGAGAACATCTGAAGCCCCTACATATTTACACATTTAGCAGACCTCTGCAACTTTTTACAGGGAATATCTGGTGCCCCTACAGTATTACAATGTCAATATGAATTTTATCAGGAACATAACTCAGACCAGAACTATGTGGTATGTTACATTGATTGGTTTCGTATTTTTATTCATTCTTGCATTCTTAGGATGAATATAACTTGATGATGATGTGTAATTCTTTTACTGTGATGCTGGATTATAGTTATGAAAGTTGTGTGTCTGTATTCATAGGGATTATTACTTTTTTGTGTGATATCTTTCCCTGGTTTGGGTTTTATGGTACTGTTGGCATTGTGGTATGAATTATAAAGTGTTTTCTCACATTTTTGGAAAAATTTGAGAAGAGTTCGTGTGATGTCCTTTTTTAAAAAAATTTAGTTTGTCATTTTTTTCAGACAGTAGTATATCTAAAGCTTTGTTAATATTTTTATTTTCGAGACTTCCGGCCAAGATGGAGGCTTAGACGGACACGCTAGGTCTCCCTCTACAACTAGAGAGGAATACAACTACTTCAAAACAAAGGATAACTAGAAATTCCAGAAAATAAAACTACACGGAAGTCCAACATATGAAGTTATAAACCAGCGGTGCCATTTGGGCAGGTAAGAGTTAAAGAGGGCAGTGCTGTTTGCGGTCGCACCTGGACAGCGGCAGGGCGGCGAGGAATTCCGGCTGCGGTCAAGCCCCTGGCGGTGCGCGACTCCGGCGCTGGGGAGAGCGGCTGCCGCATCGCCTTGAACAGTGAGGCCCAGGGGGGCGGGAGGACGGATCCCGGTCTCCTAGCTGAATAACTGTGTGAATCCATCTTGGGCCCCCCGCCCCCAAAGAAAGCACCACAGGGCTGCGAAATAGGTTGCGGACAGGCAGGCGCCGGTCGCTGATTTGTGACGCGTACACAGGCACTGCCCCGGACAGCCGGCCCAAGAAAACAAAACGCATCTGTCAAAATGAGGCAGACAAATATAGAAATCCCGGTGGCACAGCTCACCAGGCAGCAGATAGAGAACCTGACAGATGAACAGATAAGAAACCTGTCAGATGCTCAGTTCTGGGCCATTGTTATCAGGTGGCTTACAGAATTCACAAAAGAGCAGGAAAAAGATAAGAAAGAAGCAAAAAACTTTCATAACGAAAGGAACAAAACCGCATACGAGATAGATGGTGAGAAAAAAAAATCCAGAGTTCATTTCAACAAACTGGAATATGGAGAAGGAACAAGCAGTCAACCAATGCAGCGAGAGGAAATGGGAAGCAACAATGAGAGGATCAGAAACCTCTGGGACAGCTATAAAAGGCCCAACATAAGAATCATTGGTTTGCCAGAGAATGAGGAAGATGAACTAGAACTTGAAAAATTAAGTGAAAATATAATAAAGGAGAACTTCCCAGACTTGGGGAAGGGAATAGACTTGCAGGTCCAGGAAGCAAGGAGAGTTCCCAAGAGACTGGACCCAGTGAGAACCACTCCAAGACACATTATAATCAAAATGTCAAAAATTAAAGATAAAGAGAGAATCTTAAAAGCAGCAAGAGAGAAGAAAAGAATTATGTACAAAGGGGTCCCAATTAGACTATCAGCTGACTTCTCAAGGGAAACCCTACAGGCAAGAAGAGACTGGCAAGAAATATTCAAAGTAATGAAAATCCAAAACCTACAACCACGAATACTCTATCCAGCGAAATTGTCATTCAGAATAGAAGGACAGAGAAAGTGTTTCCAGGACAAAATAAAACTGAAAGAGTTCATTAGATCCAAACCACTGTTATATGAGATGTTAAAGGGACTGGTTTAAAAAAACAGAAGCTAGGGAGATGAAACAAAGGTAAACTAAATAGGCAACGAGAGTGGAAAAGGAACTGTGGGTACGGGAAGCATATTGGGGGGAGGTCAACAGGGAGGGGGAATGGGGAAAGGAAGGGAGATGATATAGGAATTGGGGATCAAGGTAGGAGGGAATGGAATAGACGGAGAGAGGTTGGGAGGAACTATATGCAAAACTAATGGACATAATCTAAAAGGGGGGGACAACTGGAGGGAGGAGGGCCACTGGGTGGAGGGGAGCAGAGGGAAGGGAAATTGGCACAAATGTAATATTTTAATCAATAAAACACATTAAATCTGAAAAAAAAATTTTATTTTCTCAGAGATACAATTTTTTTGTTACATTGGCTTTTTCTATTGTTTTTGAATTGTTCATATATTTCTGCTGTAATTTGTTTTTGTTTTTGTTCTGCCAGTTTTGTTTGTTTTTTCATTTTTTAAGATATCAGTTTAGATTATTGACTTGAGGGTTTTTTAATGTAGGCTTTTTACATATAGGCTTTTAAAACTATAGATTTTTCTCTGATAATGTTTGGATGCATTATCTATACAGTATTCCCTCACCTATCGCAGGTATTACATTCTAGACCCCCCTGTGAAGTAGGAACCTTACATTTATTCTACACTCTTAAGCCCGCGTAACTTTAACAATATATGTATACAGTACCACAAAATCCTGTGATATAGTGAAAAATCCATGATAAATAATTAAATATAATATTTTTAAAAATCTCGCAATATAGTGAGGCCGTGATAAGTGAACCGCGATATAGAGAGGGACTACTGTATAGTGATTATTGATATGTATGTATGTATGTGTGTGATTATTATAAGCAAAAATTGATAATAATGAGGGAAGAGATTGTTCCACAATAGCAGTTGGAGACTTCAGTATCTATTTTAGAATAAATAGAACAACAAGTAAATAGAAGATCTGAACAATATTATAAACCACAAAAATACTCTCAAGAAATTTAGGAGGGTGGAAATTAATTGAAACTATTGTATTTTGTACTACAGTTCAAGAAGATTCTTTTGTGATTTCAGTATTTTTATTTTTTTGAGTTTCTTTTATGTCTAGAACAGGCATCCCCGACCTCCAGGCCATGGACTGATATAGGTCCTTGGACTATTAGGACCTGAGCCGCACAGTAGTTGGTGAGCAGTGGGTGCACAAGCAAAGCCTCACTTGTATTTACAGATGCTCCCCATCATTCATATTTCTGCTTGAGTTCCACCTCTTGTCAGGTCAGCAGCAGCATTAGGTTCTCAAAGGAATGCAAACCCTACTGTGAACTGTGTACAAGGGGTCTAGGTTTCGTGCTCCTTAGGAGAATCTAATGCCTGATGATCTGAGGTAGAGCACAGGCAGTGATGCTAGCTCTGGAGGGGTGGCTGCAGATACTGATTATCATTAGCAGAGAGGTTTGACTGCATGGAAACTGTAATAAATCAATTGCTTGCAGACTCATATCAAAACCCTATCATTAAAAAAAAAAAAAAAAAAAAAACCCTATCAGTGAGTGGTAAGTGACCATTAAGCTTCATCTGGCGACAGGCTTTATAGGAGGAAGTGAGTTGATGTACTTCACTTGTACAGCTGCATCTGTTGGCAGGCTTTAAGTCAAAATCTGACACTTATTTTAGTCTGTGGGTAGTCCGCCCATTATTTTATTTACAACTTTTGAATATGCCTCTTTCCCACACTGCGCACTTGTCTCGGTCACAGTTTTGGTAAGCCCCCAAGCTAACCCTAGCCAAAATGAAAAAAAAAAAACAAATATTGCTGGACAGCCTCTTTGTAAAGGGGGAAAGACCCAATGATGAGCCATCAGAAGACTCTTAAGACTTCCAACAGAAAGAAAGCTGCATTTAAAAGAAAATACCAAGAGTCCCACTGAAATTACTGGTTCATTGCAACAGGTGATTCACGTTCTCCAAGCCCACTTTGTATAATATGTGGCAACTGGCTATCCAACAAAGTCATGAAGCTTTCAAAACTGCTTTGCCACATGGAAACCAAGCACCGTGCATAAAAAGACAAGCCTTTGGAGGTTTCCAAAAGAAAAAACTTAACACAAAGAACAGAGCAATTATTGAAGGCCACACTTCATCAGATGTCTCTGCACTGACAGCATCATTCTTTTGGCTAACATCGTTGCTAAAGCTAGGAAGCCCTTTCCTATGGGTGTAGAGTTGATTCTGCTTGCTGCTAAGGACATTTGTCATTAACTTTTAGGCTGCAGTTCAAAAGGTGACACGTTCCTGTTTCAGCTAGCACCATAACTAGAGGAATTGATGAAATAACAGGACAATGAAGTCCATTTGTTAGAGAATTAAGGAGTCATCGTGGTATGCAATTCAGGTTGTGTGTCTACCAGTGTTGACAACAAGGCAACAATGCTTGTTTTTGTGTGATATTTTTCAGGGGGATGTGCATGAGGATATGTTATGGGCACTTTTGTTGCCAACCAGCACCAAAACTGAAGAACTACTAGGTTTTTGAATTATTACATATCAGGAAAACTGAATTGGTCACTTTCTGTAGGTATATGCATGGATGGAGCAGCTGCCATGACAGGATGGCTTTATGATTTCAGTTACTCAGGTCAAAGAGATCGCTTCTGAATGTGAGTCTATGCACTGTGTCATCCATAGGGAAATTCTTGCTAGCCAAAAAAATGTCACCTGAACTTAACAACATTTTGCAGGATGTGATTAAAATTATCAACCACATTAAAGTACATGCGCTTAACTCAACATCTGTTCCAACAACTCTTTGAGGAGATTCATGCTGAGCACACACATTTTCTCTTATACACAGAAGAGAGATGACTTTCTAAAGATAGATCACAGTCCAGAGTTTTAATTTACAAGAGCTGCTTGAAAGATTTCTTTAAAAAAAGTCACCTGGCACCGCTTTTCATTGGCATGGTATGGGGTGCTTACTCTGCTCAATAAATTCAATCTGTCACTTCATAGGAGAATGACACCTGTGTTCAAGTTGGCAGATAAAGTGGCTGCATTCAAAGCCAAACTGGAATTATGGGGGTAACAAGTGACCATTGGGACTTTTGACGTTTCAAACATTAGCAGACATTTTGAAGGAGAATGAGCCAGGGACTTCTTTCTTCCAGCTGGTGCACAATCACCTATCTCAGCTTTCAGAAGACATTGAGCATTACTTCCCAACCACAAAGACTCCCAAACTGGAAAAGAATGGATCTGTGACCCATTTGTGAATAAGCCAGGTGAATTGACTTTGTCTGTGTTAGAAGAGGATCACCACAAGTGATGGTGGCCTTAAAAGTATGTTTGAGACAACTTCAAATTTCCATACATTCTGGATTAAAACCATGGTGGAATATCCTGAGGTTGCCAGAAAAGCACCAAAAGCCTGCTTCCATCTTCAACAACCTATCTTTGGGAAGCAGGATTTTCTGCAGTGATAGCAACAATAGTGAGATTACAGAGTAGCTGGGCATAACAACAGACTTCCAAGTATCACAGTCTCCCATGACGCCTAGATGAGACCATCTAGTTGCAGGAAAACAAGCTCAGGACTCCCACTGATTGTGCATTATGATAAGTTGTATAATTATATCATTATATGTTACAGTGTAATAATAGAAATGAAGTGCACAATAAATGTGATGCACTTGAATCATCCCCAAACTACCTCCCTACGCCCACCTGGTCTGTGGAAAAATTGTCTTTCATTAAACCAGTCCCTGGTGCTAAAATGGTTGAGGACTGCTGGCCTAGAATATCGTTTATCCTAAAGGATGTTTATGTGCCATTGAGAAGAATGTCTTATCATGTTGTATGGAGTGGAGTGTTATAGCTCTTTGGTCCAAGTAGTTTATATTTTTGTTGAAGTATCTTTTTTTTTTTTTTGTCTTTGGTGATATCACAGACATGGTTTAATTTTCGAGTGAAACCATATTTTAAATGAGAAGAAACTTTTAAGACGGTTAGTTGCCCTGTTTTATACTCTACTACTGATCATTGTGATTTTCCTTGAATAGTGATTTTTCTCCCTAAGATTACCCTCCTTGTCTTTAAAGGAATTGCATTAAGTCCATTTTTAATTTATCCTGTTCATTTGCATAAACATAACAAGAGCAGCAAATGATCACTTAGGATCTTTAGTTCTGCTTTGCTGGAACTTACGCAAGGAATATTTGGGGTGACCCTCAGTCTGCTTTTCAGGGCACAGAAGCTGGGCCACATTCCTGGCATTCATCCTTGCCTGTACACACCTGTCCTTTCCAAGTCTTTCTGGTTTTTCATTGTGCCTTAAGGTCCCTTCTAGCCACCTTTCAGGAAAACAACCTTCGTTCCTTCCCTGGAAAGATTGCTGTGGACCGCACAACCAACCATGGTACCAGGCCTTTTATCTCGCAGGCTTTTATTACTTTTGAAAGTCATTCCCAGTTCCTCGGGGCTTTTTCGTAACAATCTGTGCCCAAGTATGTTTCCTTTAGGCTTGACATTCCAGTCAAAGACTTGGTCAAAAAAAAAAAAGAAAAAGAAAAAAAAGGAACCTCTATTGACCACTGGTCTTATTAGTTCTATGCAAAGAAACTTATGTCATTACTTACTTGTTTAGAATGCCAAACTCTGGAGGGATCAAATAGGGAGAAAAATATACAACGTGAAGGAAAATCTTTGTCCTAATATTCACTGAACTGGCATTTCCATTCTTCATATTTTCATTTTTCCCCCACTAAAAAATAAATTTTTGTTTGTTTTTCCATTACAGTTGTCTCACTTTTTCCCCCTCTTGCTTCCCTGCACCCTGCCCCTCCCTTCCCCCACATTTAGTCTCCACTCAGTTGCCCATGTCCATTTGTTGTTTATACATGTTCTTTGACTTGACACTTCCCCTTCTTACCCCCTTCTCTCCCTCCCACCTCTCCCCTTGTTACTGTTAGTCTACGTCTTGTTTACATACCTCTGGTTCAATTTTGCTCATTTGTTTGTGTTGTTCATTAGTTTCCTGTAATAGGTGACAGCATAAGGTATTTTTCTTTTGTTGCCTGGCTTATTTCACTAAGCATAATTCTCTCTAGTTCCATCCATGTTGTTGCAAATGGTAGAAGTTCCTTCTTTTTCTCTGCTGCATAGTATTCCATTATGTAAATGTACCACAGTTTTTTGATCCACTCATCTACAGATGGGCACTTAGGCTGTTTCCAGCACTTGGCTGTTGTAAATAGTGCTGCTATGAACATTGGAGTGCATAGGTTCTTTTGAATTGGTGTTTCGGGATTTTTTGGATATAATCCTAGCAATGGAATTGCTGGTTCAAAAGGCAGTTCCATTTTTAGTTTTTTGAGGAAATTCCAAACTGTTTTCCACAGTGGCTCCACCAGTCTGCATTCCCACCAGCAATGCACCAGGGTTCCCGTTTCTCCGCATCCTCTCCAGCACAGGTTGTTTGTTGATTTGTTGATGATGGCCATTCTGACTGGTATGAGGTGGTTTGAAGTATTTTTTTTTTAATGATTTTCTATAGGGTAGTGAAGTTACCAATGATTATTATAGGTCTGTCTATTGAACTGCCCAGAATCTAGCAGAACAGAAGTCTATAAGGAAATATAATGGAGATATAAAAAAGGCTGTTTCACACACACAGCTGTGTGAGAGTTAAAAAATAAGAGGCATAGGGTAGGTGGAGATCAAAGGGAGTATAGGGGGAACAATTAAAGATGGAAAAGAAGAGGTACACTTCCCCTGTGGAGATGTGCCCTGAGGATAAGCAGTCTCACCCCCACATCAGGACACCCAACACAAGGTTTCTGTGACTGGAAAAGGAGTCCCTATAACTTCTGGCTATGAAAACCAGCAAAAATTGTGACTAATGTGAGGGCTCCTGGATCTCGCTCTCTTTTTTTTAAATGTCCTAAATAATGTATTTTTATCAAAGTTCAGTCTGCTCTCTCGCTTGTGAGACTAAATTGACATTGGGAGATGGTGCCATGTGGTCTTCATTTCTATGTTTGAAGAAGTCAACTCAGGTAGAGCTGGTCACCTGAAAAGAGAGCAGTTTGATGTCAGCTTCCAGTGACATCAAAGATTTTCTGGAGAGCAGGTAGCTTTCATTCTGAAAGTTTCCCTTCATCAGGTGTGTATTTGTATCTGCGATAGGTGTGGTTTGGTGAGATGCAGATTGCCCAGCCAGACCCATGCTTGTGCTTGAAAAGTGATGACACCAGCTCTCATTCATTCCATCAGACTTTGTCCCTGTCTGACTTGGGTTGTCACCACGTGTGGAGGGAGAGACTTTATTTTGAATACAAAGCAGCAAGCTTGCTAAAGATAGGGGTCTCATCTGTGTCACCACCCTGCGTCCTATGCTCCCTGGGACTGAACAGCTGGGGAAAGAAGAGACACTCTAAAATGGCAATGTCCAAGGCCTTTATAAAAATTTACAGAGGCATAGCTATGACATGAAGACTTCTGTAAAGTATGAAGTCAGATACAATTATTGTTGTTATTAGAGTAGGCACTTGATTAAGCAGTTAACAAATAGTAGTAAGAAAAAAAGTATGGGAAAAATAAGTGTCCAGGCAGTACTTCTTAAAGGGCTACTGAATGGACTTACTTGGATTCACTTGCTCTGAGATCTAGTACTGGAGCAGCAGCTCAAAAGACTCCAGGGACTTACAAGAAGTGACTGAATTGTCTGGCCTCAGGCTGATAGCTGGGGGTATACAAAAGTGTTGTCAGAGACCATTGTTTCTTTGCTGAGCCACCTTCCTCCTCCCCCCTCATCCCAAACTGCCAGTAGGTACCATGTCTGGTCTCCATCAACCTGGCTCACACTGCTTAACCCCTCCTGGTGATTCTCTGAATCCCTACCCCACCCAACTTGCCAGCCCACCAAGGCTATTTCTTGTGGCATTTCCATAGAGCCTGTCTAATGCTGTGGACTTTCCTAAATTTTCTCAGAGTTTCAAAAATCTCTAACAAGCAGCGTCTGACCTCAGCATGCTCTGTACCTCTTACTAAATGTCCCTAGGCCTGGCACTAGTGGAATTTAGCCTTGGTTTATATCTTGTCCTCTTTCAGCACAAGTTCAGCACAAGTCCAGCACAAGTAGCAGCTGCCTGCAGATCACTTTGTAACTCATTCTGGATGTCTCTGGCCAGGGTATATGCCATGGATGACCTTGTTCTATACCTCTTGGGAGGCCCAGAGGCAGTACAACTGATGGACAGTTTCAAATGACACCAAGGCACCACCCAACCATCTCCACACACTGAAGAGGTAGGCTCAGCAGGCACCACAGACCTGTTGAAGTGAATCCTGCTCTGTTGGGTTAGCTCCTACCAGGAGATCCTCTATAGCATTTTTGGCCAGGCTTCACAGCGGATGTGCCAACAGCAAAAGAGGCTCAATTATATCAGGAGGTTCACATAGCCCACATAGGGAGGTGCACCTGGAGCACCCAGGTGAGGTGACTGGGGAGGCTGCACCATTTGGCCGAACAGGACAGGTAAACATAAGGCTTCTCTAAAAACACCAGAACAGAGCAGCTCTACCTAATACACAGAAGCAAACACAGGATTGACTTAATTCATATTTTCAGAGCATGTCACCTTAAAGCAACAGAATATATATTTTTTTCAAATGGGCGTGGAACATTCTTTAGGATAAACAACATATTAGGACTCAAAATACATCTAAGGAGATTGAAGTCATACTTAGCATCTTCTCTGATGATAATGGTATGAACCTAAGAATCAACTACAAGAAAAAAATCTGAAAACACATATATGGAGAGTAAATCAACATAAAATAGGTTAACAATGACATCAAGGAAGAAATAAAAACATATCTTGAGATAAATGATAATAAAAACATCATGGGACACAGTGAAGTGACTGTAAAGGAAATTTATATATCTTCCTCAAAAAACAAGAAAAATCTCAAACTATCCTTCCTTATCTAAAATAACTAGAAAAAAAATCTAAAAGTGTGTAGAAGGACAAAGGTAATGAAAATAGGAACAGAAATAAATGCAATAGTCTAAAAAATACAATAGGAAAGATGAAGTCAAGTGCTAATTCTTCAAAAAATAAACAAAACTGATAAACTTTTAGCTAGACTCATAAAAAAAAATGTAAGCAAGACCCAACTAAATAAAATCAGAAATAAAAAAGTGACAACTCACACCACAGAAATACAAAGGAATATAAAAAAATATTAAAATTATATGCCTATGAATTGTACAACTTGTCAGAAATGGATAAATTTCAAGAAGCATACAATTTTCCAAAGATAAATAAGGAGAAAACAAAATTAGATCACTGGTAACTGCTAACACAATTGAATCAGTAATAAAAAAAACTCCCAAGGAACTAAAGCCCTGGACCATATGGCTTCACAGGTGAATTTTATCAAACAAAGAATTAACACCTATCCTTCTCAAACTATTCTAAAGAGTTGAAGAGAAGGGAAGATTCCCACGCTCTTTTTAGGAGGCCAGCATTACCCTGATTCCAAAACAAGACAAAGATATTTACAAAAAAAAGAAAATTATAGGCCAATATCTCTGATGAATATAGATTCACAAATCCTCAATAAAATAATTAGCAAACCAAATTCATCAAAACATTAGAAAACTCAAACAGTTTGATCAGTTGGAATTTATCTCTAGGGCATAAGGCTGGTTCAATATCTCCAAATCAATTAAAATGATAGCTCTGGCTGCTGTGGCTCAGTGGATTGAGCATCGGCCTTCGAGCCAAGTGTCACTGGTTCGATTCCCAGTTGGGCACATCACTAGGTTGCACGTCAGGTCCCCAGTTGGGGGCATGAGTGAGAGGCAGCCACAGAGTGAAAAAAAAAAAAGACATATTACATAAGCAAAATGAAGGATAAAAATCATATGATCATATCAATAAATGTAGAAAAACATTTGTCAGAATCCTATAGCTCTTTAAAAAAAAAAATCCCAGAGCTATTTATAATTAAAACTCTCAGCAAAGTGGCAAGGTGCAGAATATATAAATTTAGTGTAGGCTATGCATACAGTATTTATAGGTCTATAGTAGTTAACAGTAATGCCCTTGGTTTTCACAATCACTCACCACTCACTCACTCACTCACCCAGAGCAACTTCCAGCTCTGCAAACTCCATTCACATTAAGTACCCAATATATGTGCACATTTTTTCTTTTTACTATATATTTGTGGTTCCTTTTTAATGGTTATGTGTGTTTATATACACACATACTTACCATGATGTTACAGTTGCATACAGTGTTCAGTACAACAACATACTCTTCAGGTTTGTGGCCTAGGAGTAAATAACCTATGCCAGATACCAGTGATATTAAGCATTTTTCATCTCATGGTACAAAACCAAGTTACTAAAATTCTGTGGCACACTGAAAAATATGTTCTTTGCTGATCCGAAAAAGGATTAGATATAATTCTGATACATTCACACCAGATAGCTACTGTGTTGCTATTGTCTTTTTTTAACCTGACAGTCTAAGAGAAAAGATATCAGTGCCAATGATTAAATAGTCAGGTATTGCATGTTTTAAAAATTCTTATATCACACTGGTTGAAACTCACTGCCATATAGCCTAGGTAAGTGGTAGGCTATACTACCTAGGTTTGTGTAAGTCCACTTTATGACGTTTGCACAACAATAAAATATCCTAACAACATGTTTATCAAAACATATCATTATGAGATGCATTACTGTAACAGAAGAGCTAATCCCTTTTCTACCCACATTCAGAAACTGCATACAAAGCAGGCCTTATAGCAGAAATTTGACCAGTGTATAAGAAGGCAATAATTTTTACCTTAAATATTCAGAGCACAATAGTCTTAAAAGAAAATAAGCCAGGCAAAGAAAGAAAAATACCATATGATATCACCTAATACAGGAAACTAAAGAACAACACAAACAAAAGAACTAAATAGAACAAAGAGCAGAATAGCAGTCAATAGGGGGGAGAGGGGAGGTAGAGAAGGGGATAAGTAAGGGAAGGGTCTAGTCAAGGAACGTGTATAAATGACTCATGGACATGGACAACGGGGAGGGATATGACTGTGGGAGAAGGGATGGGCTGGGAGGGGGGAGCAATGGGGGAAAATGGGACAACTGTAATTGAAAAAACAAAAAATAAAAATAAATTGAAAAAAAGTAAAAAAAAAGAATATGTTACCCAACCCATTTAAGGAGCTAATTTAACCCCGATATCAAAACTAGATCTAAAAAAAATAACAAAACAAACAAAAAAAGAAAACTAGATCTGTGTGGTTCAGTTGGTTTGGCATCGTCCTGTAAAGAGGTCACTATTTGATTCCCAGAGGAAACTGATCTCTTTCTCTCTCACATCAATCTTTATGTCCCTCTCTTTCTCCTTCCCTTCCCCCTTTCTCTAAAAATAAATAACTTAAATCTTCAAAAAAACAAAAACAAAACAAAACTAGATCTCGCATGAAAAAATTATAAGCAATCAGTACTTTTAAACAAGAATGTAAGTATTATAGATTGGCTTTTGGAGCTTCTGTAAAAGAATTATGACTGCATAGAATTTATCACTGAAATAAATAAATGGTTCAACTTTAGTAAAAATTGATAACAGATCTATATGTGCAGGTTAAAGAAGAAAATTATGATTATCTCAATTCAGTATTAACTCCTAATATAAATTCCTAGCAAACGAGGAATGGAAAATTTTTTCCTGTCCTCTTATTTAGCTACCAAAAATCTAGTCTAAAAACCATGCAATTCCAATTTTATTTACTTTAGATTACGTAATTTCTAAAAATAGAGCTTAGTCCTGGCCAGATGGCTCTGTTGATTGTAGTGTTGTCCCTACACAAAAAGGGTGAGGGGTTTGACTCCTGGTCAGGGCACATGCCTAAGTTACAGGTTTGATTTTCCGTCAGGGTGCATACAGAAAGCAACTGATTGATGTTTCTCTCACATCCATGATTCTTTCTCTTACTCTGTCTCTCTCCTTCTCACTCCTCTCTAAAATTGATAAACAAATCATTGGATGAGAATTAAACATTTTTAAAAATATAGCTTAAAAGTAACCTTATTTATAATTGCAGCACAATAAGGTAACTGTAAATAAACCTAAATAAAAATAGTGGTAATTTTTATTAAAATGTTAGAAAATATTTTTTACATAGATATAAGGAAAATAATTTGAAATTATATACCAAATTCATGTATGGAAAGGATCATTAAAACACTAGTTATCCCCAGATAAATCTATAAATAATTTACTGTAATTATATTTCTTTAAAATACCTTGTAATATTAAATATTTATTTTTGACTTATGTTCATATTTCTAAGACTAAATTTTAATATAGATATGAAAATTTGGGTGGGGAAGCAATCTAACAAAATAAAAAGTTATAATAAAGCTTGTAGTTTTTAAAGAATGACTCTAGTGTAGGAATAAATGAATATATTAGTGTGCCAGAGCAGAAACACTAAAATATTTTTGGGCCAACATTAAAACAGCATATAATAGAGTTGATCTCACAAATACAGGGTTTGGCAAAGTAGGTTTACAGTTCTGAGTATGCAAACCACAGGGTTAATAAAGCTATTTTAATAATCAAAACCACATGTCTTTTTCCATATAAACAACTGTAAACCTACTCTTGCCCATCCCTTTAGACAAAGGTTGTGGTATTCAACAAATGTTAAAACAAGTGAATTCCCACAGGGGGAGAAATAAAATTAAGTGCTTCCATTAATACACATACCCATATACACAAAATAAACTCAAGATAGATTAAAGAATTATGTGACAAAAAATACTGTATTCAATGTCCTGGGAAAACTTTGGATTTCTTTAAAGAGACCAAGAAGTAAATAAACAAAAATGATTGATATGATTATGTGAAATTTAAAGACTATGTAAGTCATCTGGTGTCACAGATCTAGTTTAATTTACAAATGCAAGGTACCTTTAAACGAAAAGAGACTTTAACGACGGTTAGCTGTATTACCATTGTGATTTTCCTTGGGTCACGATTTTTCTCCCTAAGCTTACCTCCCCTGTCATCGAAGGGACTGTATTAGGTCCATTTTTAATTTATCCTGTTCCTTTGCATGAACTCAACAAGAGCAGCAAATGATAAATTCTGATATTTAAGTCTGCTTTGCTGGAACTTATACACGGAATATTTAGGGTGACCTTCAGTCTGCCCTTCAGGGCACCGAAGTTAAGCCACGTACCTGCCATTCAGCCTGGTCTGTACACACCTATCTTTTCCAAGTCCTTCAGGTTTTCCATTGTGCTTTAAGGTCCCTTTTAGCCATTTCTCAGGAAAGCAACAGTCATTCCTTCCCTGGAAAGATTGTCATGGACCGCACATCCAACCTGGGTACCAGGCCTTTTTCTTCGTGGTGAAGCCCACAGTTTTTATAGGGGTGGGGAGATGAGGGATTTCCTTCCTATCCAATAATCTTGCTAGGTTTGGTACACTCCAGGGCCCAGTCCATTCTCTTTCTAGCTTTTGGCATGCTTGGGCCCTAGCCATTCATCTTTTTAACTTTCAGAGAACTCTGCTCCTGCCCATTCATGTTTCTAGCTTTTGGCATGTTCAGTGTCAAAATTTGACCTGTATACCTGGTAGGAGAAATATTATATGCATTTTAACTGATTTAGAGGTCTTCAAAACTGAAATTAACAAGAATTAAGAGATGCAATATCCTTACTAATTGCTGTATAATTTAATATTTTTGTTGTTGTGGTTGTGGTTTTTTTTTTCTTTTTTACATTATACACTTTCAATCATGACATGCTGGATTTGTGGCTCTTTACTGTTTAGTGATAAGCTTTCTAAAAATATAGCTATGCTGAGGTTATGTTACAGAAACAGGGGAGTCCAGATATCCCCAGAGCTTGTGGCTGGGGGATAGGGAGAAGGAAGCAGCTTTTGGAATGCCTCCACATGCCTGAGGCTGGTGGCTAGTGTCTTTTTTTATGCAAAATGGCTTTAATGCATCCAAAGCCTCAGGTAGATGGGAGGAGTCTTGAACCAGGGGACGGTATGAAGAAAGCACACAGAGCCTGCGTAGGGGTCTGTGAATGGTCAGAACTGTTTGCTACGCCCACTGCGTCAGTTCTGCATTGAGAGCTGGAGGGCACCACACCACAGAAAGGACCTCCCCAATCAGATTTGAGTGATTGGTAGCTGCTGGTAAAGCTGAACTGTGTTTGGAAAGTAGGGAAATGGTTTCTCTAACTTTTCTAAAACTAGCCTGGTTTGGTAGGGGGGAGGCAAGGATATGTGTTTATGGGTGTTTTAAAGAACATAAGACTTAGCAACAGAAATCCGCCTGGTTTGGTAGGGGGGAGGCAAGGATATGTGTTTATGGGTGTTTTAAAGAACATAAGACTTAGCAACAGAAATCCGCAAATAGCCAAATCTATGTAACTGTTAAATAAACTATTCTTTTTCTTTTCACCAAACTCTGGTATTGAGAGTTATAATTTTGGCAGCAGGCAATTGGGCCCCTAACTAAAGAGCCCGTGGGTTTGTTTTCAACTGGAGTAGCCCAGGGCTTCTGTAACAGTTACACCCCAATAAAATGAGAATTTCTGGAGCTTGATTATGGACAATGATTTTTAAAAAGATCTGCAGGTGATTTTGATTAGGCTTAGAATAACTGTACTATTAGACAAAGTAAAAAACAAGTGCCCTGTCACGGGAACTAATCATTGTGGTTTGCTTTGGGACTTAAGAACTTCTCAGGCACAGGACTTTTAATGTCAAAAGTCCTGAGAAAATGAGAGGACTTTGTTTCCATAAAAGGAAGGGGATATTTGAAACAAATACAGGCAGAAGGGATTAACATTCATAATGGATAAAATATTTGCAATATAATAAAACAGAAGATAAAGGATAACATTATTACAAGGTAATTTATAAAAGAGGGAAACTATATAGCTAATGATAATACAAAACCTACAAAATTAAAACAACGCTAGGATTTCACCATTATTAGGTTGATGTTTAAAATCTTTTTAAGTGTGAGCATATCAAGAATAGACCAAAAAGCTATCCCAAAGGCTAAGATGACCATGACTTCAATTCTGCTGCATCCTTTCAGCCACTACACCCTGCAACTATGCAGTGTCCCACCATGACAACGGCAACATGCTCTTGTCTAGCCACCACCAATATCCCCAGGGCCCAATCTTGGAGTGGCTGAACAAACAGAGCACCTCCATTGACAGGGAGAAGTTGTCTTCCTTTATTGTCCCCAATAAAAATGTAAACCTAGCCCTGACCTGTGTGGCTCAGTTAGTTGTGGTGTCATCCCATAAAGCGAAAGGTCACCAGTGATTCCTGATCAGGGCGTATGCGTGGGTTGCAGGTTCAGAACTGATCAGGTAGTGTTCCAGACGCAGCTGATCAATGTTTCTCTCTCGCATTGATGTTTCTCTCCTCTCTCCCTACTGTAAAAAACAAGGAAATAGTGACTCCCAAACCAGTAGAAAATCATTAGTAACAAAGGACAAATATAATCAGGGGGTCTTCAGGGCAAATGTAATTAGAGGATCTCTGAGAAGGGAGTTGACAGCATTTAGCATATTTACAAATCACAATAGGGACATTCGGATAATCGCATTAAATTGTCGTCGTCGTCGTCGTCGGCAGCCGTCCGTCTCGAGAGACGATGGTGTAGCTTCTCAAGAGTCTATCTGCACCGCCGAGAATGGCTGTGCAGTCCGACTCGGGAGTGACATCGTATCTGTCTCCTCCCGTGTTGAATCAACATCTTGCGATGACGCTGAAGCTACAGAGCCTGGGCAGGGTGATATGGAGGGTCTGCTGTTGCCCATGCAGCAGACCCCCCCTCTCTTCGCAGCTGAAGGGTCCAAGGGAAAGACGGAGTCAATACAGCTTGGCTTCAGGTGCGCCGCAGGAGTTGCCGGTGTTGACTACAACGTCAAACCGCCTTAGGGACTCCGGCTCCGGATTTTCTGTCAGGGTTTACTCCCTTAGCCTTTCCCCTGAAGAGGTATGCCGCAAGGCAGCGGAGGTTTTTTGGAGTCAGAGTTTTCCTTCTCTGATGTACCCTGACTGGAAGATCGAACCAGCGACACTTAGCTCGCAGGCCGACGCATTAAATTGTAACTCCTGAGTAACCAGTAATGGAGAAACGGGGAAGAAGGAGAGGGGAGGGGAATCTAATAGCGTTAGAGAGGGGGAGTTATTCTCATTATTGTAAAACCGGTTTTCTTTGTTTACGTTGCCTCACGTTCTCCTGGCCCCATTCTGCAGACTCGTGAATAAACGCCTTGCTTTGCTCCTCAAGTCCTGTGTCCTGGTTTTCATTGTGAGCATTTCTCACACTACCTTACTCTCTCTAAAAAGAAATAAAATCTTTTAAAAATAATGCAAAACTACCCCCTACTGGTAGGAATAAAAACGACTATGGTCATATTACTACACTATATGGTCCTATTGTTAGAAACAAGGACATAGTGACTCTCAAACCAGTGAAAAGTCATTAGTAACAAAGGGCAAATGTAATTAAAGGGTCTTAAGGGCAAATGTAATTAGAGGGTCTCTGAGAAGGGAGCTGACAGCACTGGCATATCTATAAACCACAGAAGGGGCATTTAGATAACTGTGTTAGATTGTAACTCCAGAGTAACCAGTAATGGAGAAACGGGGAAGAAGGAGCGGGGAGGGGGAGCTAATTGCGTTAGGGCGGGGAAGCTAATCGCTCTCACTTTAGGGCAAAGAAGATAATCACTTTAGGGTGGCAATTTCAGGATGGAAAAGATAATCACTTTAGGGTGGCAATTTCAGGGTGGGGAAGCTAAGACTATAAAACCAGTTTCCTTTGTCTACTTGGGGCGCACATTCTCCTGGCTGTGAGGGTGCGCCCGGCTCTGCAGACTCGTGAATAAAGGCCTCGTTTTACTGCTCAAGTCCTGTGTCCCAGTTTTTATTGTGAGCATTTCTCACACTATGTACTAAACCGAACAATTTTATCTTTATCCTCACGCAAAAGCCGTAAGTGTGCACAAAAAGATGTGCTAATATCTCTGTTTTGGCATTTGGGTCACTATGTTACTATAGACGGTCAGAGCTCCACAGAGTCTCCCCTATTGGTCAAGCTGGCAGCAGGAGGATGTTCTTATACTGAATGTGCCAAAAGCTAGAAACATGAATGGGCAGGAGCAGAGTTCTCTGAAAGTTAAAAAGATGAATGGCTAGGGCCCAAGCATGCCAAAAGCTAGAAAGAGAATGGACTGGGCCCTGGAGTGTACCAAACCTAGCAAGATTATTGGATAGGAAGGAAATCCCTCATCTCCCCACCCCTATAAAAACTGTGGGCTTCACCACGAAGAAAAAGGCCTGGTACCCAGGTTGGATGTGCGGTCCATGACAATCTTTCCAGGGAAGGAATGACTGTTGCTTTCCTGAGAAATGGCTAAAAGGGACCTTAAAGCACAATGGAAAACCTGAAGGACTTGGAAAAGATAGGTGTGTACAGACCAGGCTGAATGGCAGGTACGTGGCTTAACTTCGGCGCCCTGAAGGGCAGACTGAAGGTCACCCTAAATGTTCCGTGTATAAGTTCCAGCAAAGCAGACTTAAAGATCAGAATTTATCATTTGCTGCTCTTGTTGAGTTCATGCAAAAGAACAGGATAAATTAAAAATGGACCTAATACAGTCCCTTCGATGACAGGGGAGGTAAGCTTAGGGAGAAAAATCGTGACCCAAGGAAAATCACAATGGTAATACAGCTAACCGTCGTTAAAGTCTCTTTTCGTTTAAAGGTACCTTGCATTTGTAAATTAAACTAGATCTGTGACACCAGATGCTTAAGTTACAGGTAAAAAGGATGTCAGATGCCTTGCAACTGGATGTCTTCCCATTAAGATAGGCTTACAGAACTAGAGAATGGTTTGTGGGTTATATTACATAAATTAACATGTGTTTTCTGTCTTCAAAGGGCATAAGCCTAGTATCTCACTACCTGAGTGATTGTATGCAGGTATAGTCCTTACTTAATCCTGTCTGCATCACTGCCTCCGGAGACTGAACAGTTTGGCTCTACCAAGCGGCTTGGTTGGTGAAGAATGGGATGGTCTGTGGGCTTCACCTTAAAACAGGTTTCTGTTTTCTATTCCAATGGCTTGGACAGAAAAGACCCAGAGGTCTGAGAGGGGGGAAACCTAAAATATTTCCCTCGGCCCAAACTAAATATAATGGTCAAAAGGGTTCTGGATGGATATGATGTGCCTGGCACACCTTCCTCCAAAGAAGCCCCTCTTTTTTTCCCTAATGTGGGACATTGAAAAATTAATCCCTGCCTTTTGTCATCTAGTGGTTATGGATTGAATGATGCCTTCTAACCATGTTGCCAAATCTGTTGCCCCCAGAATACAAGGATGCCAGCCTGTTAAGCCAAGCACGCCGTTGTCTGGGGACAGACAACTGACCCAGAGTCTGCACAATCCTTCCCCATGTGGGAAGGCCACCCTCCCCTCCACTCCCCCACTCTTATTAGGGATTTCTGGACCCAAGGGTAGGTAGGACGAGGACCGTGTCCAGCTTGAAGCAGCTAGAAGAGCAGGAGACCGTTGCCCACTGTCCTCTGTAAGATTACAAAGGGTCTAAAGTCTGGGGGGTGGGGGGGATGCTACTTTTTTTATTGTTATAAAAAAAATCAATGAAGTAATCATAAAATAATGGTAACATAGGAAAAGGAGAAACTGGAGAGATTGTATGCAGGAATCATGGACATCGACTGGGGAGGGGAGGGATTGCTGGGGGTGGGAGGTGCTGGTGGGGGGGCAAAGGGGAAAAAAATGGAACTACTGTGACAATATAATCTATAAAATGTAATAAAAAAAAAAAAAAACGAAAAACCGTGGGCTTCAGCAGGACGATGAGATGGTGTTTGATACACAGTGCACTATTCTCACAGGTCATGAGTAAAACCTCTTTTCTTTTGCATCATAAGTTTGTTTTTTGTTGTAGCTGGCAGCTTAACCTTCATTTTGTTAGCTACAATTTGTCTGTATCACCTGGGCTTGTTAGAATTCTTGCTTTTGGCCTAGGAGTTAGGGCCTAGGAAACCTGAATCTTTGTCAACATGGTTCCGTTGATAATTTCAGAATGATTGCTGTTTTAATTATAACTAACCTCTGTTGTTTATAGGTTGTTTAGTTATTTAGCTGTTTTGCAAATGTGTTATAATGTAGCTTGACAGAAAAATGAGGAAAGAAGTCATAAGAATCTATAATACTTGCCTTTATGCAAATTTTCTTTGAAATATAAAGGTAAAAATTTTTTTTTTAATGAAAAAAGGCAATTTCTTTGTTTTATAGAGTTCCCTATCTTCTGGATTTTGTCAATTTATTCCTTTAGGTCACCATACACCTTTGTTTTTGTTTCTCTGGACTCCTGTATCTACTATAAATTTCCTCATTAAATCTTCAGTGTTGATCACATTCACATTTAATTTTGGGGAGAGGTAATGAGGCACTTACTACTTTATAGGTGATATTGTGTAGAGCCATTATGATGGAGATATACAATTGTCTCTGTTTTTAAGTCATAGATGATTATTGCTTTGATTAGATATTGTATTTCGGTAAACCTTTTTTAATGTATTAGTTTACTTCTATGAAGAGAAAATTTATATAAACTCTTTAGTTGGAAACAGTTTCTAATCATTTCTCAAAATAATTTGTGGTTCTTTAGTATAATCAAAATGTGATTATTTTTAGAAATGAGTTCATAAATTTGTAAATCTGGACAGATTTGATGTGTTTAACTCCAATGCAATTAATATTTTTATTCTCAAATTTTCTCATTTCTAGCAAGTGGGAGCCTCTGCAAATTGGGTTGTGACAGCTTTTGATATATACTAGTAATCTTTAACACTTAAAAAAACTTTCTGGTACAAGATGTCCTAATTCAGGAATCAACATTTCTCTAAAGAAAGATAGTTGGGAAATTGTTATTGAACAAAAATAAATTTGTTTGCTTGTTTGCTAGGAAAAGAATGAAGTAATGAGTCAGGTGCTGGTACAAAAGGAAAGAGATTTAATCCGGTGATGCACAACCTGGGAAAATAGTAGACTTCTGTCTCAAAGACCATCTCAATCCCCCGCTCAAGCCTACAGCTCTTATAAGGATAGGGAGGGGAGGTTTTTTGTTGTTGTTTTTTTTAAATCCAATTGTCTTTCTAGTTTTTATTGTGCTTGGGGTCCTATTCATTCACCTTTCTACAACAGGTTTTAGCTTACTCTGGCCCTATGCATTCATCTTTCTAGCTTTTGGCATGCTCAGTTTAAGGAATTGCCACTGTCGTCATCTTGGCTAATGGGCAGGGACTCCCCTGGAGCTCGATTGTTTTACAGTAATAGTTCTCCTTTCAAAACTATGCACAGTTGTAATCTTGGAAGGGTAAATAGATGAAGGTCTCATTCTTCTGTAGTTACTTCTTGCTGTCAAAGGACTTAGTCTTACATATCCCAGGTTCTAGAGATTCTTACTATCTAACAAAGGAAGAGGTGGGGACCGGGATGGGGCAGGAATGGAGGGAAGCCTTTATGCCAGGTAGAATGATTGTTGTCTTCAGAAGGTGGCATATATCGTGTGTCAAAGATGGTAGTGCTCAACAAGCAAAGCTTATGGACTGCTTCATGTTTCAAGAGATGGCATTGCAAACGGGGTCGCAAAGTGAGACATGCTGTGTTTAGTAAGGGGTCAGAAATTAGGGACTAAAGGATCCCCATGATCTAACCCAGAACAGGGGTTTGGACAACAGCCTTCCACAGCAGAATAAATTTGCTTTAGGCAATCCCTATTTGGGAAATGCAGAAGAAATAGGAAAAAATAAAATAAGATAAAAATAAAATTATTTAAAAATACAGTGTCATTTAGCTTTGGGAGCCACTGACCCTTTCCAAAAGAAACTTTAGATCTCCTTCAGGAGTGCAGGTGCAGCTTTCCCTGGCAGTATCAATAGTAGCACCACATTATCTTTGTGTGGTGGAGCCAAGGCTTTTTTCCTGTGAGCTGTAGGGAAGAGTGTGTGGTCAGCAGGACATCATGGGGACAAGGCCATTGCTTCACTAACTGCTGTTCAGGGCGTTGAGTCTTCTAGGTCTTTAGCAAGAATAACATTAGTATGGACACTTAGTATTGCTGGGGCATTGAGACCCTGTCCTACCTAAGACATAAAAAGTAAACAAATAAACTAAAATACATTTTGTTTCCTCACCAGTATATTATTGACTATATGTTTAGAGTTTGTTATTGTTTAAAACTGTCTTCACCTATTATTTATGTTGTTACTGAAGAAGATAGGATGGCATGTCTCAGTGTAGGGGAAGACCACCTACTTTGAGTTTCAAATTCAGTATGAAAAGATAGCATGGAAATTAATGAATATGCAAAATAAGTTTTTGGAGATGATATATGTTGTGTGCTTAATCAAATATTTTTCCTTTCTTTCTAGTGTCTTTAAAAGCTCTTGCGTAAGCAGTTGTTTTAAAAAAACACATACACAGCATGCCCAATTCTGCTTATACTAAATATGGAAATACAAAAACTCACTATGTGTGAAAAAATTACACAAGACATATTTCATAGGCTCCAGGATCTTGAAACACAGCTACATATAACTATACATGAAATCATTTTACATTTAATTGTGTGCAAGCAGGCTGAAAGCGTAGTCTTTACCATTTTCAAACCAGTTAAGATTCTCTGACTTAAGTATTTTAAAATAGAATGGATTGGTAGTTTCTTTAGAGTGTCTTCTCTTTGCCACATTACCCATTTAGACTGGCAAGCCTATTTTCATTTTATTTCAAATATATATAATTTAAGAGAGAAACGGACTGCGTGGATTGCTAAATTGATCCTCGCCAGCCACAGGAATGAAGGAAATACATGTAGTGCGAGCAGGGGGTCTGTGGCTCTGTAAACAATTTGAGCGGGCGCCTGGACGAGGAATGTGAAGTCCAGGCTCCGGGAAGGGCTCAGTGGGGCCACCATGGCTCACGGGACAGGGTACGAGGGTATCTGGCGGCCTGGGCCCAGCGCTGACTTTATACTCAGGGCGGCGATAGCCACTCGTGTTCGGCAGCGGGCGGGAGCGCAGAGGAGAAGACATCGTTCTCACAGACATTCCAGCGGCCGGAAACCCAGTCTCTGCGAGGTCACTGGGATCGGAGTCGCGAGACCCTAGAACCCCCTGGGCGGAAGGGGCCCATCTACCCTTCCGCATTTTCCTGGGTTTCTCTGCCGGGCGGTGACGTGACGTGCTGACGGAGGGCCCGGGCCGACGAGTTGTACGGTTTTCTCTTAGGTCTGAGCTCGGCCCCTCCTCTCTCCCTCATCCCGCCCCAGTAGTCGAAATTCGGTCCAGGATTCCGGAGTAAGGCCGGCTTGCAGCACCCGATATAGACACCGACCTTCGGTACCGGGTCTGGTGAGTTGGAGGCGCTGGCGTGGCCGCGGGGCCTAGCGCGCGTGCTTCGGCCTGGTCGGCGCCCACCTAGGCGCCATTACGCGCTAGGTATGGGGGCGTCGCGCGTGGCGCCGAGCGGGCCCGAAAGGGCCGCAGTTAGGCCCGGGCAGGAGCCCGGTTCCCGGGTTGGTGTCAGTGTCGCACTCCATAAACTAGTGGGAGTTGGGGGACAGTTGCTTGGTGGCTCGTGAGGCTGACAAGGGCCTAGGATCGGCACCGCTCGGGGGCGAGGCCTGACCAGCTGGCTAACTCTGGCAGGCTTGTGAGTTGAAGGCCGTTGGCCGGCGGGCGGATATTCGCTATGTAAATATTGGCGAGGGGGTGGGGGAGGGACGGGGACAAAATGGCGGTCGTTTGGCGTCTGGTGCAGGGGATGATTTAAGGGATGGCCGGACGGGGATTCCGCCATCTTGAGTGCCGTGCGGAAAGAAAAATTTTCGTTGCATCCCGTGAGAGGGCTTTTGGAGAGGGGACTGTGGCAGCTGCAGTTCGACAGATTGGCCCTGCAGGCCGAGCTCGTTAAAGCTTGTGCGCGCGCGCGCGCGCGGAAGGGGCGTGCTCACACCCCCTACGCCATTACGCTCTATACGTTGATGCGCTCCAGGCTATAATCGGCAGACCCACCTTCCTGCCCTGTCTCCTCCCTCCCTGTGACAGGCTCTTGGCTTACGCTGTATTTTAAGTCGGCTGCGGCAGCGCGCAGATGCCTTCGCCTTTCTCCTTAGCGAAAGCATCACGCGCAGGCAGTCGAGGAAACCGGGCTCAGCAAGGCAAATGGTGCCCCAATAAATTTTAATTTAAGCGGCATAATTCCTGCCTGATAGAGCGTATTCCGCTCCGTTGTTTTCCAGTAGTTACCTTCCCAAGTGTTAAAATTTTGAGTTAACTTTGGGTTAATAGGGGGGTAATATTGCATTTTTTGAAGATTAAAAGCGGAGGACTATTAGACGACTTTTTTTCTTGCTTAATTGAAAACCTATAAGTTAGTGATGATTTTATGAGATATGAAAAATAATTTTTCTTATTTAGGTACAACAAAATGTACATTGTTTACCGGGTAATGAACCCTGGTGATAATTTCTTCTCATTAAAAAAAGTGTAAGGTGCAACTGCATTCGTTACAGTAGTTTATATTTCGTGCTATTCAATTTGATGGTAAACTCCGAGGCCAGAAAGGCCGGTGCACCGCGCTAAATAATTGAAGAGTTTCTTAAAATGTACGTCAGGTGGCTGAAATTTGGACCAAATTTGGATTAAACGGTTCTTCAAGTATGTAACAACTTGAAAGGTAAATTGAAAGATGGCTAAGACTTTGTTACACGGAGGAGGGAAAGTAGAAAGTAAGGGTGAAGCTTCTACAGAGCACAGCAAATACTTTGGTTGGAATATAGGTAAGAGACTAGTAGGAATTTGTCTACTAAATGTACATGGTGAAAGTAGCAGAGTGATGAAACACCCGAGCTGTGCTTCAAATTCATTTAGTAGTCTGGCCCCAATCTTCGGAAAAGTTTCAAAGTTGACAAATAATTAAAATAACTAATGTCTTACTCAGTTTTTCATTACTAAAATACATCAAGAATGCTGTTTTTTGAATGAATCGTGTCTTTTCTGTTCCTTCTTTTCTGTACTAAATTCAAACACCAAATAAACTTGCTCAGAAGTGTTGTTTCCCATATTGAACAAAATTTACTGTGGTTGAGAATTACAGCGATAATTTATAAAGCAAATTTGAAAACTGCAGTACAAGAGTAATTTCTAAAAACCTTTCAAATGGCCTTATGCAAACCTCCTTTGCCCTAGTGAAACCTCTCCCTCATGAAAATGACCTTTTTAATTAAAAAACAATTACGGATTTTAGAAGAGAGGGGAAGGCAGAGAGAGAAAAGAGTTAGAGACTAAAGACATTGATTTGTTGTTTCACGTTTTTATGCATCCAATTGCTTGATTTTTGTATGTGCCCTGACCACGGATCAAATCAACACCCTTAGTGTATCAGAATTATGCTCTAACCAATTGAGCTACTTAGCTGGTGCATGTAAATAATCTTTTTATCACACGTTACTAAGCTAAGCTTTAAAGTTCATATTTTGGTCAATATATGGATGTTTAGATGAAGTTCCAGAAAGCATGTGGCGTTTCCGAAGATTTTACAATACAAAAAAACAAGTCTCCATTTTCCTTGCCTGTAACAGGTCAGGCACTATAGTTGTTGAGGTAGTAAGGCTAAACAAACTGTAGAAGTAGTTGCATTATATCTTGACAGCTGGGATGGGCATAGAAGAGATCTAAAGAAGATAGAGTTGTATGCTGCACAGTGCAGCAGCAGCAGATGTTCCAGTACAGCAACAATGGATATTCAATGTTAAAAATAGATTAGACTCAACCTTATAATTAAGAGAGGTAAGTATATAAATTAAAGCATTTACATCAGAAATGGTTCAATATAAACGTTTTGCTCACAGGGTTATACTTGGATGATCTGGAAAACTGATAGACTTTGATTAGCCAACTGTTTTGGATAAATGAGGTGTTTATAACTTAGGTGTATTTTTAAAATAGATGCAGCTTTCTTCTTTTAAATAAACCAAACCATGCTTTTTTGTTAATACTTACTCTCTGACCCTGCTAACACTTGTATTTTCACTAGTTGATCATATTTCTTGCTGTTCCACACTGGCAGTTACAAACTGTTATTATTTTATCTTAATACAACCCCATTATTTGAAATTCCTCGACTTCATGGATCACTATTTTACTTAACTGAGGAAGATAAATGGCCATCTGATATAAATGCTTGATATCTAACTTTATGCATTTTCTCTATTTCTACCTAGGCTTTTTTTTTTTTCCCTTTTTCTGTAACAATGCCCTTCTTCCAAGTCCAGCTTCTCTGCTTTATGTTCTTCCCTGAACTCAGTGACTCAGTTCTCCTAAATATTTGTTGTTAATCTAATAAGAATCTCATTTGTCTTGTCTTTTCATCTGTTTTATTTCTCTTTAACTTATTTCTAAATTTATTATTTCCCAAATTATAAAACTATGCCACAGTTAATAGGTATGTGTCATAGAAGTGTTTTGTGTTCCAGAAACTGAGCCTTCTTTGCTATGGTTTTTCTTCTTCTTTCGCATCACTGTCTCTTATTATGCCTACCTTTGATTTGAGTGTCTCTTCTAGCATTTCCAGTCACCTACTGAACAGCTCTATCCTGATTTTTCTTCATTCCTCAAACTCATTATTGCTGAAATAAACTTATCTGACTTATAGTAGGTGCTCATACTATTTACTGAAAATGTTTAGGAACTAAGGTTCCTAAAACAGTTCTTTCTTCTTGATTTCTTTCTGTTTGTGGTTCTTTTCCCCAGACTTACTCTTTTCTCACATAGAAGGAATGTAGACTTTAGCATTAAATGTTAGTCTTCACTAAACTTTGAAGGTTCTAATTGTAGAAAGTTTCTCATTCTGTGTTGTCCCCTTGGCAAAATGATTTGGTACATGGACATTTTTTCAAAAACTTTTAGATGATTGAGTACAGAGATTATTAGGGATTTGAATAGCTTTCCAATGAAATTAAGTTCCTAAACAGATACAGTGTTCTTGATAAGAGTGTATAAATATTAAAACATGCCACATACATTGTGTTATGAAGGCACCAGGGTTAGAGTTTGTTTTTACCATGAAGAGGTAAGAATATACAAAATGTGTCTGTTTATAGGCTTTTATGTTTATTATGTTAACAGCATTGTGCTATACTGTATAATTTTTGTTAACATAAGAATAGATTTTTAAAATTTAGTATCTTGTTATAAATTATAACCAACTCAACTGTTGACTGTTGTAGTGATCATGCAACTTTACACCATCATATGCATAACCATATTGCATACATTCTGAGATGCATTTTCCTCATATTTTTATATTTCTGAAATCTTACGTATTTTACAACTAATGGGGTCTGAGAATCATTCTTGTCCAGGCAGATATGTATCTACATATCTCACAGATTGCAATAGTCATGGACTATTCATTTTTTTGTCACTTCATATCCTTTATTGGATTACTACTACATGTGTTGCTGCTAATATATATCAGACAGTGCATCTGAAGGTAGAATGAATTGCCCTTGGAAAAGTTCAAAGATGTTTGAAGTTGTTCCAGAGGCTCTGCAGAATTATTTTATCCATCATGAAAGAAATACCTGCTATTACCCAGCTTTTCACCAGGTTTAGTTTCCTCCTATGAAAACTTGTGTTACAAATTTACTTCTCTTTAATTTCTGGCAACTTGAAACCTTTCTTTAATAACATAAATCATATTTTCTGAGCATGACTTAAGGAGGAAAACTTAAAGTTAATTAAAAAACTATATATTTGGGAGATCATAATCAGAAAATTGATTTTTGCATACATATTAGCAAGCATATACTTCATTTAAATATATGGGAAACAAGCACTGTTTTAAAACTTGCCCAAAAGAGAGAAATAAAACTAGGAATCAGGATTTATGAAGTATAAATATTGAGTAAATTACACTCATTAGTATTTTAACAGATAAAAGATTGCTAAACTTGTTCAATATGTGGTGTTATTGTTTTAAGGAATGGAAAATTATTTTTGCGTATTCACTGGATTTTTTTTTTATTACAACTAAATTTTTCAGCTATGAATTCTCCCAGGAATCTCATGATCTTACTTTCCTTTTTTATTTTTTGTTAATGTAATTATTGATTATATTGTTACAATAGTTTCAATTTTCTCCCCTTTACTCCCCTCCACTCAGCATCTCCCTCCCCCAACAATACCCCCCCCAAGTCCATACTCATGGTTCGTAAAAAATAACTATCCTTCCCTCTCAGATATTAAGACCCTTTGTAATCTTGTAAAGAACAATGGGCGAAGGTCTCAAGCTCCTCTAGCTGCTTCAAGCTGGACATGGTCGTCATCCTACCTACCCTTGGGTCCAGAAAACCCTAATAATAGTGGGGTTGTGGAGGGGAGGGTGGCCTTCCCACATGGGGAAGGATCATGCAGACTCCAGGTCAGTTGGCGGTCTCCGGACAACGGCGTGCTTGGTTTAACAGGCTGGCATCCTTGTTGTGTTCTGGGGCAACAGATTTGGCGAAAAGGGTTAAAAGACATCATTCAATCCATAACTACTAGATGACAAAAGGCAGGGATTAATTTTTCAATGTTCCACAATAGGAGAAAGGAAAAAAAGGGGGGGGGGGCTTCTTGGGAGGAAGGTGTGCTAGGCACATCTCACCTGTCCAAAACCCTTTTGCCCATTATACTTAGTTTGGGCTGAGGGAAATAGTTTAGGTTTTCACCCTCTCAGACCTCGGGCCGTTTCTGTCCAAGCCATTAGGATAGAAAAGAGAAACCCGTTTTAAAATGAAGCCCACAGACCACCCCATTCTTCACCAACCCAGCCATTTAGTTTAGCCAAACCGTTGACTCTCAGGAGACAGCACTGCAGAGAGGATTAAGTGAGGCTTACACGTACAGACAATCACTCAGGTAATGCGATCATAGGCTTATGTCCTTTGAAAACAGAAAACACATGTTAATTTATGTAACATAACCCACAAACAAGTCTCTTATTCTGTAAAACTGTCTTATTGGGAAGACATCCAGTTGCAAGGCACTTGACATTCTACTTGCCTGCAACTTGAATATCTTTGAGGATATCACAGACATGGTTTAATTTTCAAGTGAAACCATATTTTAAATGAAAAGAAACTTTTAAGACGGTTAGTTGCCCTACTTTATAGTCTACTACTGATCATTGTGATTTTTCTGGAATAGTGATTTTTCTCCCTAAGATTACCCTCCTTGTCATTAAAGGGACTAAATTAAGTCCATTTTTAATTTATCCTGTTCATTTGCATAAACATAGCAAGAGCAGCAAATGATCACTTAGGATCTTTAGTTCTGCTTTGCTGGAACTTACACAGGAACATTTAGGGTGACCCTCAGTCTGCTCTTCAGGGCACAGAAGCTGGGCCACATACCTGGCATTCATCCTTGCCTGTACACACCTGTCCTTTCCAAGTCTTTCTGGTTTTTCATTGTGCCTTATGGTCCCTTCTAGCCATCTTTCAGGAAAACAACCTTCGTTCCTTACCTGGAAAGATTGCTGTGGACCACACAACCAACCATGGCAGCAGGCCTTTTATCTCGCGGGCTTTTATTACCTTTGAAAGTCATTCCCCGTTGCTCAGGGCTTTTTGGTAACAACCTGAGCCCAAGTATGTCTCCTTTAGGCTTGACATTCCAGTCAAAGACTTGGTCAAAAAAAAAAGAAAAAAAAAAGGAACCTCTATTAACAACTGGTCTTATTAGTTCTATGCAAAGAAACTTATGTCATTACTTACTTGTTTAGAATGCCAAACTCTGGAGGGATCAAATAGGGAGAAAAATATACAACGTGAAGGAAAATCTTTGTCCTGATATTCACTGAACTGGCATTTCCATTCTTCATATTTTCATTTTTCCCCCACTAAAAAATAAATTTTTGTTTGTTTTTCCATTACAGTTGTCTCACTTTTTTCCCCCTCTTGCTTCCCTGCACCCTGCCCCTCCCTTCCCCCACATTCAGTCCTCACGCAGTTGCCCATGTCCGTGAGTCATTTATACATGTTCTTTGACTAGACCCTTCCCCTTCTTACATCCTTCTCTCCCTCCCCCCGCCCTCCTTGTTACTGTTAGTCTACTTCTTGTTTACATAGCTCTGGTTCAATTTTGCTCATTTGTTTGTGTCGTTCAATAGTTTCCTGTAATAGGTGACAGCATAAGGTATTTTTCTTTCGTTGACTGGCTTATTTTGCTAAGCATAATTCTCTCTAGTTCCATCCATGTTGTTGCAAATGGTAGATGTCCCTTCTTTCTTTCTGCTACATAGAACTCCATTGTGTAAATGTAGCACAGTGTTTTGATCCACTCATCTACAGATGGGCATTTAGGTTGTTTCCAGCACTTGGCTATTGTAAACAGGGCTGCTATGAACATAGGGGTGCATAGGTTCTTTTGAATTGGTGTTTCAGGATTTTTCGGATATAATTCTAGCAATGGAATTGCTGATTCAAAAGGCAGTTTCATTTTTAGTTTTTTTAAGGAAATTCCAAACTGTTTTCCATAGTGGCTGCACCAGTCTGCATTCCCACCAGCAATGCACCAGGGTTCCCGTTTCTCCGCATGCTCTCCAGCACAAGTTGTTTGTTGATTTGTTGATCATGGCCATTCTGACTGGTGTGAGGTGGTATCTCATTGTGGTTTTTACTTGCATCTCTCTGATGACTAATGATATTGAGCATTTTTTCATGTGTCTATGGACCTTCTGTATGTTCTCTTTGGAGAAGTGTTTGTTCAGGTCCTTTGCCCATTTTTTAATTAGGTTGTCTGTCTTCTTGGTGTTGAGTCGTATGAGTTCTTTATATATTTTGGAGATCGATCCCTTGTCTGAGATGTCATTGGCGAATATATTTTCCGATATGGTTGGTTTCCTTTTCATCTTGCTGATGTTTTCTTTAGCTGAGCAGAAACACTTTAGTTTAATGTAGTCCCATTTCTTTATTCTTTCCTTTATTTCTCTTGCCTTAGGAGATACATCAGTGAAAATGTTGCTACGTGGGATATCCGAAATATTCCTGCCTATTTTTTAATCTAGGACTTTTATGGTGTCACGGCTTACATTTAAGTCTTTGATCCATTTTGAGTTTATTCTGGTGTGTGGTGTAAGTTGGTGGTCTAGTTTCATTTTTTTGCATGTCACTGTCCAGTTCTCCCAACATTATTTGTTGAAGAGGCTCTTTTCACTCCATTTGATGTTCTTTCCCCCTTTGTGAAATATTAGTTGACCATATGAACCTGGGTTTATTTCTGGGCTCTCTTATTCTGTTCCATTGATCTATATGTCTCTTTTTATGCCAGTACCAGACTGTTTTGATTACCGTGGCCTTGTAGTATAGTTTGATATCAGGTATTGTGATTTCTCCTACTGTGTTCTTCGTCAAAATTGCTGTGGCTATTCGGGCTCTTTTTTGGTTCCATATAAATTTTTGAAGTATCTGTTCTAGGTCTGTAAAATATGTTGCTGGTATTTTAATAGGGATTGCATTGAATCTGTAAATTGCTTTGGGTAGTATGGACATTTTAATGATGTTGATTCTTCCCATCCATGAGCATGGTATACGCTTCCATTTATTTGTATCTTTTTTAATTTCTTTCTTCAATGTTATGTAGTTTTCTGAGTACAGATCTTTTACCTCCTTGGTTAAGTTTATTCCTAGGTATTTTATTTTTCTTGTTGCTATGGTAAATGGGATTTTTCTTTCAGTTTCTATCTCCGAGTTTTTATTGGTGTATAAAAATGCCTTCGATTTCTTAATATTGACTTTGTATCCTATTTTGCCAAATTCACTTATTAGGTTGAGTAGTTTTTTTGTGGAGTCTATAGGGTTTTCTATGGACACTATCATGTCATCTGCAAATAATGACAGTTTTACTTCCTCTTTTCCAATTTGGATGCCTTTTATTTCTCTTTCTTGTCTGATTGCTGTGGCTAAAACTTCCAAGACTATGTTGAATAGGAGTGGAGAGAGCGGACATCCTTGTCTTGTTCCTGATCTCAGGGGGAATGCTCTCAGTTTTTGCCCATTGAGTATGATGTTGGCTTCAGGTTTCTCATATATGGCCTTTATTATGTTGAGGTATGCTTCCTCTATTCCCATTTTGCTGAGAGTTTTTATCATAAATGGGTGTTGTACTTTATCAAATGCTTTTTCTGCATCTATTGATATGATCATGTGGTTTTTGTCTTTCATTTTGTTTATGTGGTGTATTACGTTTATTGATATCTGAAAATTAAACCATCCTTGCATCCCTGGGATGAATCCTGCTTGATCGTGGTGTATGATCTTTGTAATGTGTTGCTGGATGTGGTTTGCCAATATTTTGTTGAGGATTTTAGCATCTATGTTCATCAGCGATATTGGCCTGTAGTTTTCTTTCTTTGTTGTGTCTTGACCTGGTTTTGGAATTAGGGTTATACTGCCTTCATAGAACAAGTTTGGGAGTCTTTCCTCTTCTTGTATCTTTTGGAATAGTCTGAGGATAGGAGTTAGTTCTTTCCTAAATGTTTTGTAGAATTCACTTGTGAAGCCATGCGGTCCTGGGCTTTTGTGTGCTGGGAGATTTTTGATTACTGCTTCAATTTCACTAGATGTTATTGGTCTATTCAGACTTTCTGCTTCTTCTTGATTCAGTTTGGGCAGACTATAGGTTTCCAGGAATTTGTCCATGTCCTCTATGTTGTCAAATTTCTTGCCATAAGTTGTTCGTAATAATTTCTTAAAATCCTTTGTATTTCTGTTGTATCAGTTGTGATTTCTCCTCTTTCGTTTCTGATTTTATTTATTTGGGTCCGCTTTTGTTCTTGATGAGCCTGGTTAAAGGCTTGTCAATTTTGTTTATCTTTTCAAAGAACCAGCTCCTACTTTTGTTGATCTTTTGAATTGTTACTTTAGACTCTGTGTCATTTAATTGTGCTCAGATCTTGATGATTTTCTTCCTTCTACTTGATCTGGGCTTTGCTTGTTGTTCTTCCTTTAGTTCTTGTAGCTGTAGGGTTAAATTTTTTATTAGAGATTCTTCTAGCTTTTTTAGGTAGGCCTGTATTGCTATGAACATTCCTCTTAGGACTGCTTTCGCTGTATCCCATAGGTTTTGGGTTGTTGTGTGTTCATTATCATTAGTTTCCAGAAACTTTTTGATTTCTTCCGTGATGTCATTGTTAACCTATTCATTATTTAATAGCATGTTATTCATTCTCCATGAGTTTGAATGTTTTTGAGTTTTTTCCTTGAGGTTGATTTCCAATTTTAAGCCATTGTGATCTGAGAAGATGCTTGATATAATTTCAGTTTTCTTGAATTTGTTGTTGTTTTGTGTCCTGCCATGTGGTCTATCTTTGAAAATGTTCCATGTGCACTTGAGAAGTATGTATATTTTGCTTCTTTGGAGTGAAAACTTCTATATATATCGACTAAGTCCATTTGATCTAGAGTGTTGATCAGTGCCTCAATATCTTTGGTGTTTCTTTGCTTCGAAGATCAGTCCATTGTTGATAATGGGGTGTTAAAATCCCCTACTATGAGTGTGTTACTGTCTATATCTTTCTGGGAGTCTTTCAAAATTTTCCTTATATATTTGTGTGCTCCTAAGTTGGGTGCATATATATTTATAAGGGTTATATCTTCTTGATGGATTTTTCCCTTAAGTATTATGAAATGCCCTTCTTTGTCTCTTTTTATGGACTTTGCTGTGAAATCTGTTTTGTCTGATAAAAGTATTGCTACCCTTTTTTTTCATGTCCGTTTGCTTGAAATACTTTTTTCCATCCCTTCACTTTCAGTCTGTGTAGATCTTTTGTTCTAAGGTGGGTCTCTTGTAGACAGCATATATGTGGGTCATTCTTTCTAATCCATTCAGCTACCCTATGTCTTTTAATTGGAGCGTTTAATCCATTTACATTTAAGGTTATTACTGATAAGTACTTATTCATTGTCATTTTCCCCCTTTGTACTCGTGTTCTTCTCTGTCTCTCTGTTTCTTTATCTTCTTAAAGCTGACCCTTTAGCTCTCTTGCATTGCTGGTTTGGTGGTGATGTATTCTTTTCGCCTTCTTTTGTCTTGGAAGCTCCTTATTTCACCCTCCATTTTGAATGAGAGCTTTGCTGGGTAGAGTATTCTAGGTTGTAGGCTTTTGTTTTTCATTGCTTGGAATATTTTTTGCCATTCCCTTCTGGCTTGTAGTGTTTCTGTGGAGAAATCTGATGATAGCCTTATTGGAGCTCCCTTGTATGTTATTAGTTGTTTCCCTCTTGCTGCTTTTAGGATTCTCTCTTTGTCTTTGAATGTTGCCATTTTAATTATGATGTGTCTTGAGGTGGGCCTGTTGGGGTTCATCTTCATTGGGACCCTCTGTGCCTCCTGGATTTGCGTGACTCTTTCTCTCCTCATGTGAGGGAAGTTTTCTGTCATTAGTTTTTCAAAGAGGTTTTCTATCCCTTGCTCTTCTCCTTCTCCTTCTGGAATTCCAATGATACGGATATTGTTACGTTTCATGTTGTCCTGTAGCTGTCTTAGAACCTCTTCAGTCTTGTTCAGTCTTTTTTCACTTTGTTGCATTGTCTGGGAGTTTTTGTGTAGGTTGTCCTCCAGCTCGCTGATCCGATCTTCTGCTTCCTCTAGCCTGCTTTTAATTCCTTCTGTGTTCGTCAATTCAGATATCGTATTCTTCATTTCCTCCTGGCTCTTATTGATAGCTTCTATGTCCTTTTTCATGCTCGTGTAATTCTCTGTGAGTTCCTTGTAGTTTTTCTGGAGTTCCCTGGAGTTTCCCTGGAGTTCTTTGTAGTTTCTGCTGAGCTCATTCAGCTTCTCCAGAATCCATCTTTTGAATTCTGTATCTGTTATTTTGCTCCCCTCTATTTCATTTAGCAGTCTCTCTGGGGATTCTACCTTTCCTTTTGATGGGGGGGTTGTTTCTCTGTCTCCCCATTTTTGTGATTCCTATTGTTTGTTGGTGCTTCTTAGAATGATCTGCACTTCCTGGATCTGCCCCTGGTAGCGTCAGAGCATGTACCAGACTGGCCCTAGGCAGCCTGTTGGAAGCTTCCAGGGATCTACTGCCTTTGTCTCTCTTCTTTAGTTGTTACTATACTCAATCTGTGATCAGCCGTCAAGCTTAAGGACCGTGCGTGTGGCTGCTTAATTCCTGTAGGCAGGACTTTTATTTCCCCTTAGTCTGATGCCACTTTGAGGGGGATGGTCTGTCTGCTGTACTGGGGCTGAGTCAGCACTGGCTGCTCCTAGCAGGAGGTTAGTGTAGCTTCCACTTACTCCTCCGCCATCTTGGATCTCTGTCTGTGTTGTCCTTGATGTTATTTGTTTAATCTGTCTGGTTGTATTTCAGCTACTCTTTGGTGGGTCTTTTTCTCTGGTTAGTTGATTGAGAGTCACTCTGCCCACCTTGTCTTGAGATCTTTTGTGAAGGTGCTGCTAAAACATAATTACACAACCCAGGCAAGAAACCCACACCCTCCAATATCTCCCCCAACTACAATCTCACTATAGTTTGCCAATGAGCCCATATTAATATACTTGTGGAGATATTGGGACTGTTATTTTGTAGGAGAAACAGATAGGTGTTGTTTTAAGTGAAGGAAGGGTGATTTTTGAGCGGGCAGTTGATAAAGTAATAATATTAGCAATTGGGATCAAGGTTATGTAAGACAGCAATTAGCATTTATACTGTATGTTTGAAAAGGAGGGGAGGGTTACAGTGTGTAGTGAGAAAGTGGAAGTGTATAGTATTAGGATTATATAATCGGTATATGCTATATGTTTAGCGTGGAAGGGAGGATAGACACAACAGACATCCAGACAGGCAGGCAGACAGACAGCCAGACATTGAAGCAGAGGGCTGAGGAGGTTAGGAGGTAGGAAACAGATTGAGAAAACTTTTTCAAGAATAAAAATGCAGAGTAGAAAATAGCAAGACAGGAACGGAGAGAGGAAAGAGAGAGAGAAAGTAGAGAAGAGAAAGGTAGGAAAGAGAACGAAAGAAGAAGGGGAGGGAGAAGAGGGGGGACTGGATTAAAAATTTTTTAAAGTATATATTATAAAGTATTAGGAGATTAAAACATGATATAAAATAGAAAGATAGAAAGAGAGAATATAGAGAGAGAGAAATAAGAAATAGGAAAGCAAGAGGATGGGGCAGGGAAAGAACACGGGGAGGGAAGGAAATCAAGAGGAAGAGGAGATACTAGGGAGGGAAAGATTGAACTTGAAGAGTTGACAAAAGATAGGATGAAGGAGAGAAATACAAGAGGGAGAGAAAGAAGTGAGGGGCTGGGGAGGAATGAGAGAAGGGCTAAGAAGGGGAGGGTGAAGGGGGAGGGGAATGCGTTAGAATTAAAATTTAAATATTAAAAGATTAGAATATAAAGTGGAATAGGTATAGAGAAAGAAAGAGAGAATATAGGGAGAGAAGGAAAAGAAGGGCAAGGGAGGAAAGAAAAACGAATGTTGACTGAAGGGGGACAAAATAAAGAAAGGAATTCAATGAAATTGAAAGTGCTTAGCGCAGAGAAAGGAGAGAGAGAGAAAGGAAACGGAGGGAGGATGAGGATAAGGGGGAGGGAAGGGGATTAGAAGAAGGGAATAGGAAGGAAAGGGAGAGAACTTTAAGTTAAAAAATTAACAAAGAATAGGGTGAAGGGGAGACATGCTAAGGGGAGAGAAGGGAGGGAAGGGGAGGGGAGAAAAGGAGAGAGAATAAGAAAGGACGGGAGGGGCAGTTAGAGAGAGAGTGAGAAATAAGAGAATGAGAGGATTTTAACTCAATTCTACTTTTAGGCCCAGTCTCTGGGTATTTTTGGTTTGTTTGTTTTTGTTTTTCCTTCCTTCCTTTCTGAGTCCGCCCCTATTCAAAATTCCATGGGTTTCAAATCTTTTCTGGTTGGTTGGCTGGCTGTGGGAAGGTCCTGCTTGATTCTGGGATTGCTAGTCTTTTATTCATGGGCCTACCACCGCTCTGCTGTGAGCTGCGTTTAGTTGTCCCCTCCTGAGGCAGCCTCAGCCCTCCTCAGGCTTGTCCAGCTACTCCTTCCCACTCTTGGTGCAGCCTGTGCCTGCCTGCAATCCCCGCCCTGCCTCCAGTCGTGTCTCTATTCCCAGGCTACAGCTTCTGCTCCCTTCCCTGTCTATATGCCTGGGCACCCTGCCTCTCTCCCTGTCTCAAGATCGTCCTTTTGTTCTGCAGGACTCTGGCACAGTCGGTCAAAGCGCCGGGCCCAGTGGCACTCTCCTGCCCAGGGCCTCTCCCCTAGTCTGGAGCTCTGCAGCGGCTTTCCTGCGTGTGCTCTTCTCCTTGCCCCAAAACTGTCTCTATTCCGAGCTACAGCTTCCGCTGGCTTCCCTGTCTATCGGCCTGCGCACTCTATCTTTCTTCCCGCCACAGCACCGTCCCTTTGTTCTGCAGGATTCTAGTGTGGTCGGTCAGCGCAGCACTCTCCTACCCAGGAGTTCTCCCCCAGTCTGGAGCTCCACAGCTGCCTTTCCCTGCGGGCCCTTCTCCCCGCCCTAAAACCGTCTCCCCTCCAGAACCACCGCCTCTGCTCTCTTCCCTACTTACACGCCCTGCGTGCTGTGCCCTATTTCTCTCCTAGCCCCAAACCCGCCTTTTGTTCAGTGGGATTCTAGCGTGATCGCTCAAAGCGCTGGGGGCATGCACTGCTCCCCTGCTCAGGAGCTCTCCCCTGGTCCAGAGTTCTGCAGCGGCTTTTCCGCGCAGGCCCGTCTCCTTGTCCCAAAACTGTCCCTTTGTTCTGTAGGGCCCTAGCGCAAGTGCTGCGCGTGCCCGGAGTGCCGAGCTTTCGGTCGGAGCTTGCAGCTGAGGAGGTTTTCCTCTAGACTCAGGTCACACAGTTTCTCCCAGTCCTGGTTGTTCACTGTTCTGTCACTCCCCTGGCTTTTTCAGCCAAATCCTCTCCCTAACTCCCTGCAAGAATTCACTTATCGGTGTGCCCCGAGCAGGGGGAGCCTCCAAGCAGCTCTCGACTAGTGAGCTCTCCGGCTTGATACTGCACACGCACCGGGTCCCGGAATGACTCAGCCTGCAGTGCGTGGTAAACCCCTCCACCCCCCTCCATGCTGCTCCCACGATCTCCTCCCTGTTCACGCTATCAGAGATCCACCCTCACTCAGTCACTCCTCTCCGCATTCGTTCCTGGAGTCTCTCCTTAACAGGAGCGAGCTGAGAACACTGCCACTACTCCACCGCCATCTTCCCCTCCTCCCCTCATGATCTTACTTTCATAGTAGGTGTCATAATTTTCTAGATGAGAACTCTTTCAGGTGGGGCAAGTGTTAAACTGAGTTTGAGGTAACACTAAGTTTGAGGTAAAGTATTTTCAGTACATAACAAATAGGGCTTTTTCATCTATTCTTTAGACTTGTTTTCTTGGTTTATTCTGCTTATATGACTTGATTCAGCTGATGTGTGGGCTGTAAGTCTCGGACAACTTCAGTAAATCATCATATAATCTTTCACTTTTATCAGTTATGAAGCCTCTTTGAGTATAATCTATTAAAAACATGATTTTATTCTAAATATTGGACGGAATTAGCACTTCTATCCCAAGAAAGCTTACTCAAGTAAGGTGGCCATCTTTGCAGTGCAGGAGAATTTCTTTTGCCTATTTCAGTTCTCTTCAGTGGTGATCTAGAGGGGAAATTAATTTAACTGCATTGTTGAACAATGATTGTTTTCTGTGTGTAAAAATAGTACACGTAGGGCATCCGTTGTCATACACGAGACTATATATTAGTACATGCATATGATGTGAAGTTGAAATTGACTCTTTATTTTTTAAATCCTCCCTTTATGATACGTTCATTGATTTCAGAGAGAGGGAAGTGGGTATGGGGGAGAGCATAGAGAGAGAAACATTTATCAGTTATATCTCAGTTGGAGATTGAACCCACAACCCAGGTGTGTGTGCTCACCGGGAGTTGAACCCACAGTCTTTTGGTGTATGGGGTGCCTCTAGCTAGCTGAGCCACTGGCCAGGACTGAAGTTGACTCTTATACTTGAAGGTTTTCAATTAGTAACTGACTTTGCAGGAAAGGTCCTAGAGTGCAATCTGTCCGTTAATGGTAGTTTTTCACTTGAACTCTTCTTTTTATTCATTGCCGGGATTCAGTGATCTGTGGCTTATTTGGTTGGCTAAGTGAACTGGTCACTTTTACCAAGCCCCTAAGTACCTGGCATCACTACCTTCTTCCCACATATATAAACTCTGTGTACTTATTGACTTGTATTTATTGACTCTGTGTCAGTTGAATAGCCATAACTTCATTTTAGAAAACACGTCCCAGAAAATTCCAGAAATATCAAAGAAGTGTTAAGGAACACAAAAAGGCTTGCAGAATATGCTGGCCATTTAGGCTGCAAAATTGGCTAACAGAATAAGTCTGTTATGATGTTACCTTTGGTTCATAAGTAATAAGGAAGTGATTTAAGTTACCTGAGTAGGGTGTGTCAGGATAGAAGTAATGCTTCAGGAACATTTGTCCTCCCGAAGATTGCATGAATGCTTCCTAACATCAGCATCAATTCTTTCTTGTAATAGGATTCCTACTCTTAATGTTTGTCTAGGAATGGCAGAAAGGAGCAAGGCAATTTAAGGAAATAGTTTTATCTCCAGAGATCAGAAAATATGAAGTGGAAATTAAATGGGGAAGAAAGAATGAACAAGACTGTATCTCAGCTAAAAGGGAGGAAAGAAAGGAAGCCGAAGTGATTTTTTTCAAGGGAAGCTGGATTTTATTCAAATGAAAATATTCATCAGACAGTCCAGCAGAAGTGGTAGAGTTTCTGAATTTTGGAAATCATCTTTTTCTACATGGGAGTTGAAGCTGTGGGAATAAAGAGAAGCAGAAGAAAAGGTGTCTGGATGCACAATCCTTGGCAAGGCTGCAGTAAGTGTAGAGGGGCGGCAGAGTAGCCTGCAGTGGGGGAAGGTGAGAAGATTAGAATGTTGCTTTTAAAAAAAAGGGAGAAAAATTTCAAAATTATCTCTTAAAATCTATAAGAAAAGCAAAGAAGGATGAATGAAAAAAGGTTATTCTGCATGTTAGACTCCTCCCTTTATTGAAAATATGGAGCATGGTAATGGATTTATGGTGGGCCCTTCTCTGTGGGCCTCTCATAATATACCCATGCCAGAGCACATTGCAACCTCGAACCATTGCCCAGCCTTCTTATCTGTGGGTTGTGAGCACTGAAGGAGGTTGTACAGTAAAAAAAAAAAAAGAAAGAAAATATGAATGACATATATAAGTTCAGGGTGTTTGGTGAAATGATTTGATATGTGTATGTATTGTGAAATGATCTTCACAATAATGTTAGGTACATGTACCTAATAGCCAGTTGTTTGTCCTAATTGACAAAATGTGTTTCCTTTGCTTATTTTTTCAACTGGATCTTTTTTCCATTGAGTTCTATGAGTTTATTACATATTTTGGATATTTATCTCACATCAGATAGATTACTTGCAAATATTTTCTTTTATTCTGTAGGTTACCATTTTTACCTTGTTCATGGCTTCCTTTGCTTGTGCAAAAAGCCTTTTATTTTGATGTACCCCGTTTTTTAATTTTCATTTTTTCTTGTTTGTGCTTTTTATGTCATCTCCAAAAATCATTGCTGAGAGTCATGTCAAGGGACGTTTTATAAAACTTTTCTTCTAGGTGTTTTAAGGTTCAGGTCTTTAATACATTTCAAGTTAATTTTTGTGAATGGTTTAAGACTGGAGTCCAGTTTTACTCTGTATATAATTACCCAGCTTTCTTACATGGTTAAAAAAGACTGTTCTTTCCCCTTTGTATTCCCAGCTCCCCTATAAAATCTTCTTTGCTGGTATGTGCATGGGTTTTTTCTTGACTCTTGATTCTTCTGTGACTCATACAAATTTTAGGATTGTATTTACTGTCACTGTGAAAAATACCACTGAAATTTTTATCGGAATTAAATCTATAGGTGGCTTTGAGTAGTATAACATTTTACAATATTAATTCTTCCTATCCATGATTGGGATACCTGCTAATTTATTTGTGTCATTTTCAGTTTCTTTCATCAAACTTTTGTAGCTTTCAGTGGACCCATTAATCTTTCAGTGTTTTTGTTTTTGTTTTTTTTTTTGGTGAAGTTGTTAGGATTTTAACATATTAAATTGTGTCATCTTCAATTACTGACAATTTTCCTTTTTCTTTTTTAATTCTGATGACTTAACAAATCATTTTATGTGTATAACCTTTATTAAGCTGATAATATCTTAACTTTGCATATATTTTACTTTGAGCCTCATATTTTATGTTTTAGTTGTAATTTACCTTTTTTATTTTGTGTGCCTTTTGACAGATCGTAGGTATAGTCATTTTTAATACTTTTGTTCTTTAACTTATACTACATACAGTTAACATTATAGTACTGGATTATTTTGACTGACTGTACACCTTTACCAGTATGCTTTGTATATTTTCGTGTTACTACTGAACTTTTAAATTTCATCGTTTATTATAAGGCACGTCTAGTGATGATTAACTTCCTTAGCTTTTGTTTGGAAAGTCTTCATCATTTTTTTGAAAATTTTTATGTATTGATATATGAAGAGAGGGGACAGGAAAGAGAAAAACATCAACTTGTTCCACTTATTTATGCATTCATTAGTTGCTTCTTGTATGTGCCCTGATAGGGTATGGAACTTGAACCTTGGCATAAGGGGACGACATGCTAACTCACTGAGATATGGGACTAGGGCCATCTTTCCTTTATTTCTGAAGGACAGCTTCACCAGTTAGGTATTCTTGGTGTCATTACTTTTTCTTTCAGCACTCTGTGTGCTGAACTGTTCTCTGCTACCTTGCAGTATTTCTACTGAAAAATTTGTTACTAGTCTGATCGTCATACGTTTGTATGTGAGAAATATTTTTCCTTTGATGCTGTTAACTTTTTTTCTTTTTCCTTAACAAATTGAACTATTATTTCAGGGATAAACATAATCTTGTCTGTCCAAAATTCCCATAGTTTTAGGAAGTTCTTAGCCATTCTTTCTTTTTTTTTTTTAATGTGTTTTATTGATTATAATATTACATTTGTGCCAATTTCCCTTCCCTCTGCTCCCCTCCACCCGGTGGCCCCCCTCCCTCCAGTTGTCCCCCCCTTTTAGATCATGTCCATTAGTTGTGCATATAGTTCTTCTCAACCTCTCTGTCTATTCCATTCCCTCCTACCATGATCCTTAATTCCTATATCATCTCCCTCCCTCTCCCCCTTCCCCCTCCCTGTTGACTTCCCCCCAATATGCTCCCCATACCTATAGTTCTTTTTCCAGTCTCGTTGCCTGTTTAGTTTGCCTTTGTTTCAATTCCCTAGCTTCTGTTGTTGTTTCTTGTGATGCAGTTTTCATTTTAGATTTCATAGTTTTGATCCTCCTTTTTCTAAACCAGTCCCTTTAACATCTGATATAATAGTGGTTTGGATCTGTTGAACTCTTTCAGTTTTATTTTGTCCTGGAAACACTTTCTCTGCCCTTCTATTCTGAATGACAGCTTCGCTGGATAGAGTATTCGTGGTTGTAGGTTTTGGATTTTCATTACTTTGAATATTTCTTGCCAGTCCCTTCTTGCCTGCAGGGTCTCCCTTGAGAAGTCAGCTGATAGTCTAATTGGGACCCCTTTGTACATAATTCTTTTCTTCTCTCTTGCTGCTTTTAAGATTCTCTCTTTATCTTTAACTCTTGACATTTTGATTATAATGTGTCTTGGAGTGGTTCTCCCTGGGTCCAGTTTTTTTGGAACTCTGTGCTTCCTGGACCTGTGAGTCTATTTCCCTCCCCAAGTCTGGGAAGTTCTCCTTTATTATATTTTCACTCAATTTTTCAAGTTCTAGTTCATCTTACTCGCTCTCTGGCAAACCAGTGATTCTTATGTTGGGCCTTTTATAGCTGTCCCAGAGGTTTCTGATCCTCTCATCGTTGCTTCCCATTTCCTCTCTCTGCATTGGTTGACTGCTTGTTCCTTCTCCATATTCCAGTTTGTTGAAATGAACTCTGGATTTTATTTCCTCACCATCTGTCTCACATGAGGTTTTCCTTTCAGTATGAGTGTTTTTCGATTCTTTCTCATCTTTTTTCAGATCTTTTGTGAATTCTGTAAGCCACCTGATAACAATGGCCCAGAACTGAGCCTCTGACAGGTTTCTTATCTGTTCATCTGTCAGGTTCTCTATCTGCTGCCTGGTGAGCTGCGCCACCGGGATTTCTATATTTGTCTGCCTCATTTTGACAGATGCGTTTTGTTTTCTTGGGCCGGCTGTCCGGGGCAGTGCCTGTGTACGCGTCACAATCCAGCGACCGGCGCCTGCCTGTCCGCGACCTATTTCGCAGCCCTGTGGCGCTTTCTTTGGGGGCGGGGGTCCAAGATGGATTCACACAGTTATTCTGCTAGGAGACCGGGATCCGTCCTCCCGCCCCCCTGGGCCTCACTGTTCGAGGCGATGTGGTGGCTGCTTTCCCCAGCGCTGGGGTCGCGAGCTGCCGGGGTTCGACTGCAGCTGAGACTGCTCTCCCTGCCGCTGTCCCAGGTGCGACCGCAAACAGCTCCGCCCCCTTTCTCTCGTCCTACCTGCCCAAAGAGCGCCGCTGGTTTATAACTTCATATGTTGGGCTTCCGTGTAGTTTTATTTTCTGGAATTTCTAGTTATCCTTTGTTTTGAAGTAGTTGTATTCCTCTCTAGTTGTAGAGGGAGACCTAGCGTGTCCGTCTAAGCCTCCATCTTGGCCGGAAGTCGCCATTATTTCTTTAAGTAAGTTTTCTGCTTCCTCTATTTGCTCACTTTTTGTGACTACAGTAATATTTAGGTTGTTCCCCTTTAATGGTATAGTTTGTGTAGGCTATCTTTACTCTTTTTCATTTTTTCTTTATTTACCCCTTGACTAAATTATATCAAAAGATCTATTTCTATGTCACAATTGCTTCTGCTTGTTCCAGTTTGTTATTGAAGCTCTTACTGCATTTTTAAAATTTCATTCCTTGTATTTTTCAGCTCCAGAATTTGATTGCTTCTATTTTATGATCTTTATCGTCCTTTGAAACTTCTCATTTTGTTACATATTATTCTGTGTTGTCTTCTAACTCTTTAATCTTCCTTTAAACAACTACTTGAAATTCTTTATGACAAATCACGGAATCTCCATTTCTTTGGGCCAGTTGCTAGAAAATTACTGTGTTCTTTTGAAGTCCTTTGTCCTTGATTTTTCATCTTCCTTGAGGTCTTATGTTATTTTCACATTTGAAGAATCAGTCACCTTCTCTAGTCTTTACTTTTTGGTTTCTGGTTCCCTTGTTAGCCCTTTTAGGGAATTTGAGTCTCTGGACATTTTCTGTAGATATGCCCTGTTCCATATATTTTGCCTGTCTTTTTATGGGAATTCTTAAAATGGGATGGCTTCTCTTCATCCCGCAAAGGCAGGCTGGGTACTAAGAGCTGCATATTCGATTTTCCAGGGCAGTGCTGGATGCCCAACTTTGTGTGCTTTCACCTAATCCCAGAATCAGGCCTACTGTTGCTGCTGTTGGCAATGTACATAAGGAACTAACCATGTACTGAGTAAGCCACAAGAAGCACTGGTGTGGTCATTGACCAATTGGGGTGATCATAGGCAAGGCATGGATTTCCTGGTGGATCTCATGGGTGGATTTTCTGTTGGAGTCATGAAGCACTTAATAGGATTGCATCCAAGAACCTGAGCTGCTGTTACTTGCCTACAGGTTGTGCTGCACACTCAGTATTCTGGATGGGATGAAAAAGAAGAGGGCCTTTTAAATAGTATCCTGCACACATGCGGAAGCTGGGGGCTCTTGACAATCTCTCACTTTTCCAGGAGAAGGATTGTTCTCTTGACAGAGTTGTGCTGCCTTGGGGGAGGGGTGATAACACTTCCTCGTTACCTGTTCCAGTGTGTCCAATCTTAAATTTTTGGGGGGGGTTTTGTAACTTTATAGGACAATCAGCATTTCTCATCTACATTAACTGTTTGTAGATTTTTAAAGTAGTGACAGGTACATAGATGACCAGTGTATAGATTTCATTTGGTGAATCTTCATCATCATTAATGTTTTCTGGACAACCACACCTGATGTGGTATGGGACATTCCTTATTTCTTTGACCCAGACAGCTTTGTTGACTCTGGTGTCAGTGAGCACATCTGGAGTTCCCGCCTCCTTCATGGCAAATCTGCAGATCTTTTTTGAGTGCCCAAGGATCACATTTCTTGAAACCCACTCCATGGATGCACTTGTGGATATTCATGGTGTATTCTCTGGTCATAACCTCTTTGGTGGCAGAATGGCTCTTCTACTACGCTTCTTTGCAGGAGCCGTTATGCCAGGCCCAAGTTGGGAAGAAAGAGCAAGAGGTATTGTTAATTTTTTTCCCCCCCTGCTTAACAGAGTACTGGAACTTCTCTGAAAGACTCTTCAGTTTCCATGGTGGAAGTCCATGGGTGATGGTCTCAGTGTTTGGGATAAGGATAATAAGAACAATAGAAAACATTCCTCTATGAGGACTCAGCTTGAACTTTATTAGAGTTAAGGAGGTTCATTTTTGTAGGGAAACTTGAAGAAACCATAAATAACATTACGTTTATTTTTATTCTTAATTGGGTTAATTTTATGAGTTTTATTTAGTTATGCTTACAACATATTTTTGCATTTATCCTTTTATTATATTTTAAGAGGCAAAAATTACAAAGCCTACAAAGCCAGAGTATTTTGGGGTGCGGAAGTGGTGACTGCTTATTTAGAGGAAGTACATTTTCCATTTTGTTGAGGTTGAAAAAATATTATAGCTGTGGTCATCAAATAAATTATTTGATGTATTTTGAATAAATCTACTAAAACATACTATTTTTAAAAGACATTGGGTATATCTTAGAAGTGACATAGTAAGTTAATTTCATTACAATATAAATTACAATTTTCTTATATGCATTTTCCACAAGTATTATATAGTTTAATATCTGAACATTAAGGCATAAATTACCATGACATATGCTAAAAAATAGAGTAAAGAAAGATAAAGTGGTATGGAAATTCAGGGATAGGGAGGGATGGTTTGTAGCGTTTTGTGTGTATTAGATGGAAGGAGATGAAAGGAATAAATCAGATGATACGGAAGAAAAAACTTAAAAAGAATTTTGATCATGTGGAGACAGTGGGTATTTTTGTTTGGTTTAACAGAGATTGGGGTTATGGGGGAGCAGTGGTGAGGAGGGGAAGATGAATAAAAGGAAATGATGAGAGTGGAAAGGTAGTTAGGCCAGATCTTATAGGGTTGTAGGCCGAGCTTGAGTTTTATTTGGAGTCAACAGAAAGCCATTGAAACATTTTTGAACGAGGTCTGATACTTAAATCATGTTTTAGAAAATTCACTCGTTTTTACATATATTAAAATGTATTCAGGATTTGTTTTAATTAGATATGGTAAAACCTAAGGTACAAAAATGCTTATTGAAGGAAGATAAATAATATAAAAGGAGGAAGAGAGGCATGCCATTCCATTAAGGGTCACCTAGGGGAAGGAACAGGGTTCGAGAGAAGGAGAGGGGACAGAATGGTCCAGAGCACAGCAGAAAGAAATGGGCAAGCTAGGGCAGGTATGCTAAATTTAGAATTGGAATATCTTGTAAGAGCTTGTACCTAGTTATTTGGTACGTAGCCCTGGGGTATTTTAGAGTGGGGGAATGTTGGCTTGGTACATAAGTTTGTTGGAGTGGGGACTCGGGTTGGCTTATGTCAGGATGTCCTCACAGAGGAGACATGCTATTTGTGGAATTTAGCTAGCTCTGGGAGGGACTGTGTCTTCAGGATCAAGTCCCCAAATCAAGAGTATGTACAATGCAGAAAATAAGAAAATAAAATACTACAGTTTTTAAAAAATTTAACCAGAGGAATACATTTTTATTATTGTGGACAAAAATGATAAACATTTAAGAACTTCTATCTAATAACACTTGTTAAAGGTAAATTATAAAGAGAGAAACTAGATATTATAAAAAGACCTCTTTCTGATTTCTTTACTCACTTGATTTTTAGTCATATATTAGGGTCATTGCATTGTTTGGATTTTAGCTTTAAAAAAAAAAACTCTTTTTTCTGCTACCCTTAGCCAAATTTGATAAATAACCTTCAGCTGTCTTGTTCATTTATTATATTTTTATTCACCAAGGGAGAGGGAGAGCATGCAGCTTATGATTTCCGATTAAATTACATTAAATGTAAAGATGTAATAAAATCTTAGTGAAATTTTTCTAATAACCTACAAAAGGTGTTAAAATTGAACCTAAAAGAGTCATTATTGGACTGTTGCTACAGAGTAGGCAAGAGGGGGAGTGGTATTCTTTTAGGGTATAAGAAATGTTCTTTATCTTAATCTGAATGACAGTAATATGAATTTACATAGGTACATTTTAAAGTACACGCTTCAGATTTGTGCATTTTATGTAATACTGTGATGCTGAATAAAACAAGACCATTGTCAGGATTAACTGTTCTGTCTTCTGATATAGCTTTTCATGTGTCACTGGAAGTCAGTATGTTCCCATTAATAGGTTTCTTATGAGTCAAGAAATTGGAAACTTTTAGAAATGTAAATATCATGATGCCATTTTAAATATGTGACATTAAAAGTTAATGTTTGGTATACTTTATTCCCTAGTTTAGGAGCTGTGACTAATGAGAGTCAAAGACCATGGATGAAGATGAAATGCAGCCACAAGAACCCAAGTCATTTTTTGAAGGAATAGGTATATCTATTTCTTGGGTTGTTGATACTTTCCATCTGCCAAATGTGGAGTTGCTTGTCAAGAGCATGAATTTCTAGATATTATATTGATTCATACTTAAGTGTCTTCTTACCTTGTTAAAATCTCATAGTCAGAAAACTAAGTAACACTATCAACATCAAAATCTCAAGTTACTTTCAGTATTTCTCATATTATAGTTATACCACTAACTCCAGAGAACATTGAGAGGACACATTGAAAGTGTTTCTGTGTTTCTTGTTTAGTTCTGCTTGTATAGGTTTATTATCGATGCCATAATAAATTGCCACAAATTTAGTGACATAAAACAACAACAGTTTGTTACTTACACAGTTTTGTAGGTCAGATGTCCAGATGTAGTGTGGTTCAACTGTGTTCTGTGATTATAGTTTCACCAACTCAGGATTAAGATGTTGACTGTTGACTGCTACATTTCTTTCTGGAGCCTCTGAGGGAGAATCCTGTTTTAAGACATTCAGATTTTTGGCCAAATTTAATTCCTGGTGATTGTAAGGTGGAGATTCTTGTTTCCTTACTATTAGGAAGTGCCATTTTTTTGGTTCTAGAGACTGTCTATATTTCTTCCTTTTTTTTTTTTTCCTGCCTATATTTCTTGTGTGACAAAAATGGGTTGAGTCCTTCTTACACTTCAGATATTTTGGGCATTCTGTGCCATCACATATTTTTTACTCCCCCCAGAAGCCCACTTAAGATAATTTACCTACCTTACATCCATAACCTTATTATTTATATCTGCCGGGTTTCTTTTATCATGTTGGGTAATGTATTCAGAACATCTAGGAACTAGTTTGGATATCCTTGAAGAACCTTTCTACCACTGTCTACACCTGGTGCCCTAAACATGTATCTTCTTCCCAAATGTAAAGTTGTTTTCAGATTTAATATCCAAAATTGTTATCTGAAATTAAGCAGTTCAGAAATTCCAAATATTAAATCGTGTACTCTAAATACTGCTGTATTTAATTCATTAAATACATTTGCTCCCAGCAGAAATGGTAGGGCAGTTTTGAATATTCTGGTTCAAACAGGGTGAAAAGGAAGGTTAAATGTAATCACTACTCAAAAGAAAGCCGTTTCAATGTGTTTTAGCCGTGGGAATAATCCTTTATGGTCTATGGCATTCCGCTTGTAAGTTATCCTTGTTTTTTCATCTAAGATAGCAAGTGTTTATAGCTGTATAGTTTTTATCCTGTTTTTATCTTGCTTCCTGCACTTACAATTTGGGAGTCCAACAGTCTCCTTTATACTGTCCTCTCTGTCCCTTTCAATCCATATTAACATTGGTTCTGTTGATTTAAATTTTTAAAGAATTTTGTGCATCTTCTGTGTATGGGAATTTACTTTATTAGAAACTCATTTACATATCTTTCTCAGCTGACCCCATCTCTTTCTGACTTCTACTGAGATGGCTGAGGGACAGTGCCCATATTAAGCTCCTTTGAAGCACCTAAGTTTGTTTGTCTGAGGCATACCCTGAATAGCCTCAAAGGACATTATATTTTGATTATTCAGATAACAGGGAAGAGTTGTAGAATCACAGACTGCTTTTTCTGTACAACATTCTTTCCTGACAACAAACCTAATTTTAACTTTTTTCTCTTTTTGCCAACTTTATAGGCTAAGAACCTCCCAGTTAAGTCCAGCTATGTTTTTATCATTTCTTCCTAACAGTTTCATTTTCTTTTCTTGAATTTTACTTAACCCTTTGAGTGCCAGTGCCACTGCCAGAGACTTTTTTCGATGGCTATAAATGTAAATAACAATAGGTTAATACGCATTTTATGTTTTTTTCTTTTTGTACCTCAGGTTATATGTTGATACAATTTTTTCTCATGTTGATCCACATTTCGAATTACGCATGGCACTCAAAGGGTTAAGCAGCAAGAAGAAACCAGGCCACATCTTTAACACTACTAAAATCCCCTGAGCTAAATATGCTAGTTTATTGTTATAATTTATGTCTCTCACATAACTGCAGGATACAGTTTTGCTATGACATCTGCCATAACCTAACAAGGATATTATTTTTTTCAGTTTACAATAACATGTTTCTAACTTGTTCTGTGCCCTGACTAGCAGTGTTCTTAAAGACAAGTTTTCTCTTAAGTCTTTACAAGATAACTTAAGTATTAAGTCCATCTATGATTTCTCTACCTTGGTCATTTTTTCTGAATTCTCATGAACATGAGTTGTTAACATTCAAACGATATTTCTACTGGTGGTCTGTTCAAGGAATATCTGACTCCAGAGCCAGTTCACATATTTAGTTTTATGTCCGTCAGCACGCTACTCTCTGACACTGGAATCTGTATTTCTGTTGCTGCACCAAAAATTCAACAAACTTAGCAGTTTAAAACTAAATTCATTGTGTCAGTTTCTTTAGGTCAGAAAACTATGATGTCATAACTGGGCACTCTCCATTGAATTTTCTATGGCTGAACTCAAAGTGTCAGCAAGATGTTGTTTCTTCTGGGACTTGAGAGATTAATCTGACTTGAAGCTAATTCAGATAGTTGCTGAATTCACTAAAGGCCCAAGTTCCCCATTGTTTTCCTGATTGTCAGCTGCAGTTCTGGTCATTGTTCCTTGCAGCTGCTTGTATTCCTTCTCTTGCTTTTCAGGAGGTCCCTTTAAAGCAATAATGAATTGAGTCTCTCTCAAACTTAGAATGTTCTCTACCTTTAACATAAACCTATGTTAAGGTTTATAACCTTATATCTTCAAAGTCCTCATGGCATAAACCATAGCGTGAGATATTCACAGTTCCAGTGATTAGGGCATGGATATCTTTCTAGGTGGATATGATGAAGTGGATGAGCTAGGGAGTCTTCTTACCATAGATCTCTTCACATGGGTTTCTGTTACTTGCACTGGCACTCTCTCATTCTTAATCTGTAATATTAAACTATTTTCTTCATGGTTAGTTTTTGTATCTATCATACGAGTTAATTATCATCCTAAATAACACATGGATTATGTCATTTCTCAGTTCTCCACTGCTCAGGAGATAAAGTATAAACTCAAGGTTCTCCACTTTTACAAACTTGTTTTATCAAAAGGCTTCCCAAAGTGAGCCTTATGAATCATTCAGGTAGAACCTGCCCTCAATCCCCCAAGTGTGTAAGGAAAATTCTTTTTGTAAACTGTAACAGTGAGGGAAAAAATTCATAATTCCATGATCCTACATCCATAAAATGGTAAAGTGATTGTACTAGATTTTATATAAAATTGGTTCATTATTACATACTCTTATAAGTTAAAATTTTAGTGATTTATTCATTGAGTACTATGTGATCATATTGGCATATATAAAAGCTTAGTAACTTAATTCTACCAAGAAACATGAGGATTAGCTTTCGAAATACTGTATGAGTGTATGTATTGGTGTGTTTGTTAGGGAATAGTCTTAATGACTCACATTTGATAAGGGTAAATACAAAGTTGAAAATCTTTCTTTATTTGAACATAATGAAGTGTGTAAGTAATGTTCTTAAAAGAGAAACTGTAAATTCTTTGGAAAGAAATTCAAATTACTCACTAACTTAATCTTGCCACAAGCCAGAATACATCATGGGCTAAGTGGAATTAAGCTCTTGTATTTTAGCCCTGATTCTTAACACTTACAGTGTTTGTTCATCTTTGAGCAAGTCACTTAATCTGCCAAGGACTCCGTTTTCAAATGTCCTAATAATATGGAAAACTCTCATTACAGTGTTTCAGAACACTTCCCACACATTTCCATTTGACCATCACAACAGTCCTGTGAGGCATGCGTGGCAGATACTACTGTCCTCACTTTACTGACCAAGAAACAAGCTCAGAGGTTAAATGACTTGCCCAAGGTCACAAAATGAATAAGTGTCTAAACTCTTGTCTGATATACATTTTTTAATCAGTGCTCTTGCCAATAAATGCTTACATATTTATGTGTAAATGGAGATTTAAATGATTTATTTCTTTTTAAAAATTATATATTGATTTCTATAGAGAGAGAGGAAGGGAAAAATAAAAACATTGATTTGTTGTTCCGTTTATTTATACATTCATTGTGCAACTCTTGTATGTGCCCTGACCATGGATTGAACCTGCAACCTTGGCATATCGGTACAATGCTTTTAAACTACTGAGCTACCCAGCCAGGACAAAAAGATCTATTTTTTGATGTGAATTATTACAGACCTTGAAGACAAGTGATTATAAAGCACTTTGTAGTTCTATAGAAATGAAAGAAAACATTCTCTCATTATTCTATATGTAATTCAGATGGGTACTAACCAACTTTTGAAAGATTTTCTACAACTTTTTATTAGTTTTTGGCTCTTGTTGATCACTTTTTCTGATTGAAAAATTGTGTGTTTCTCTGATGGCCTGGCCATTGACACAATTATTGAGTCAGGAAACTGCTTAAACTTGGCCACTTGGAATGGCCACCAGGAGCGCTAATCTATTGTAACCAAGATAGCAGATTTGTTTTATGTTTTTGGCATTTTGTTTCCACTTAATGGCATTCATTCATGGTAGTATTTTGAGTGTCACATGCTGTGCAAAGAACTGTGATCTTGGTGAACTCATTTAATCTCAGTGGGCTCCTATATATTCACCTCTCTACCTTCATTCCTAAATGAAGAGTGGACTAAAATAGGATTGATTATATTCTGGGGAACTGGGAGTATTGGGGGTTGGAGGAGGCTGGATAGAAGGCATAGTATTCTATCCTGGTGAGGTTGGGGCAGGGTCTATTCCGAAGAACCTCATATTCCACCACGTTTTAGCAGCTGCACTTTTATTATTTTATCCATAGAGCTCCCAATCATTTATCTTTTCTCTTTCCTCCTTAATTATGGCCTTTTATCCCTCTATAATTTTTGTTCAAGTCTTTTTATATCCTAAATTCAGAAGGTAACTTTTAAATTTCCAGTTATATTTATGCTCCAGTCATTGTATATTCTAAAGTCAGAGGGTAATTTATCAATTTCTAGTCATTAATGAAGGATATAGATAGAATGGTAAGATTATAATGGCTGAAAGAAAAAACAAGAAAAGAGAAGTCTTAAGACTGATAAAAAGAAAACTGATGTTTTAAAGGAGTTGGGATAAAAAAGAAAGATATGAAGGAAAATGGTTTAAGAGTTTGAATTTGTGTTACTTGATTAATTTTTAGTATTATCTTTTTAAGAGTTTATGTAGTTGTATGGGAACTTTTTATGTTGATGCTCTAAATTTTTTTTTTTCATGAATGATTGTCTTTAACTGTTCCACATTTTTTGCTCTTTTAGTATTTCTTCATAATTGATTAGGGTTGAGTAAATAACAGTTTTGTGTTTAAAATGTCTTTTATGAATCGAAGATAGACTCCCGTTTTAAAAATCTCCGTTTCAATGCTTGAGAGAACTGAGGATGTAGCCTTTTTCCTGGTTCAAATTAAACAACATTTACATAATTTTAGATAGTCGTGCATGTCTACCTGAAATTTGTCATTTTGATTTTTGTTTTTTTAAGGAACTGATGCTACACACATGGATGGTGATCAAATTGTTGTCGAAGTTCAAGAAACTGTTTTTGTTTCAGATGTTGTGGATTCAGATATAACTGTACATAACTTTGTTCCTGATGACCCAGACTCAGTTGTAATTCAAGATGTTATTGAGGATGTTGTTATTGAGGATGTTCAGTGCTCAGATATATTAGAAGAAGCAGATATATCTGAAAATGTCATCATTCCTGAGCAAGTGCTTTATTCAGATATAACCGAAGAAATTTCTTTAGCACATTGCACAGTCCCAGACATTACTTCAGCCTCAATGTCTATGCCAGAACACGTCTTGACAAGTGAATCTGTACATGTGTCTGACATTGGACATATTGAACACGTTCATGATAGTGTAGTAGAAGCAGAAATCATGACTGATCCTCTGACAACTGATGTAGTTTCAGAAGAAGTATTGGTAGCAGATTGTGCCTCTGAAGCAGTCATAGATGCCAACCGGATCCCTGTGGACCAGCATGATGATGATAAAAGCAGCTGTGAGGACTACCTTATGATTTCCTGTAAGTTTTGGGGTACAGTGATTGTCAAAAGTGTTTTTAAAGGCTGTGTTTTCTTATCACGTCAGGGTGATAGTTTCATGACAATATAAAATTAAGATAAATCTCATAAGTCTATGAGCATTGTTGTTTTAGTTTGGATCCTGTAAGATGAGCCATAATTAAGAAAAAGAATGGTATAAGTAGAGTTACTACTATATAAGAGTAGAGTAATGGTTAGAAAGACTAAAAAATCATGAAGATGTGATTAGGCCGTTACCTTACCTTATCAGAGTTACCTCTGAAACTAGAAAGGATTTCAGCTTGAAAAGAAAAGCCTTTTGTATTTTTTATACAGTCAATTCAGAACTTACTGTTTTCCTTCCACAATGATGTCTCTCTTTCCTTCAAAATAATGATTATACTTAAAACAATCAATTCACTCTTGGTTTTGGAGTTGTATTGATTTAAAGCCTTGTAATAAACAAATATATAGATTTCAGATTGGTTAGAAATTTAATATTACTGGTTTTTTATTGTGTTCACTGTTCTTTATGTGATACTGGCTTTCTTGACTTTAATTCTGCATCATTTAGGACATAATTAGAATTTTGCTTTAAGTTGCAAATGTCATAGTAGTTCTGTTAGTAAATCCCATAGGTGTCTCTAATCTTTTTTAACCATTTTTGAATATGTTCTCTATAGTAATGAGGTTTCAGTTTGTTAGTTGATCCTGCCATCTGCTTCCTGGTTTAAATAAGTTGGTTGTCCTTAATTACCAGCTCATGGGACTGTTAGTTTTCTGGAAGTAAGTTAAAAATATTAACATAAATTAAAATACAAATTTTATAAGATGAATTTATCTACAGATACCAGTTTTCTTAGTCTCTTGTTTTTAGAATACTGCTTTTTCTAACGCTACATTATAATTTAGAACCCAGCTGGGGAGGCGGAAGGGAGGCGACTCATCACAGACAGTTGACAAATACAATCTGGATAGAAAAATTATGCTCTAATCTGATTTATAGATAATAGAGAGAATGGAGAAGCTATTGAGTAAATTTTAATGCTTTTTATAGTATAAGAAATGGAAGGATATCAGTTTCTATGATATCTTTATTCAACATACAGAACCAAAGAATCTGATATATCAGTTCTCTTCTGTAGAAATTTTAGTCATTCATTGGATCCATATAACTAATAGTTTTTATAATATATTGAGAATCTGTCTTGATGAATTTCTTCCTTTTAAAGATCTTGCTTAAAATGATGACAAAAAGATTTTATTGTTTATGGTGTTGTAGTGTATCTGGACACAAATGCTCAGTTGTTACAGCATAACTGCTATAGATAGTCTTACAGTCTGGATCCTACTGTTGATTTCAAGTTGATTATATGTTTCTTGAGGACAAAATCTATTACATTTTATCCACTAGGTAACTGTGACTGACTATAATCAAGGCTCTTGTGATCAGGCTTTAAAAATACAAAATGAAATGGTTAAAAGAAAGATGTAAACTTGAATATGGAGAAAACTTGATAGATTAAGAAGACAGAAACATGAAATAAAACCTATATGCAAGAAAGAAGGCAAAGTTAAGGGAGAAAGTTTCTCTTAACAGTTATTAAAAATCCTTTCCCCTTTAGGCAAAATAAGAACACTTGTAGAAATGCCAAAATAAGCTTAAGAACTGTGGAAACTTGCAGTATTACAGGAAATTGTTTATTCAACCAAAGAAAGGCTAAATCTTGGTAACACCGTTGAGCTTTGTGGCCTTTTAACTTTCCACATCCACTCCTCCCAGAGGTGTGTGAGTTTACCTTTAAAACCAATATCCTTTTTACCATGATAAACATTAATAGCCTGACAGCTACTAGAGATGGCAGAACGGTGTCAGAGCTCCTTCAAGTCCTATTTCGAGAAAGTTGTCATTATTTGACCTAATGGTTTTTTGGAAGACCTCATTTGTAAGGCTGTTTCCTTTTTTTTTTTTGGAGATTTTGAGCTTGCTTGTAATAGTGCTTTTATTGGAGTTGTCAGAAAAGATCAGATAATTATTAAACATAACTGCTAAGGCAGTAGATAAAGTTAGAGAAAACATATATGTTATAACTGTTCTAAAGCTTAGGAAAATCTGTGAAATGAGATATCTATAGAGAGCTTTGAAAAACTGGGTTAGACTCCCGTGACTCTTGAATATGAGTATACAACGGAAATGCCTATGGTAGGGAGAAATCTGACAAGGACCTAAGCTCATACCTTTGACAAACCTTGAAGTTCTGCCCAAGCAGAAAATGAAAGCCAATATGGAGTATAAATTACATGGTTAAATTTTAAAGATGTTTTTTCAGCACCCATATAGAGCTCCTTGGCAAAACTGGAAGAATTACTGATTGTATGGAAATCTCTGTCAATGGTTTACCATTTACCAGATTATTTAGTAGCACACAAACAAACTTTATTTAACAAAGGTTACTATACAAGCAGCAACACCAAACCAAAGGAATAGGAGAAATAAAGCAGTAGCTTGCAGGAAATGGGGGGATCAAGAGAAGGTGGCTTTATTCTGAGAGGGTAAAGAAAGTTTGTTGATAAAGTATTATAGAGGATGACAGGTAAAATAATGGTGTAAAAGGTAATTGCTGAGATGTAGAGAATGTATAGTGCTTAAGCAGGGGGATTGGTTTTAAATAGGAGGAGCACAATTAGTTTGTGGAAACAGATTGAAGACAAAATTTATGGATTTAGCTGTTGCCAGGCAGGCAGAGTGAAATATAGTGAATCGTCTTTTATGGTGATTCAGTTCTCAGGGAAATAGGAAGTTAACATCAATTGTGTAGTCGGTGTTAAGAGTTTTAAGAAGAAAATGTGAGATAAAATTTGTTCAAGTATTTAAAAATGAGGACATAAATATTTTGAATTTTCTTTTTTTAAGATTTAGTTGCATAGGTACAGGGGTACATATTTGGATTAAATAGGTTTGCAGTTCTCCAAGTGTGATGAAATGAGAGATGAACATAGGATTTAGAAGAATATGCAAGGAAATAAATAGAATGATAAGCTGTGCAATTTAACTGGTTTTGTAGTTGGGTTTGATTTAAATTTTAAAATATAACTATTTACAAGTTACTTTTTTTTCGTTGTTTTACTTGCATATATGCATACAGAAATATCTAATGTACTAAATTTAATTGACAGTTCTGGGTGATCGGATTTGAGTACAATACGATGTATCGTCTCTACAAAAACTTGCCTGTCTTTTAAAGTGAAGTTGAAGTGTAAAAGAACTTAAGACGTCCTTAAATATAGGGCACATGGGGTACATTGGTGTGGGTATTGGGAAAGAAGACTCAAGCAGAAAGCAGCTTGAGCAGTTGCTAGGATGATTTATATCTTACTTGATAGGAAAAGAAGAATATATGTGTAAGGGGTCTGACTGGGTCTTTGTTTTAGGAAATCTGATTATAGCAGTGACTAAGGGGGGTTTGATGGGAAACCTGGAGAGAAGGAAATCAAATAGACGCTTCTGTTCCTGGGATAAGCAGTGGTTGATAAACTAAAAACAGTCTGATTTTCAAAGATTATGCTAAGTAAATGGAGAAGCAACCCATATACTTGAGTAGGAACACTGAGAATGGTTTAAGAATTTTGCGTTTATGAGGTCAAATTAGAGAAAATGCAGTTCCTGTGCAACTCCTTTTTTTTTTTTTTTTTGCAAAATTAAAATGGATTTTCTCTAGAATCTTAGAGAAATGAGATAACATAACCAGATGAAAATGGAAGTCTGAGTACTAAAGGCAAACATCTTTATCGTTCCCTCCCCTAAACTCTTATTTAGGATTGATCACTCTTACTTGAAACATATTATATATCATCCAAAATCTTTTAGTTCTTTATCTGGGGAAACTGAGACAAAATATTTAGAAGTGTAAAATGTAAAATATTAGAAGTGCTAAGATGTGAAATATGCAAAATGTAGATATTAGAAGCAATCTTAATTTTCAGAAATTACATTGCTCTGTTTGGAGAGAGGACTTACTATAAAACTAGTTATTTATTACTAAATTATTTTTCAAAAAGGCAGTTGTGCAGAACACATACTATCTGGTGACTTAAGTTTTGTTCAGGCCTTTTTTTTTTTTTTTGGTCTGTTTTTAAATTTTAATTTTAATGGCAATTTTAAAATCAGTGAGAATGTGAATAGTAAGTGGACTCCTAAAATTTCTCTCTTTTATTTTCTTAATAAGCCACTTTAAACACTTCATGTTTAAATAGTTTTACTGATTGAATTAATAAGACACCTTTTTGAAGTGAAATTTTCAAGGCAAATTGTACTTTTTTCTAGTAATAGAATAGCTTTTCTTTTCTTGGATAGCTCTTATATTTTAATGTGTTTTTATTGCATACTGTCAAAAACAGAAGTAACCAAAAAGATCTTTTACAGGTAAATGTGCCATTTTGCAAACTACAAAAATACTAGATTTCCCAGTCCTCAGAAATTTTATGGTTACCTGCATTTTTAGGAGCGTTTTCTAAAAATGTCTAGTGTGTAGTAGACATAGAACTTCACATTTTTCAGTACTTGTTTAAAATCACTTTTTACAAACTTGTTAGAGGAGGCCAGTTTTATCATTATACAGTATTAAACTCCTCAGAGATTAGTTTTCTAAAGAAGTTACAGATTTATTCTGGATTCTCCTCCGGTTTGCTAAGATCTTAATTCTGTTAAGCAATCTCAGTTTGACATTCCAAAACCACTGTTAGAAAAATAGCTCAGTTAATTTTTAAATATTTAGCTTTAAAAAAGTGGCTAAATCAGACCAGAATTAAGGGCATGATGCTTATTTCTGCCCATGAAATATATTTATAAAACATAGTCGAAATACTTTAATTTAGGTAGTGAAGATCAGGATTTAGGCAAGGTGTATGTATTTAGGTATGCATGTATTTATAAATGTAAAAAATGTAACTGCTTAAGCTTTTTGAACCTTGATATCATTAAACTTTCCCTGTATTAGTCCATTTTCCTAACTTCTCAAGTTCGTAAGCCAATCGGCCGTTCTCTGTTTAGCAAAGTTCTTGCCTTCTTTTGTGTATATGTAGTTGAAGCCACCAGTCAGGATTTCTAACTACTATTTGCATTCCGAGCTCCTGTCCACCCCTCTCCCCCAAACGACATATGTATGTTCTGAATTGATATTTAATTTTTCTTGTTTCAAAAGAAGTAATGTTTTTCCTTTAATTTCATTTTTGCTCTTAGTTTCATCTTCTTCCTTTTCTGTCATAATCTTAAGCCCGCAATTCACCATGTCCTCTCCCTTTACTACTCATGTAGACTATGAACATGCTTGCTTTTATCATTGAACAATAGTCTCTGATCCTGCAATCCATTCAGATTACTGCTCCTTTCCTCCCCTTATTAAGAAGAAAACTTCTTGAAGAAATGTATACCTAACGTAGAGTTCTCAACACACTTTAGTCTGGACCCCACATTCAGCATTCGCTAAAACACTCTTTGCTAAGAACATCAGTGATCTCTGTTTTACTACAAGCCAGTGCAGCTGTTCCTTCTTGGCTTTGTACAAGAGTTGTATAATGAGTTATTCATATCTATAAGTAAGATTTCAGGATGATGTTTAAAAATATTCTGTCCAGTTAGTTTATTTGGCATGGGTTGGTCTTGATTTCTGATAAGCAAGAAACTAAATTAAATGAAATGTCACTATATTTTCATTTTTTGAAATAATAAATTTATTTTAATGTTCTACATAATAATATTCTGTGTAATTCTATATAAGAATCTTGATTTAGACAAATGTAATATTTGGATCTCTTAAACGTGATGAGGAATTTGCAGATGTCAAAGATGTAAAATCTGAGTTCTGTATTTATAAGCAAGAGTTTAAGACAAATAGTACACAAACTGTTACTGAAGTGTTACCTGAATTGTGCTTGAGTCATAAACATATTTTTCTGATCTCTACAAATGGAAACCATCTCTAGTTATACCACTTATTGCCTCCAACAACATAAATCTCATAGAATATATTTATTCTTAAAATATCAGAAATTGATTATTAGTTGTGAATCACATGGATTAAGTTTTGAATTCTGGTTTTGCCAGCTACTTGCTATGTGACCTCAGATAAGTCATTCAGCTTCTCTAAACTTCAGTTTGCTCTATTGTGTACAATGTTGGCAATATTTTGACACCTTTCTCATAGACTTAGTAGTACTTGTAGTAATCAATAAAATATGAGCTGTATTATTAATATTATCACATTTTAAAATAATTACCTGTTAATTATCTGCTTTTCCACTGAATTATAAACTTCCTGAGTCCAAAACTTTCTCATATTTGTTATCCCATTACCTAGCTCAGAGTCTGACTTACAGTTGTGCTTCTTTGTTAAATTGAAAAAATGTACAACCAAACTACCCTTTTCTTGGGGTTGCGCTACTATCCAATGAACATAGTGAGGATAGTACTGCTAACACCTTAAAAAAAAAAAAGTACAACCAAGAGGATAACAGAATACATCTCTCCAGAGGAACATGAAAAAGGATATTCAAAGGGAAATGAAAAGGTTTGTGAGGGTATTGAAGAAAAGTTAATCTTCTTTTCTGATAATTTGATTATCTCCACTATGTGCTTTTGATCTTTTGCTCTGTCAGATAAGCCACTTATGTCTAGAGCAGAGAGAACATTCCTTCAATGGCTGTCTAATGCACTCTTCATCAGTAAACTAACTTTTGTGGTAAGATAAATTGTACTAGGTTTTCATTAGTCTTTATTAAACTTTATTTTATGCCAGTGGATGACCACAAGTGGATAGCAGTGAATGAAAAAGATTACATTATATGGGAATTATATTTTTGGTGTTTATTCCAATCCAGAGGCCGGTATTTTTTACGTTATTTTTTACTTAAGTCTCCAAATCCAAAACATAATGCTACACTATTTCTTTTGATACTTTATAAGTTTCAAATATGAAATGTTTTATATTTTCTGAATACCTGCTCTTTGGAATCGTGTCTCTATTGGTAAGTAAGGGTAGATTTCTTATTTATTTATTTCTTCTGAAAGTCATAAAATAGGCAACCATCATTAAGGTATGTGAGAATCTCTTTAAATATACATGGTCTGCATTTGTCAGCAATGACCCAGACTTACTATTTTTATAATGTCCTGTTTGTGTGTGTGTGTGTGTATAAATAAAATATATATGTATGTGTAGCTTTATATTTAAACAATTTGATGTTAGAACTTATATTGACCATTGCAGTATACCTTTCTGAAAATCATATTTTGATGTTTAAATAAATTAAAATTCTAATATAAAAGAAAAAATATTGAGAAGTGAACGTTAGATCTGATAAAATAAGGATATTAAGACCAGTGTTTCCTGATTTTACTACTAAGGTATTTTTCTCAAGGTTTTTGAGAATATAATAATGCTTATATGTAATGAGTATAATTATATCCAGGGTTAAAGTAATCGTTTTATTTTTTTAGTTTTAAAGGCTATCATGTTTTTGCTTTAAGTAAAATATATTTTAATTTAGTATCTTATCCTAAAAATAAACAGCTGGAAAAATTCTCATTCTTGTTTTAGAAGACTTTCAAAATGTATTCAGTACTTTCTAAATCATCCAATTTTATGAGTCAAGTTAGAGATTATATTTGTAAGAAAGACTTGAGAATGTAATATTTTGTTTAAGCATCCGCTATTATTATTTATAGTGCGTTTCTTCTTTTTTTAGTGGATGATGCTGGCAAAATAGAGCAGAATAGCTCCTCTGGAATGACCATAAACACAGAGTCAGAAATCAGTTCTTGTAAAGTGGATGGCACTTGCCCTGAAGTCATTAAGGTGTACATTTTTAAAGCTGACCCTGGAGAGGATGACTTAGGTAAGAGGAAACCCTAAATATTTTATATATCCTAATTAAACACTTCAACCTAAAGATATCTTTTAAAACAGATTTCCAATACACTAACAGAAATGTTGGACGAGGTCATTGTTAAAATGAAACAGGTGAAATTGACTTTCCATATTAATTCTTGGTGCTATCATTTTTTTGTGCTAGGTGGCACTGTAGACATTGTGGAGAGTGAACCTGAGAATGATCATGGAGTTGAATTACTAGACCAGAATAGCAATGTTCGTGTGCCAAGAGAAAAGATGGTTTATATGACTGTCAAGGACTCTCAACAAGAAGATGACGAATTAAGTAAGTAGGTGGCCTTTTTATGGGAAACTTATATTTCTGTATGTTTTTAATTTAAAATGGAAGCATATTTGAAAAAGAAACAGCACTATTGTAGGCATGTTTTGTATTCTTTGATAATGTAAAGAACATCAGTGACTGTGTATGATGTCACTTGAAAAAGAAATTATAGTGAAAACAAAATAAGAAATTACTCAACAGATTTATAGACTAGTCTATGAAAATAATGTTCTACGTTTGGAACATTTGAATCTTTTTCTGTTTGTCTATCAATAGAATTGAAATAAGAGGTCATGTCTGATACCTTAAAACTTGATCCCAAAAGTGTCCTATTAATTTTATACTTAGATGTTGCAGAAGTCGCTGATGAAGTTTATATGGAAGTGATTGTAGGACAGGAGGATGCTGCTGTTGCAGCAGCAGGTGCTGCCACCATGCATGAACAGGAAATCGATGACAATGAAATAAAAACTTTCGTGCCAATAGCATGGGCAGCAGCTTATGGTATGTGATGCAGCAGCTCAAATGATTCATGTTTCTGTATAAATTTATTGTTGAAAATAGTTTTTACGGTTGTAGGTTTCAGAAATAGGAAGTGCTAGTATAGTAATTTAAGGAAAAGTAGAGGAAACTTATATAGTTCTTTTCTTTTTAATTTTACCAGGAATTTCCTTTATCTCTGTCTCATGTAAAAGGTACATAAGTTTTCAACCTGAAATTTTTTGTCTTGATTATAGTTGGCCCATGATTTTATAATTTTGAATCACAATGAGGCATGTTCATGGGGCAAAATACTGTTAGATTTGAAATTAGTTATGTCCTAGAGGGGGGAATATTTGTCATTCATGAGTATCGTGGCTTACTTTTGATTCCTGTAGTTGATAAATTAATGAGTACTGCATAATTTTGTTTTTAAATGCACAATTGTTAGGTAATAATTCTGATGGAATTGAAAGCCAGAATGGCACTGCAAGTGCTCTCTTGCACATAGATGAGTCTACTGGGCTTGGCAGACTGGCTAAACAAAAACCAAAGAAAAGGAGAAGACCTGATTCCAGGCAGTACCAAACAGGTGAGGGCAGATGGATTTCGCACCACAGTGTGCTTTATGAGCTCTAAATGAAATTAGTATTTATCCATGGAGGTGTTGTGATGGCATTTTAGCTGCTAGACCCTATGTAGTGTAGCCTTTGTGTATTGAATTGACAAATATAATTTTAAGAATGAAGTTTTCCAATCAGACATTCAGGAAAATAATTAAAACCTCATGTTATTTTAGTGGAAATGAAAATAAATTCCTAAAATATGTTTGTGAACTTTTAAGTGAATAAACATAAAGAAGCTGTTACTGTCGACATAAAGCGTCATCATTTACTGAGGAGTGAGGAGTAAGACAAATAATTTGGTTATTTCTTAGGCATACTGCTTTTATGTAATGTCTTGTATACTGATTTGGATGTTACTTTTTTTAATAGTTGTGGTTGAAATTTAAGTTAAATTTGTCTAGAAATAAATAAGGTTTTAATGTTGGATTTTCTTTTTTGAATGATTTACATTAGATATCTAAATTCAACTTTAAATTGATTATTTTGACCTGAGTGAGATTGGTTCAGTCATACTGAATTTTAAGTTTTTAGACCAGATTCTCTTTATTACTAAGCTGCTATATGCCTTTTATTGAAACATAGTAAAAGGAACATTAATCTAATTTAGGAGCGCTTGTCCAGTAATGTTTAGAATATACACTTTATATTCTTGAAAACATCAAAATAGAACTTGTTTTGTTCATTGATACTTTTTTCCTTTTCTTAGCAATAATAATTGGCCCTGATGGACATCCCTTGACTGTCTATCCTTGTATGATTTGTGGGAAAAAGTTTAAATCCAGAGGTTTTTTGAAAAGGCATATGAAAAATCATCCTGAACACCTTACCAAGAAGAAGTACTGCTGTACTGACTGTGATTACACTACCAACAAGAAGATAAATTTACACAACCACCTGGAGAGCCATAAGCTGATTGGCAAGGTAGACAAGGCCATCAAATGTGATGAATGTGGGAAGCATTTCTCTCATGCTGGGGCTTTGTTTACTCACAGAATGGTGCATAAGGAAAAAGCCAACAAAGTGCACAAGTGTAAATTTTGTGAATATGAAACAGCTGAACAAGGGTTATTGAATCGCCACCTTTTGGCAGTGCACAGCAAGAACTTTCCTCATATTTGTGTGGAGTGCGGTAAAGGTTTTCGTCACCCATCAGAGCTCAAAAAGCACATGCGAATTCATACTGGGGAGAAGCCATACCAGTGCCAGTACTGTGAATATAAGTCTGCAGACTCTTCTAACTTGAAAACACATGTGAAAACTAAGCATAGTAAAGAGATACCATTCAAGTGTGACATTTGTCTTCTGACTTTCTCAGATACCAAAGAGGTGCAGCAACATGCTCTTATCCACCAAGAAAGCAAAGCACACCAGTGTGTGCATTGTGACCACAAGAGTTCAAACTCAAGTGATTTGAAACGACACATAATTTCAGTTCACACAAAAGACTATCCCCATAAGTGTGACATGTGTGATAAAGGCTTTCACAGGCCTTCAGAACTAAAGAAGCATGTGGCTGCCCACAAGGGTAAAAAAATGCACCAGTGTAGACATTGTGACTTTAAGATTGCAGATCCATTTGTTCTAAGTCGCCATATTCTCTCGGTTCACACAAAAGACCTTCCCTTTAGATGTAAGAGATGCAGAAAAGGATTTAGGCAACAAAATGAGCTTAAAAAGCATATGAAGACACACAGTGGCAGGAAAGTGTATCAGTGTGAATACTGTGAGTATAGCACAACAGATGCCTCAGGGTTTAAACGACATGTTATATCCATTCATACGAAAGACTATCCTCACCGTTGTGAGTACTGCAAGAAAGGGTTCCGAAGACCTTCAGAAAAGAACCAGCACATAATGCGGCATCATAAAGAAGTTGGCCCACCGTAACAACACTTCTACAGAAATTCTTAGAGATGCTGTCCTTTAAGCAGAAAATTGATTTTAAAGCCTATTAGTCGTAGTCACATACATTACATTCATTTATACTCTGTACAAATAGAATATTTCTTATAGTTGACTTTTTTTTTTACATATTATTCCATAGAAAGTTCTGTATTCTATTCAGTTTTTTTTTTTTCAATGAGGGAAAAGTAGCAACAATCAAGTTGCTTTTATTTAAATAATCCCTGATTTTATGTTGAATTTTAAAGTCTTAGAACTTTTACTATTTATTTAACTATTTACTTTATTCACCTTGACAGTACTCTTCTAAGAATACTTAAAGATGTGATTGGATAAAATTGGAGACTAAAAATGATCATTTTGTCTTCCCTATGAATTTTTCATATTAAATAGAAACATCTGCTAACCTAAGTGGGAGAAACTACTGTAAGGTATAACTATAATAAGAAAGTTACTTCCTTCTCTTAGTATTGTTAGATCGCATGACAGCAGTTATCCTTATGATAACTAGTAGGTTTGTATTTTAAGTTTTATTTGGTTTAACAGACAAAATATGCTTCCTTTGACTTCCTTTGTAGTGTTTACATATTGTCAGTACACACACATAGAAAGTCTTACTGAGGTTTTGATTATTCCTGTTTTCTTCTGTCTATACTGCTTTGTTTTGGAGTAGTTGTGGTCTGCAAATGAGACTTATTGTGTACTGACTTTTAAAATCTTTGATAAATTGTGGTCATAGGACTTTTTGCAACTGGATGTGTAAATGTATCCCAAATTTTGTATGTCCTTTTGTGTTGCTTATTTTACAAATATATGTACACACAATTCCAAAGTTAAGTCTATAATGAAAAGTATTAAATGTACAATAAGTGGAAAGGCCCAGGAACATATGAAAAAGCATTTTGTAGACTGGCTATTCAAAGAGATTAAAATTTAGGTGTAGCATAAGACGGAAAGACACTCGTATTTTTAAAGATAAAAGTATTTTTTTAATTTAAATATCTTTGGTAATTGAGAAACAGCAATTATGGTGTTTCTAAATAGAATGTGTTCATACAATTTCAGCTTCTTAACTTTTGGTTTTTGAAAAGCTAATGACTATCCAGACATAAATCGCTTGGTTCTCACTGAGAAACCTAGAAAAGAAATGCCTTTTCACAAAATAGAGTGGACTTAGGAAGCAGTGGCTTCATGTACCAGAGAATGGATGCTAATTTATACTTGACAAATTCAGCCTGCTTTTATCAGCAGTGAGCAAAGTTGAAAAGGTTTAACACACAACTTTTTTCTTTCTAAGAAGATAAAAGCAAATGTACATGATTAAAATGTGAGGCTCTATTTGGAATAAAGTCTTTCAGTTTTTTTAAATTTGAAAGATGACATCTTAATGAGTAATAAACATAGATGTAAAGTTAACTCAAACAGAATTTGGTTTTGTTAATGCAAGTTTTTTTAGGTTACCTAAATTGGCTGTGGCACATTGTGGAAGATTAGAAATTTTTATTCCCTCTGATAGCTACAATGCAATTCTGTTATGGTGCTGCCATCTACTCTTGCTGTAAAGCTTTTACCTTTTACCTTTCTCTGTGCCACTAATAATTATATCAAAAGTTACATTTGTATGGTAAGGAATTAAATATTTGGGGATTTTGAGATTCTGTGAAGGCTAGATTAATTTAGTTCCAAATCAAATGCTTGTAGACACATAGTAACTTAAACCTAATGCCAACCATGCCACAGAAAGGATTTTGGTACCTCTTTTGCCTTCTTGGCTTTCATATATGTCCCCACCCTTTTTTAGTGTTCATCAATGGTCCTGTTCTTGAAAACATTTGTTTGTGTGATAATTTTTAAAAACCTCTCTTGGATATATTTTCTTCTGAAGTAATATAGAAAGAAATGTTTAAGTGAAAGTTTACATTTAAAGGTTTTAAAACAAAATAGCTATATATTTTTTAAATAAACTTAAACACTTTACATACTTTATTTTCTCACATAGTCTGAATTCATACATGATGCTTTGTTTTTAGCACAGTATTGAAACCTTTAAAAGGTAATTAAGTATTTGGTCTAATGAACATGACAGAACATTTAACAAAATGTGAAATTGTACTTACATGTTATGATACTAGTTGTAGGCAATTTTGATTTTTAAAACAATTTGATTAGCAAAGCTAAGAAAGTGGATGTTTCTGTTTAATGTTTTAAAGTACAGATTTTTATAAAAGCATAACTTAATGTTTTGTAAAATAGTCTACTAAATATGTCTTCCTCTGTACACATTGTAAAGTACTTAAAGTGTGACACTATTGTAAATGTGTACTTGAGATTAACATGCAAAAATAAAAATTAGAATATTTTTCTGTTAATCAATGTCTAGTCTATTTGATACCAGTTAACACTTTTTCTAAAAGGGAAAAGAAAAGGTCCAGTTTTATTAAATCTAATAAAAATGGGGCTATTTTTGTTTTCCCACTTATTAATTTTATATAGCAGAAGAATGGGAAGTGCTTAATTTTAATTTTGTGACTTGAATACAGATATTCCATAATTTTTGCAAGTAATAATTTAGGGTAGTTAAAGTCTTATCAGCAAGTTCTTCAATCAGCATGTCCTTGAAATTCATGTTTTTTTCTTTTATCTTCAAAAAAGATGTGTTATTGTCTCTAGTTCTGAGATGAAATTTCTCATGATAGTGTTTTTACATGTATATATGTTAATTTATTGGAGTAACATTAGCTACTAACATAAAAGTTTCAAGAGTACATTTCAGTGATACGTTGTTTATTGCACTGTTTACTACCCATAGTCTGGACTCCTTTTGTCACCATGTATTTGGCTCCCTTTACACTTCGCTACACCGCAGCACCCCTCCCTCTGGTAACCATCACACTGTGTTGATGAGTTTTTGTTTTTCTTGTTCATTGCTTTCGGTTTTATATCCCACATAGTGAAATCACACAGTTCTTGTCCTTTTGCATCTGACTTAGCATGACATTCTCAAGATCCATTGTGTTGTCACAGGTGGCAGTATTTTTACCTTTCTTATTGGCTAAGTAGTATTCCATTGTAAACATGTTCCACATCTTCTTTATTCAGTTATTCATCAAAGGATACTTAGGTTGTTTTCATGTCTTGGCCACCATCAATAATAATGCAATGAACATGGGGGTGCATATATCTTTACAAATAACATTCTCAAATTTTGGGGGGTTGATAACCAGAAGATTGATTGCTGGGTCATATGGTAGATGATGTGGTTTTTTCAACAGTCATTTCATATAGAGCACTTACAGCTGATACTGCAATGATTATTACTATATCGATAATAAAGTGCCCTTTCCTAGAGTTATCCTTTTGTATCAAGTTTGGAGAACTCCAGAACATACTAACATACTGTTCAATGGGTTATTGTCATAGTAAAAATCAGAAGGTAAATAAAGGTAATTAGTAGTTCTCTTAGTTCATTTAGGCTAGTGTAATGGTACAGGTATGGACAGGCAAACATACCTCACAGTTTGTACCCAGGTATGAAAATCTTAAGTGCTTATGTTCAGAATCAATTCAATAAAGGCTACTTTTCAGGGGGGAAGAAAAGGTTCTGCAGTTCTTCAATTCTGTAAGAATATGGTTTTGCCAAATTTAAATAGTTCATAAAACTTTGAGTTTAGTGTTAGGGTATATGGTGAGAAAATTTTTATTTATATGTGAAATCTAAAGAACTATAAACAAGAGGAACATACTGATGGTTGCCAGAGGCGAGGGATGTTGGGGAGCTGGGTGAAAAGGTGAAGGGATTAAGTACATACTGGTAGTTTAAAATAATATGGGTTGAAATATTGGGGGGATTACTTTGTAGGTTATATAAATGTCTAATAACTATTCTGTACACCTAGAGTAATAAAAAATAATATTGAATGTGTATTGTAATTTTTAAAAAATTTTTTAAAGAATAAGGTGAATGTCACTAACAAGTCAAATCAGACAGCAATTGAATAACTTAGTTATAATGGAGCATTTAAACAGCTAATGAGTAACACCTAACCACGTCTGTGATCCTATCTAGTCAGATAAGTTACTGCCTAGTTTTCTGGTGTACATCAATTTTATAGATTTATTTCTAAGAAATTCTAGGATTTGTGTGAGGAAAGGCATTATGACCAGTCAATGCCTTAAAGATGTGATATTGCAGAACAGTGGTTTTGAAGTGTAGGTGCCTGACAGCAGCATGCTTGGAAACTTGTCAGAAATGCAAAATACTGGGTGCAGTCTTATGTCTACTGCATCAAAAATTTATGTAGCACCCAGCAATCCTTTTATTGTAGTAAGGAACACATAACATGGGAGGAATGGTGACCTAGACTCCACATCATCAAACTCAGGTATGGGTTGGAATTGTTAAATCTGGGTTCTCCAGCCCCATGAGGTGAGTCTAGTCTTTTTTCCCTTGATCCAAAGGGAAAAGATTATCCCAGTTGTGAAAAATGTTTACCAATCCAAGGAAATGGTGGTGGACTAGAAGCTCTGTTCACGTGCTCCCATCCTGGACTATACCTGGAGTTAAAACAGAGTGGGGAGTGATGAGTGAGGCTGTGATTGAGCATGAACACTGACAAGAGCAGGTACTGTGAGGAAGTAGGAAAGAAGCTCCTGGGAGCTGATGGCTTGTGTCTTCAAAGTGGAGCCACAATGGCTGCACAGCCTAGTACTCCTGGCTGCACGGTGTAGAGGCAGCTACAGATCAGCACAGGAGGTACAGAGGCTGATGGAGAAGGCCTGGGAGGTGCGGCCTGGAAGCTGCACTACAGGTGCAGGCCTTCGCTGAGCTGAAGATCTCTGGAGGAAGTGGGCTCAGCACTCTGCCACTGACCTATATTACTTCAGGGCTTTTCCTGGAGCCATCTGGGAAATACCAGGTGAGAAACTTCATTGAAACTGAGGAAGACTGTGGCTATCCCTGACCCTGGGACACTGATTTGGGAGCAGGTGGAGCACATGGAGAATGGGGTGCCCAGGGACTGGTGATGCAGCATGGGGACCACGCAGACTTTCAAAGTGGGAGCTTAGGAAAGCCCTAGGGCTTGCATGCCTGTGTACAGGCACAGTGGCTCTGCTAAACAAAAAATCAGAGGAATGAAGTGCGCTGCAGGACCTGTGGGTGGGACCCAACGCAGAGTGGTACAGAGCAGAGGGCTATTCAAAGTGGAGGGTTGGCAGAACTCCCAGTAAGAGAGCAGAGGGTTCAGGACTGGGAGGCAGCAGCTGGAAACCTGAGATTTGTAGCAGCCAGCTAGATCCACTCTCAGACAAGGGAGCCCAACGATCATTGGCTGGATTCCAGGCTCTGCAGCTCAGTGAGTCCAGGCTCAGAAGCATCCTGCTGGGAACATTTCTGAAATTGAAAGAGCAAAAAACCTTGAAAAGGCCCTTCGCTATACACCAGGAGCTACACAGTTCCTAAGACCCCGATCTGCTAAACCCAGCAGAGCACAGAGAATAGAGATAGGCACAATAAAGCTCAGACTTCTATCCTGCGTAGGTTTTCAATATTTATATTTTGCCCTTCAAGTTTGGGCCTAATACAGATTTTATATTATAGTTTATTTCAAATCTCATATATTGCTCCTCCCTTCTCTTACCCCATTTTACTTCCTTTCTCTTCTTATTTTGGATTTAAATTCTATTTTTTCTCTTGCTACAACTTCTTTCCATTCCATGTTCTCACCATTTTTCTCCCCATAGCCACTCAAAACTGTGTGTGATTGTCATTAGCCATCTCAAGTCTTTTCCCCCATTCTTAAAATACCCTTATTCTCTCTTCACTTTTAACAATCTCTGCTCAGTAGTTGCAAATAAGGTAGTTGTTGATGCATTTCTGCAATCTTATATCTAGAGAGTCACTATTTTTGTATTTTAAATCTCATATTTTACCATTCCCCTGTCCTATTTAATTTTGCCTTCCTCCTACCCTTTCCTTTTTTCATTTTAAACTTAAATTTTTCCCTTAGACTGGTTTTAATTATTCACTCTCACTATTCCTTCTCCCTCTTTCTTCTCTCCCCTCCTGTTCCAGTCCTACCTATATAAACCTTAGCTCATTTGTTGATTGTGCTGTGGTAGATCTTTTTCTCCAATTAGGTCCCTATTATATGTTTTTCTTTTTCTCTCACTAGTTTTATATACATATATGTGTGTGTGGTTTAAATTTTGGTTTAAACCTAATATATGCTTCTATTACTCCATTCTACCTTCACTTCTCCCTTTCTTATGAAGTAAATTTTACTCTCTCTTTTTACTGTCTCTATTTCCTACTTTCATTATTCCTCTTCCCTATACCCTCACAATATCACTTTCAGTTATTTCATATTTGTTTTTCCTTATAATAGTCTTAATCTTTTTACACCTTTATTAATATTGGCTTATTTGCTGCTGATAGTGTGGTTGTGGGTGGGGGCTATTTTTGTGCATGTGGGTTATTTTTGTGGGTGGAGTCTCTTTCCTGGGCTGTGTTTGGTTTTGTTCTGGCAGCACCTACACAACAGTATACAAGATGTGGGGGGCAAAGTGACTCTAGGCAGCTGGAGAAAGGGCCCACCAAAGAATAACCCAACAACTAAAACCAAATTACAACTGAGAGAGCCCACATAAATGGCATAAAGGCCAGCCCAAGTGCATCAAGCTCAGGAACTCAAGGGGACTGTACATTGAGTCCCACAGGTCTCCTAATAAAGAAGGTCACACTGTAGACACAGGCAAAGCAGACCAATCTAATATTCAGAAACAAGAAGAGCCACCAAAAATGGGGAGACAAAGAAATAACTAATCAAAAGGAAAGGAGGAGTTCCCAGAGAGACTGTTAAGTGAAATAGAGGGAAGCAAACTATCAGACACTTGAGTTCAAAACAATGGTTATAATGCTTAAGGAGCTCAGTGAGAACTACAGACACATACACTTCCAGCCAAGATTGAGGCATAAGTAGACACATTCTGCCTCCTCCCACACAATAAGAAGGATTACATTGACCTCAAAACAAAATACGACCAGAACTACCAGAAAACAACTGCATGAAAGTCCAAGAAACAAAGATATAAAGCAGTACTCATCCAGACAAATAGTAGTGGTGGAGAGGACATTGTGTAGAGGCTGTGGTGGCAGCAGTGAAGGCAAAAAGGCTATAGCTATAGCTGGCCATTGGAAAGAGCAGTCACACATTATTAAAGCTGGGGGGGACACTGGGGAACAATCGCAGTCCCAGGCCAGTCTGCACAACTCATGGTTCCAGCACTGGGAAAATAAAGGCCTTATTGCCTCTGGGTGTGAAAACCAGTGGGGGCTAGTGTAAAGGATAAAACTTCCCATCTCTCATGAGTCTGTCTAGAGGACCCCTGTCCTACAACATTTGCAAACCCACCTACTCAGAACCATCACCAGGGCAACAGCTAGGGGGGGTGCCAGTTTTATATGTGAAGGAGGTTAAGTGACTGGAAAAGGGGCAAGTGCTGAGCAAGCAGCATTGCTCACTCTGATCCCTCCCCCACATACAGTCCAATAAGGTTGCCCTGCACTGACAAAAACCTAAGGCTTTATCCCTTACAACATAACAGTTACAACAGGTCTACCTATACAAACACAGGAGTCAAACACAAGAGGGTCTCAAGTTGAGAACACAGGGAAGTATGACCCAAAAGAAGGATCAAGGCTCCAATGGGAAAACTAAGCTACAAGGAGATAGCCAGCCTAACAGTCACAGAGTTCAAAACAAGACTGATAACAATGCTCACAGACTTCACAGACATGACTGAGTATGGCAACTACATACGGGAAGACATGAAGGCTATACTAGGTGCAATGAAAAAAAAAAAATCCGCAGAAAACCAGTGGTGAAGGGAAGGAAGCCAGGGTTCAAATCAATGATTTGGAACATAAGAAATCAGTACAGAATGAAGAAACAAGAACTTTTTTAAAAAATGAGGAGAGGCTTACAAACCTCTGTGACAACTTTATACCAACATTCATATCATAGGGGTACCAGAGGAAGAAGATGAAGAGCAAGAAATAAAAATCTTAGTTGAAAAAATAATGAAAAAAGCTTACCTAATATGGTGAAGGAAATAGATATACAAGTCCAGGAAGCACGGTCAGTCCCAAAAATACTAGACCAAAAGAGGACCATACCAAGACACATCATAATTAAAATGCCAAAAGTTAAAGAGAAAGAGAATCTTAAAAGTAGCAAGAGAAAATAAGAAAGCTATTTCCAAAGGAGTTCCCATAAGACTAGTAGCTGATTTCTCAAAAGAACAGTTGCAGGCAAGAAGAGACTGGCAAGAAATATTCAAAGGGATGAAAAGCAAGATTATTCTATCAAGAAAAGCTCTCATTTAGAATGGAAGGGCACATAAAGTGCTTCCTAGACAAGGTTAAGCTAAAAGATTTCATCATCACAAAATCCTTATTATATGAAATGTTAAAGGGACACATTTAAGAAAAATAAGATGAAAACAATGAACAGTAAAATGAAAACAAACTCACAACTATCAACAAATGAGTCTAAAAGAACAAAATAAGCAAACAGAACAGGAACAGAATCATAGATTTGGAGATCATATGGAGAGTTGTCAGTAGGGAGGGGAAAGGAAGAGAATGAGGGATAAGCTGCAGTAATCAAGAAGCAAACTGGCAGGTAAAAAATAAACAGGGATGTTAAGAACAGTATAGGAAATGGAGAAGGAAAAGCGCTTATATGTGTGACCCATGGACATAAAATAAGGTGGGGGATTGCTGGAGGGAAGGGAAGTACTGGGCAGAGGAGGCAATGAGAAAAAAATTGGGACAACTCTAAGAGTGTAAAAAATAAAATATACTTTTAAAAACACAGAACTACAAAGAACTTCAGGAAAGCACCAAGGAACTTACTACTAACTCGTCGTCGGCAGCCGTCCGTCTCGAGAGACGATGGCGTAGCTTCCCGAGAGTCTATCTGCACCGCCGAGAATGGCTGTGCAGTCCGATTCGGGAGTGACAATCCCTGCCGCACTTGGTACAGGTGAAGGCAGATGGCCGTTGTTGCTGCTGTTGACGCTGCTTCCGCCTCGATCTTTTCTGGACCGCCTCCTCGTTGCGCGCAGCCTCTGCACGTGACGTACCTTGCCTGACTGCGAGCCTCCAGGCTAGGCGGTCGTCTGCTTGAACTTCCCATGTGTTGAGATTGATGGAGCATTGTGTCATGTCCTTTTTGCAGATGTCTTTGAACCGCAGTTTTGGGCGCCCTGTCATCCTCTTGCCTTCTGCTAGCTCGCCGTAGAGGAGGTCTTTGGGGATACGGCCTGCATCCATTCTTTTGACATGGCCGAGCCACCTGAGGCGTCTCTCGCTAAGAACTGCATGCAAACTGCTCACATTGGCTCGCTTCAGCACCTCGGTATTGGGGACCTTATCCTGCCAGGCGACATGCAGGACGCGTCGCAGGCACCTCATGTGGAAGCTGTTGAGTTTCCTTTCGTGCCTTGCGTAGGTGGTCCACGTCTCGCTGCCATAGAGGAGAGTGCTGAGTACGCAGGCTTGGTAGATGCGCAGTCTGGTTTTCTCAGTGAGGCTGGAATTGTTCCACGCTTGCCGATTCAGTCTGGCCATAACTGTGGCTGCCCTGGCGATTCTCCGGTTGACCTCCAAGTCGACTGACAGAGAGCTCGAGATGGTGGACCCGAGGTAAGTGAAGTCGTTGACAACCTCCAGGGTGTATCCGTCGATGGTGATGCATGGGGGAGTCCCCGTGCCTTGAGCCATAACATTCGTCTTCGTCAGGCTGATGGCTAGTCCGAACTCCTTGCATGCGTGGGAAAGGCAAGTGACTAGCTGCTGGAGTCCCTCTTCGGAGTGTGATGTCAAAGCTGCGTCGTCGGCGAAGAGCATCTCACGGATGAGCACCTCTTTGACTTTGGTCTTGGCTCGTAGACGGGCCAGGTTGTAGAGCTTGCCATCGGATCTGGTGTGAATGAAGACACCCTCGCTGCAGTCCTTAAAGGCGTATTGGAGGAGCATGGAGAAGAAGATTCCGAACAGCGTAGGCGCGAGGACGCAGCCCTGCTTTACTCCGCTGCTGACTGGGAAGGCCTCAGAGGTTGCGCCGTTGTAGGACACCGTGCTGTGCATGTTGTCGTGAAAGGACATGACCACAGCAAGCAGATGTGGTGGACAGCCAATCTTTCGTAGCAAGCTGAAGAGTCCGCTTCGACTGACCAGATCAAACGCCTTCGTGAGGTCAATAAAGGCGAGGTAGAGTGGTTTATGCTGCTCGTGACACTTCTCCTGCAGCTGGCGTAGGGAGAAGATCATGTCCACTGTTGATCGGCCAGCTCTGAAGCCACACTGGGACTCTGGGTAGACGCGGGAAGCAAGGGTCTGCAGGCGGGCAAGAGCGACCCGGGCGAATACTTTGCCGACGACGCTGAGGAGAGAGATGCCCCGGTAGTTGTTGCAGTCACTGCGGTCTCCTTTGTTCTTGTACATGGTGATAATGTTGGCATCTCTCATATCCTGGGGGATGTAACCCTCCTTCCAGCAGCGACAGAGTAGATGGTGGAGCGGCTGTAGCAGGACTGGTTTCCCGCTCTTTAGGATTTCTGGAGGGATTCCGTCGCTTCCTGGTGCTTTCCCGCAAGCAAGGCGGTCGATGGCTTTGCCGAGCTCTGCCGCAGTAGGTGGGGTGTCTAGCTCCTCCATGACTGGTAGGTCTGGGATGGCGTTAAGAGCAGTGTCTGTTACGGTGTTCTTCGTTGCGTACAGCTCGAGGTAGTGCTCGGTCCACCGCCGCATTTGCTGTTCCTGGTCAGTGATGACCTCACCTGTCTTGGACTTAAGGGGGGCGATCTTGGAGGGGATTGGGCCTGTTGCCTTCTTGATACCCTCATACATTCCTCGTGCGTTGCCTATATCGGCGGCTTCCTGAATGCTTCTGCACAGGTTTAGCCAATAGGTGTTGGCACAGTGGCGGGCGGTCTTCTGGACTTTGTTCCTGGCAGCCCGTAGAGCTTGAAGTGTACTGGGAGTGGGCGTGACCTTGTAAGCCAGTAGGGCCTTCCTCTTAGCCTCAATCACGGGTTCCATTTCTCCCCAGTGAGCCTCGTACCAGTCAGCGTTCTTCCGCTCTTTCTTCCTGTAAGCAATAATGGCGGAGTTGTATATGGCGTCGCGGAGACGTGGCCAATTGGATTCGATGTGTCCGCATCGTTTAGAGCTGCGACTCAGAACATGGCGCGTTCCTAGAAGCCGCTTTCGGCATCAGTGGGCGGCGGCGCGTGGGCTTGCAAGCGTGGGGCGCGGGACCAACCGACGCCACTTCGTGTTGGACAGTGGAAGCTGGAGAGCCGGGCTATTCGGACTGAGCCAATTGGTTTCCATGGATCTCAATAGTGCCAGCACTGTTGTTCTTCAAGTCTTAACTCAGGCCACCAGTCAGGATACTGCTGTGTTAAAGCCAGCTGAGGAGCAGTTGAAACAGTGGGAAACACAGCCAGGTTTTTCTTCAGTGTTGCTGGTAAGTTGCTTAAAAATAGTTATTATTTTTAATAAAATGAGACACTATTCTATTGTTTTAAAAACCTACTTGTGTTGGTGGTTTACTTAGTGAAACTGATCCAAATGTTTGGCTGCCATTGCACTGCCATTTACTAATTCGAGGCATGGCACTTGGAGGACATTTAAGAGATGTTTATTGTTGGGTGAGTATACCCAAGCAGGGTATTGGTAGTATCTGCTTAGAAGGTTACACTGCCAGTTTTCTATTTTAGCCTGTAAATGCTGCCCTCAAGACTGTAAAGGAGGAAAGAGGAAGGACATCTCTAAAATCAGAGAAGGAAAACTCTGACTCCAAAAAACCTCCGCTGCCTTGCGGCATACCTCTTCAGGGGAAAGGCTAAGGGAGTAAACCCCGACAGAAAATCCGGAGCTGGAGTCCCTAAGGCGGTTTGACATTGTAGTCAACACCGGCAACTCCTGCGGCGCACCTGAAGCCAAGCTGTATTGACTTTGTCTTTCCCTTGGACCCTTCAGCTGCGAAGAGAGGGGGGGTCTGCTGCATGGGCAACAGCAGACCCTCCGTATCACCCTGCCCAGGCTCTGTAGCTTCAGTTTCACTTGAGAGGACACTCCAGCGTCATCGCAAGATGTCGACTCAACACGGGAGGAGACAGATACCGGTTATAAGCTCATCCGATTGGCGAAGGAAACGAGCGCCAGGGGTCTCCTCTGACGGTGGGAGAGGTCATCGCACCTCACTGGACAGCTACCGTCTCGCCATGGCTCGCCTGCCCCACTGGGTGCGTGGGGATCAGAGAGGCGCCTCTCGAAAAGTGGGCCACAAAACACCCGCACCAGTTAATTCCAAGCAAACAACAAGAAAGAAGCCTCCGGCTCTTCGCCTCGCTAGCTGGAACATCAGGACCATGTGCCCCGGACTTACTGCAGACCTTCCGTGGATCAAGGGTGCCAGGAAAACCGCTGTCATCGATAGGGAACTGGCACGACTAAACATCGACATTGCGGCTCTACAGGAGACCCGGTTGGCCGACAACGGAACTATCAGAGAAACCAACTACACCTTCTACTGGCAAGGGAAGTCTCCGGACCAACCAAGACAGCACGGTGTTGGGTTCGCTGTGAAGAACACGCTTGTTAACTCCATAGAGCCACCCACAGGAGGCACAGAGAGATTACTTACCCTCCGATTGTCAACAACTTTCGGCCCAGTCAGCATTCTTAGCGCGTATGCCCCAACCCTCTGCGCCACCACCGAAGAGAAAGAACAGTTCTACCATGCACTGGACGAAGCGTTACCCAAGATCCCCAGAAGTAACGCTCTTTGTCTCCTTGGAGACTTCAATGCAAGAGTAGGAGCCGACCACATGGCCTGGCCCACCTGCCTTGGAAACTTTGGGAGAGGAAAGATCAATGAGAATGGTCAGCGACTGCTTGAGCTCTTGTGTCACCACGGCCTGTGCGTGACAAACACATTCTTCAAGTGCAAAGAGATCCACCAGGTGTCATGGAGGCACCCCCGCTCCCGCCATTGGCACCAGCTTGACCTCATCATCACCAGAAGAACGGATATTGGCAGCACCCTCCTCACCCGCAGCTACCACAGTGCAGACTGCGACACGGACCATGCCCTCGTGGTAAGCAAGGTGCGCATAATGCCGAAGAGGTTGCACCACTCCAAGATGAAGGGTCGCCCACGCATCAACACCAGTTGTGCCAGCAACCCAGTTAAGACCCAGCAATTCATCAACAAGATGGAAGATGCACTCGGCGAGGGAGTGGCGGCAGATGACTACTAACTATACCAGCATGAAAAAGGACATCGAAAATATCATTAAGAGCCAGGAGGGAATGAAAAACACAATATCTGGAATGAAGAGCACAGTAGAAGAAATTAAAGCAGACTAGATGAAGCAGAGGATCAAACTGAGTAGAGGACAAAGGTGAAAAAAATTCCCAGACAGGGCAATAAAATGAAAAGAGGCTCAAAAAGAATCAAGATGGGTCATGCAGGACACCATGAAAACACAATAATATATGTATCAGGGATATCAGAAGAAGAAGAGGAGCCAGGGATAGAAAACCCACTTGAAAAAGTAATGACAGAAAACATCCCTAACTTGATGAGACACACAAGTCCAGGAAATACAGAGGGTCCTAAACAACATGAACCCAAAGAAGTCCACCTGAAAATACATCATAATTAAAATGGCAAAATTCAAACACAATGAGAAAATGTTAAGGCAGCAAGAGAGAAACAGATAATAACATACAAGGGAGCTCCAAAAAATTAGTTTCTGCTAATTTTTCAACAGAAATATGACCAGTCAGAAGGGAATGGCAAAAAATATTCCAGGCAATGAAAAGCGAAGGCCTACAACCAAGAATGCTCTACTCAGCAAAGATCTCATTTAAAAGGGAAGGCAAAATAAGGGTTTTCCTGGAACAAAGATGGCTAAAAGAATATCTCTTCCAAACCATCATTGCAATACATGCTAAAGAGAATGCTTTAAGAAGATGAAGAAGGGGAGTGGAAGTGACACAGATACAAAGGAAAAAATGGCAATGAATAAGTACCTTTCAATAAGAAACAAATGTAAATAGATTAAATGTTCCAATTAAAATCATAGGGTAACTGAATGGATAAGAAAATATGATCCACATATCCTGTCTACAAGAGACACACCTCAGAACAAAAGATCTGCACAGACCAAAAGTAAAGGGATGGAAAAAATTATTTCAAGCAAATGCACATGAAAAAATGTGGTATAGGAATACTTATATCAGTCAAAATATATTCCACAACAAAGGCCATACCAAGAGACCAAGAAGGACATTTCATACTACTTAAGGGAACAATTCATCAAGAAGCATATATGGACAGGTGTATGGGAACAGTGTGGGAGAGAGAAAGAACTCAAGACCACACTTTCTAAAGCGAGTCGCTAGGGGCCCCTCCCCATACCAGCACCTTGGGCTGCAATGGGAAGGATCACTGGTGGATCAATTCAGTAGCCAGGATCCAAGTGGGTCAAGAGTGAAGGCCAGGGAACTGCAGAGGCCTGGAGGTGGCACTCCCTCTTTGGGCATCCTGTCCAGCAATATCCAGGAGGAACTCAATGAAAAAGTGTGCTGGCCTTCCCCTGAGTCTGGATCTTTGGCTGATTTGTTTAGAAATCATTTGTATGGCCACTGGATATTGATTGGAGTTGAGCATTGTGGCTGCGGGCAGAAGCAGGAGGCTGCTTCCTATCGACCTGTCGGTGCAGATCACAGAAAAGATGCAGGTGGGTAGGTGCCCGTGATCAGCGGCACTGTGCAAAAAGAAATTTTATAGCACCCAGAAGATATTCCCTGAGAGGTTGGAGGCTGAAACTCAGGCGGAAACTGCTGGCAAAGCTGAGAGTAAGTCAGAAGTCTGGCTCTAAGAGACATAAAGAAGTGCATTTTTTTTTAATGTATTTTATTGATTATATTGTTACAATAGTTCCAACTTTCTCCCCTTTACTCCCCTCCACCCAGCATCTCCCTCCCCCAGCAATCTCCCCTCAAGTCCATACCCATGGTTCATACATAGAAGCTCTCCCGCTTCACCCTTTCATATATTCTTCTTTTCTCTCTTTTATTTTTTTTAGTAAATATGTGATTAATAATTTTAACAATAAAAAATAACTATCCCTTCCTCTCAGATATTAAGACCCTTTATAATCTTGTAAAGGACAATGGGCGAATGTCTCAAGATCCTCTAACTGCTTCAAGCTGGACATGGTCCAGAAATCCCTATTAATAGTGGCGGTGTGGAGGGGAGAGTGGCCATCCCACATGGGGAAGGATCGTGCAGACTCCAGGTCACTTGGCGGTCTCCAGACAACAGCGTGCTTGGTTTAACAGGCTGGCATCCTTGTTGTGTCCTGGGGGCAACAGATTTGGCGAAAAGGGTTAAAAGACATCATTCAATCCATAACTACTAGATGTCAAAAGGCAGGGATTAATTTTTCAATGTTCCACATTAGAGGGAAAAAAAAAGAAAGAAAGGGCTTCTTTGTAAGAAGGTGTGCTAGGCACATCTCACCTGTCCAAAACCCTTTTGCCCATTACACTTAGTTTGGGCTGAGGTAAATAGTTTAGGTTTACCCCCTCTCAGACCTCTGGGTCTTTTCTGTCAAAGCCATTAGGATAGAAAAGAGAAACCCATTTTAAAGTGAAGCCCACAGACCACCTCATTCTTCACCAACCCACCCATTTAGTTCAGCCAAACCGTTAAGTCTCAGGAGGCAGCGCTGCAGAGAGGATTAAGTGAGGCTTATGCGTACAGACAATCAGGTAATGCAGTCATAGGCTCATGCCCTTTGAAAACAGAAAACACATGTTAATTTATGTAACATAACCCACAAACAAGTCTCTTATTCTGTAAAACTGTCTTATTGGGAAGACATCCAGTTGCAAGGCACTTGACATTCTACTTGCCTGCAACTTGAATATCTTTGATGATATCACAGACATGATTTAATTTTCAAGTGAAACCATATTTTAAATGAAACTTTTAAGACGGTTAGCTGCACTACTTTATAGTCTACACCTGATCATTGTGATTTTCCTGGAATAATGAATTTTCTCCCTAAGATTACCCTCCTCGTCATTAAAGGGACTACGTTAAGTCCATTTTTAATTTATCCTGTTCATTTGCATAAACATAGCAAGAGCAGCAAATGATCACTTAGGATCTTTAGTTCTGCTTTGCTGGAACTTACCCAAGGAACATTTAGGGCGACCCTCAGTCTGCTCTTCAGGTCACAGAAGCTGGGGCACATATCTGGCATTCATCCTTGCCTGTACACACCTGTCCTTTCCAAGTCTTTCTGGTTTTTCATTGTGCCTTAAGGTCCCTTCTAGCCACCTTTCAGGAAAATAACCTTCGTTCCTTCCCTGGAAAGATTGCTGTGGACCGCACAACCAACCATGGTAGCAGGCCTTTTATCTCGCAGGCTTTTATTTCCTTTGAAAGTCATTCCCAGTTCCTCAGGGCTTTTTGGTAACAACCTGACCCAAGTATGTCTCCTTTAGGCTTGACATTCCAGTCAAAGATTTGGTCAAAAAAAAGAAAATCAGAAAAAAATGAACCTCTATTAACAATTGGTCTTATTAGTTCTATGCAAAGAAACTTATGTCATTACTTGTTTAGAATGCCAAACTCTGGAGGGATCAAATAGGGAGAAAAATATACAACGTGAAGGAAAATCTTTGTCCTAATATTCACTGAACTGGCATTTCCATTCTTCATATTTTCATTTTTCCCCCACTAAGAAAACTTTTTTGTTTTTTTTTCCATTACAGTTGTCTCACTTTTTTCCCCCTCTTGCTTCCCTGCACCCTGCCCCTCCCTTCCCCTACATTCAGTCCCCACTCAGTTGTCCATCTCCGTGGGTCATTTATACATGTTCTTTGACTTGACCCTTCCCCTTCTTACCCCCTTCTCTCCCCCTCTTCCCCCTTGTTACTGTTAGTCTACTTCTTGTTTACATACCTCTGGTTCAATTTTGCTCATTTGTTTGTGTTGTTCATTAGTTTCCTGTAATAGGTGACAGCATAAGGTATTTTTCTTTCTTTGCCTGGCTTATTTCACTAAGCATAATTCTCTCTAGTTCCATCCATGTTGTTGCAAATGGTAGAAGTTCCTTCTTTGTTTCTGCTACATAGAATTCCATTGTGTAAATGTACCACAGTTTTTTGATCCACTCATCTACAGATGGGCATTTAGGTTGTTTCCAGCACTTGGCTATTGTAAATAGTGCTGCTATGAACATAGGGGTGCATAGGTTCTTTTGAATTGGTGTTTCAGGATTTTTCGGATATAATCCTAGCAATGGAATTACTGGTTCAAAAGGCAGTTCTAGTTCTAGTTTTTTGAGGAAATTCCAAACTGTTTTCCATAGTGGCTGCAGCAGTCTGCATTCCCACCAGCAATGCACCTGGGTTCCCGTTTCTCCGCATCCTCTCCAGCACAGGTTGTTTGTTGATTTGTTGATGATGGCCATTCTGACTGGTGTGAGGTGGTATCTGATTGTGGTTTTTATTTGCATCTCTCTGATGGCTAGTGATGTTGAGCATACTTTCATATGTGTATGGGTCTCCTCTGTATGTTCTCTTTGGAGAAGTGTTTGTTCAGGTCCTTTGCCCATTTTTTAATTGGGTTCTCTGTCTTCTTGAGTCGTATGAGTTCTTTATATATTTTGGAGATCAATCCCTTGTCTAAGATGTCATTGGCGAATATATTTTCCCATATAGTTGGTTTCCTTTTCATCTTGCTGATGTTTTCTTTAGCTGAGCAGAAACTTTTTAGTTTGATGTAGTCCCATTTGATTGATTATTCTTTCCTTTATTTCCCTTGCCTTAGGAGATATATCAGTGAAAATGTTGCTACCTGGGATATCTGAAATTTTTCTGCCTATTCTTTCCTCTAGGACTTTAATGGTATCACGATTTACATTTAAGTCTTTGATCCATTTTGAGTTTATTCTGGTGTATGGTGTAAGTTGGTGGTCTAGTTTCATTTTTTTGCACGTCCCTGTCCAGTTCTCCCAACACCATTTGTTGAAGAGGCTCTTTTCACTTCATTTGATGTTCTTTCCCCCTTTGTGAAACATTAGTTGACCATATGAACCTGGGCTTATTTCTGGGCTCTCTATTCTGTTCCATTGATCTATATGTCTGTTTTTATGCCAGTACCAGACTGTTTTGATTACCGTGGCCTTGTAGTATAGTTTGATATCAGGTATTGTGATTCCTCCTACTGTGTTCTGCCTCAAAATTGCTGTGGCTATTCGGGCTCTTTTTTGGTTCCATATAAATTTTTGAAGTATTTGTTCTAGGTCTGTGAAATATGTTGCTAGTATTTTAATAGGGATTGCATTGAATCTATAAATTGCTTTTGGTAGTATGAACATTTTAATGATGTTGATTCTTCCCATCCATGAGCATGGTATACGCTTCCATTTATTTGTATCTTCTTTAATTTCTTTCTTCAGTGTTATGTAGTTTTCTGTGTACAGGTCTTTTACCTCCTTGGTTAAGTTTATTCCTAGGTATTTTATTTTTCTTGTTGCTATGGTAAATGGGATTTTTCTTTCAGTTTCTATCTCTGAGTTTTTATTGTTGGTGTACAGAAATGCCTTCGATCTCTTAATATTGACTTTGTATCCTACTATTTTGCCGAATTCACTTATTAGGTTGAGTAGTTTTTTTGTGGAGTCTATAGGGTTTTCTATGGACACTATCATATCATCTGCAAATAATGACAGTTTTACTTCCTCTTTTCCAATTTGGATGCCTTTTATTTCTCTATCTTGTCTGATTGCTGTGGCTAGAACTTCCAAGACGATGTTGAAAGGAGTGGAGAGAGCGGACATCCTTGTCTTGTTCCTTATCTCAGGGGGAATGCTCTCAGTTTTTGCCCATTGAGTATGATGTTGGCTTCAGGTTTCTCGTATATGGCCTTTATTATGTTGAGGTATGCTCCCTCTATTCCCATTTTGCTGAGAGTTTTTATCATAAATGGGTGTTGTACTTTATCAGATGCTTTTTCCGCACCTATTGATATGACCATGTGGTTTTTGTCTTTCATTTTGTTTATGTGGTGTATTACGTTTATTGATTTGCGAATATTAAACCATCCTTGCATCCCTGGGATGAATCCCACTTGATCGTGGTGTATGATCTTTCTAATGTGTTGCTGGATCCTGTTTGCCAATATTTTGTTGAGGATTTCAGCATCTATGTTCATCAGCAATATTGGCCTGTAGTTTTCTTTCTTGGTTGTGTCTTGACCTGGTTTTGGAATTAGGGTTATACTGGCTTCATAGAATGAGTTTGGGAGTCTTACCTCTTCTTGTATCTTTTGGAATAGTCTGAGGACGATAGGAGTTAGTTCTTTCTGAAATGTTTTGAAGAATTCATTTGTGAAACCATCCCATCCAGGGCTTTTGTGTGCTGGGAGATTTTTGATTACTGCTTCAATTTCACTAGCTTTTATTGGTCTATTCAGACTTTCTGCTTCTTCTTGATTCAGTTTGGGAAGACTATAGGTTTTCAGAAATTTGTCCATTTCCTCTAGGATGTCAAATTTCTTGCCATACAGTTGTTCATAATAATTTCTTACAATCCTTTGTATTTCTGTGGTATCAGTTGTGATTTCTCCTCTTTCGTTTCTGATTTTATTTATTTGGATCCTTTCTCTTTTGTTCTTGATGAGCCTGGTTAAAGGCTTGTCAATTTTATTTTATCTTTTCAAAGAACGAGCTCCTACTTTTGTTGATCTTTTCAATTGTTAGTTTAGTCTCTATGTCATTTAATTATGCTCTGATCTTGATGATTTCCTTCCTTCTACTTGATCTGGGCTTTGCTTGTTGTTCTTCCTCTTGTTCTTGTAGCCATAGGGTTAACTTTTTTATTAGATTCTTCAAGCTTTTTTAGGTAGGCGTGTATTGCTATGAACTTTCCTCTCAGGACTGCTTTCGCTGTATCCGATCGGTTTTGGGTTGTTGTGTGTTCATTATCATTAGTTTCCAGAAACTTTTTGATTTCTTCCTTGATGTCATTGTTAACCCATTTATTATTTAATAGCATGTTATTCATTCTCCATGAGTTTGAATGTTTTTGAGTTTTTTCCTTGAGGTTGATTTCCAATTTTAAGCCATGGTGATCTGAGAAGATACTTGATATAATTTCAATTTTCTTGAATTTGTTAAGGCTTGTTTTGTGTCCTACCATGTGGTCTATCTTTGAGAATGTTCCATGTGCACTTCAGAAGAATGTATATTATGCTTCTTTGGGGTGAAAACTTCTATGTATATCGACTAAGTCCATTTGATCTAGAGTGTTGTTCAGTGCCTCAATATCTTTGGTGTTTCTTTGCTTCGAAGATAAGTCCGTTATTGACAATGGGGTGTTAAAGTTCCCTACTATGAGTGTGTTGCTGTCTATATCTTTCTTGGAGTCTTTCAAAATTTTCCTTATATATTTGTGTGCTCCTAAGTTGGGTGCATATATATTTATAAGGGTTATATCTTCTCGATGGATATTTCCCTTAAGTATTATGAAATGCCCTTCTTTGTCTCTTTTTATGGACTTTGCTGTGAAATCTGTTTTGTCTGATATAAGTATTGCTACGCCAGCTTTTTTTTCATGTCCATTTGCTTGAAATACTTTTTTCCATCCCTTCACTTTCAGTCTGTGTAGATCTTTTGTTCTAAGGTGGGTCTCTTGTAGACAGCATATATGTGGGTCATTCTTTCTAATCCATTCAGCTATCCTATGTCTTTTAATTGGAGCGTTTTATCATTTACATTTAAGGTTATTACCGATAAGTACTTATTCATTGTCATTTTTCCCCTTTGTACCTATGTTCTTCTCTGTCTCTCTCTGTTTCTTTATCTTCTTAAAGCTGACCCTTTAGCCTCTCTTGCATTGCTGGTTTGGTGGAGATGTATTCTTTTAGCTTTCTTTTGTCTTGGAAGCTCCTTATTTCACCCTCCATTTTGAATGAGAACTTTGCTGAGTAGAGTATTCTAGGTTGTAGGCTTTTGTTTTTCATTGCTTGGAATATTTTTTGCCATTCCCTTCTGGCTTGTAGTGTTTCTGCTGAGAAATCTGAGGAGAGCCTTATTGGAGCTCCCTTGTATGTTATTAGTTGTTTCTCTCTTGCTGCTTTTAGGATTCTCTCTTTGTCTTTGAATGTTGCCATTTTAATTATGATGTGTCTTGAGGTGGGCCTGTTGGGGTTCATCTTCATTGGGACCCTCTGTGCTTCCTGGACATGCGTGACTCTTTCTCTCCTCATGTGAGGGAAGTTTTCTGTCATTAGTTTTTCAAAGAGGTTTTCTATCCCTTGCTCTTCTTCTTCTCCTTCTGGAATTCCTATGATACGGATATTATTACGTTTCATGTTGTCCTGTAACTGTCTTAGAACCTCTTCAGTCTTGTTCAGTCTTTTTTCATTTTGTTGCACTGTCTGGGAGTTTTTGTTTACGTTGTCCTCCAGCTCGCTGATCCGATCTTCTGCTTCCTCTAGCCTGCTTTTAATTCCTTCTACTGTGTTCGTCAATTCAGAGATTGTATTGCTCATTTCCTCCTGGCTCTTATTGATAGCTTCTATGTCCTTTTTCATGCTCGTGTAATTCTCTGTGAGTTCCTTGTTGTTTCCCTGGAGTTCTTTGTAGTTTCCACTGAGCTCATTCAGCTTCTCCAGAATCCATGTTTTCAATTCCATATCTGATATTTTGCTCCCCTCTATTTCATTTAGCACTCTCTCTGGGGATTCTACCTTTCCTTTTGATGGGGTGTTGTTTCCCTGTCTCCCCATTTTTGTGATTCCTATTGTTTGTTGGTGCTTCTTAGAATGATCTGCACTTCCTGGATCTGCCTCTGGTAGCGTCAGAGCATGTACCAGACTGGCCCTAGGCAGCCTATTGGAGACTTCCATGGATCTACTGCCTTTGTCTGTCTTCTTTAGTTGTTAATCTACTCAGTCTGTGGTTAGCAGTCAGGCTTAAGGACCGTGCGTGTGGCAGCTTAATTCCTTTAGGCAGGGCTTTTATTTCCCCTCAGGCTGACGCCACTTGGAGGGGAATGGTCTGTCTGCTGTACTGGGGCTGAGTCAGCACTGGCTGGACCTGGGAGGAGGTTAGTGTAGCTTCCACTTACTCCTCCGCCCTCTTGGATCTCCGACTGTGTTGTCCTTGATGTTATTTGTTTAATCTGTCTGGTTGTATTTCAGCTACTCTTTGGTGGGTCTTTTTCTCTGGTTAGTTGATTGAGAGTCACTCTGCCCATCTTGTCTTGAGATCTTTTGTGGAAGTGCTGCTAAAACATAATCACACAACCCAGGCAAAAAACCCACCACCTCTGATATCTCCCCCAAATACAATCTCACTATAGGTTGCAAATGAGCCCGTATTAATATACTGGTGGAGATATTGGGATTCTTATTTCGTAGGAGAAACAGAAAGGAGTTGTTTTAAATGAAGGAACCATAATTTTTGAGCAGAAAGTTGATAGGGGAATAATATTAGCAATTGGGATCAAGGTTATGTAAGACAGCAATTAACATTTATATTGTATGTTTGAAAAGGAGGAGAGGGTTACAGTGTGTAGTGAGAAAGTGGAAGTGTATAGTATTAGGATTATATAATCGGTATATGCTATATGTTTAGCCTGGAAGGGAGGATAGAGTCAACAGACATCCAGGCAGACAGCCAGAAATTGAAGCGGAGGGTTGAGGAGGTTAGAAGGTAGGAAACAGATTGAGAAAGAATTTTTCAAGAATAAAAATACAGAGTAGAAAATAGCAAGACAGGAAGGGAGAGAGGAAAGAGAGAGAGAAAGTAGAGAAGAGAAGGGTAGGAGAGATAATGAAAGAAGAAGGGGAGGGAGAAGAGGGGAAACCGGATTAAAATTTTAAAATATATATATATATATATATATATATATATATATATATATATATATATTCTTAGGTTCAGTAAGAGCCTCAAAACCCCCACCCAATAAGTTGATTAGCAGGAAGTAAAAACCACAAACAATGACTATTTAGCAGTCCAGTGAAAAATTCCTCAAATCTTGCAAAGCACCAGTAGGAGGCAGAAAATTTTTTACTCCCTTATTCTATTCTTCTCCCCGGCAACATGCCCAATAAATCACCAAGTACCTTCTCCCGAACAACATACCCAACAGAACACCAAGTTCCTCGTTATTCCCACCATTGTTTGCGCCGTTACCCCCAGACATAACCCATTGTTCCTGCCGTTATCCCTAGGCCACACCAATCACTAGGCGCCCTGATACCCTGTTCCAGTTATCTTCTATCCCTCCTTTTAAAACCTTGTCAGCCTGGAGGGGGGGCGGACCAAGAGGGCAGCGGAGTAGGAACAATGTTCTCAGCTCGCTCCTGTTAAGGAGACAATCCAGGAGGAACAAACTCGGGGAGGAATGACTGAGTGAGTGGGAATATCTGATAACGTGAACGGGGAGGAGATCGTGGGAGCAGCGTGGAGGGGGGTGGAGGGGTTTATCACAAACTGCAGGCTGAGGCATTCTGAGACTCCGTGCATTTGCAGTATCAAGCCGGAGAGCTCACTACCCAGGAGTGAATTCTTGTAGGGAGTTAGGGAGAGGATTTGGCCGAAAAAGCCAGAGGAGGGAGAGAACAGTGAACAACCAGGACTGGGAGAAACTGTGTAACCGAGTCTAGAGAGAAACATCCTCAGCTGCAACCTCCGACGGAAAGCTTGGCATCCCAGACGCGCCCAGCACTTGCACTAGGGCCCTACAGAACAAAGGAGCAGTTTTGGGGCAAGGAGATGGGCCGCACAGAAAAGCTGCTGCGGAACTCCGGACCGGACTGGGGGAGAAGTGTGTTCTTGAAATCAGTGTTTGCTCTTTAGTCGCGCTAGAATCCCACAGAACTAAAGGCAGGTTTGGGGCTAAGAGAGAAATAGGACGTGCAGGGTTTGTAAGTAGGGAAGAGAGCGGAGGTGGAGGTTCTGGAGGGGAGACGGTTTTAGGGCAAGGAGAAAGGCCCGCAGGGAAGTGCTGCTGCAGAGCTCCAGACCAGCAGAGAGCTCCGGGGAAGGAGAGTGCTGCGCTGACCGACCACACTAGAGTCCCATAGAACAAAGGGATGGTGCTGTGGCGGGAAGAAAGATAGAGCGCGCAGGCCGATAGGGAAGCCAGCGGAAGCGATAGCTTGGAATAGAGAAAGCTTTTGGGGCAAGGAGAAGAGCACAGGCAGGAAAGCCACTGCAAAGCTCCAGACTAGGGGAGAGGCCCTGGGCAGGAAAGGGCCACTGGGCCCGGCACTTTGACCGACTGTGCCAGAGTCCTGCAGAACAAAAGGACCATCTTGAGACAGGGAGAGAGGTAGGGTGCGCAGGCATATAGACAGGGAAGAGAGAAGAAGCTGTAGCCTGGGAATAGAGACAGGACTGGAGGCAGGGCGGGGATTGCTGGCAGGCACAGGCTGCACCAAGAGTGGGAAGGAGTAGCTGGACAAGCCTGAGGAGGGCTGAGGCTGCCTCAGGAGGGAACAACTAAAGGCAGCTCACAGCAGAGCGGCGGTAGGCCCACGAAAAAAAGACTAGCAACCCCAGAATCAAGCAAAACCCTCCCACAGCCAGCCAACCAACCAGAAAAGATTTGAAACTCATGGAATTCTGAATAGGAGCAGACTCAGGAAGGAAGCAAGGAAAAACCAAAAAACAAACAAACCAAAAATACCCAGAGACTGTGCATGAAAGTTGAATTGAGTTAAAATCCTCATTCTTTTATCTCTCACTCTCTCTCTAACTACCCCTACCATCAGTCCCTTCTTATTCTCGCTCCTTTTCTCCCCTCCCCTTCCCTCCCTTCTCTCCCCTTAGCATTCTCCCCTGCATCCTATTCTCAGTTAATTTTATAATTTTAAGTTCTCTCCCTTTCTCATCCTCTCCTTTCTCTGCACTACGCACCTTCAACTTTATTAAATTTCTTTCTTTATTTTGCCCCCCTTCAGTCTACATTCATTTTTCTTTCATCTCTTGTCCTTATTTTCCTTCTCTCCCTATACATAATCTCTCTCCCTATTACACTTTATATTCTAATCTCTTAATATTCAAATTATAATTCTAATCTATCCCCCTCTCTCTTTACTCTCCCATTCTTACCCCTTCTCTTTTTCTACCCCATCCCCCCACTTCTTTCCCTATCTCTTGTATTTCTCTCCTTCATCCTATCTTTTGCCAACTCTTCAATTTCAATCCTCCCCTCCCTAATATCTCCTCTTCCTCCTGATTTCCTTCCCTCCTCTGAGCTCTTTTCCTCCCAAATCCTCTTGCTTTCCTATTTCCTATTCCTCTCTCTCTATATTCACCTTTTCTCTCTATCTTGCAACTTTATATTATGTTTTAATCTCCTAATCTTTTTTATAACATATAATTTAAAAAAGAATTTTAATCCAGTCCCCTCTCTTCTACCTCCCCTTCTTCTTTTGTTCTCTCTCCTACCCTTCTCTTCTCTACTTTCTCTCTCTCTTTCCTCTCTCCCTTCCTGTCTTGCTATTTTCTACTCTGTATTTTTATCCTAAAAAATTCTCTCTCAATCTATTTCCTACCGTCTAACCTCCCCAGCCCTCTCTTTCAATTTCTGGCTGTCTGTCTACCTGGATGTCTCTTGTGTCTACCCTACCTCCCACGCTAATCATATAGTATATACCGATTATATAATCCTAATACTATACACTTCCACTTTCTCTCTCCACACTGTAACCCTCCCCTCCTTTTCAAACAGACAGTGCAAGTGTTAATTGCTCTCTTACATAACCTTGATCCCAATTGCTAACATTAATACTCTATCAACTTCCAGCTCAAAAATTACCCTTCCTTCATTTAAAACAACTCCTTTCTGTTTCTCCTACGAAATAAGAGTCCCAGTATCTCCACAAGTATATTAACACGGGCTCATTTGCAGCCTATAGTGGGATTGTATTTGGGGGAGACATTGGAGGGTGTGGGTTTCTTGCCTGGGTTGTGTAATTATGTTTTAGCAGCACCTTCACAAAAGATCTCAAGACAAGGTGGGCAGAGTGACTCTCAATCAACTAACCAGAGAAAAAGATCCACCAAAAAGTAGCTGAAATACAACCAGACAGATTAAAGAAATATCATCAAGGACAACACAGACGGAGATCCAGGAGGGCGGAGGAGTAAGTGGAAGCTACACTAACCCCCTCCCAGGTCCAGCCAGTGCTGACTCATCCCCAGTACAGCAGACAGACCATCCCCCTCCAAGTGGTGTCATACTAAGGGGAAATAAAAGCCCTGCCTACAGGAATTAAGTTGCCACACCCACGGTCCTTAAGCCTGATGGCTGATCACAGATTGAGTATAGTAACAACTAAAGAAGAGAGACAAAGGCAGTAGATCCCTGGAAGTCTCCAACAGGCTGCCTAGGGCCAGTCTGGTACATGATCTGACGCTACCAGAGGCAGATCCAGGAAGAACTGATCATTCTAAGAAGCACCAACAAACAAAAGGAATCACAAAAATGGGGAGACAGAGAAACAACCCCCCATCAAAAGGAAAGGTAGAATCCCCAGAAAGAGTGCTAAATGAAATAGAGGGGAGCAAAATATCAGATACAGAATTTAAAACATGGGTTATGGAGAAGCTAAATGAGCTCAGCGGAAACTACAAAGAACTCCAGAAAAACTACAGTGAACTCCAGAAGGACTATAAGGAACTTACTGAGAATTATACCAGCATCAAAAAGGACATGGAAGCTATCAATAAGAGCCAGGAGGAAATGAAGAATACAATCTCTGAATTGAAGAACACAGTAGAAGGAATTAAAAGCAGGCTAGAGGAAGCAGAAGATCGGATCAGCGAGCTGGAGGGCAACGTACACAAAAACTCCCAGACAATGCAACAAAATGAAAAAAGACTGAACAAGACTGAAGAGCTTCTAAGACAGCTGCAGGACAACATGAAACGTAACAATATCCGTATCATTGGAATTCCAGAAGGAGAAGAAGAGCAAGGGATAGAAAACCTCTTTGAAAAACTAATGACAGAAAACTTCCCTCACATGAGGAGAGAAAGAGTCACGCATGTCCAGGAAGCACAGAGGGTCCCAATGAAGATGAACCCCAACAGGCCCACCTCAAGACACATCATAATTAAAATGGCAACATCCAAAGACAAAGAGAGAATCCTAAAAGCAGCAAGAGGGAAACAACTAATAACATACAAGGGAGCTCCAATAAGGCTCTCCTCAGATTTCTCAGCAGAAACACTACAAGCCAGAAGGGAATGGCAAAAAGTATTCCAAGCAATGAAAAACAAAGGCCTACAACCAAGAATACTCTACCCAGCAAGGCTCTCATTCAAAATGGAAGGCGAAATAAGGAGTTTCTCAGACAAAGGAAGACTAAAAGAATACATCTCCACCAAACCAGCAATGCAAGAGATGCTAAAGGGTCTGCTCTAAGAAGATAAAGAAACAGAGAGAAACAGAGAAGAACATGAGTACAAAGGGGGAAAATGACAATGAATAAGTACTTATCAGTAATAACCTTAAACGTAAATGGATTAAACGCTCCAATTAAAAGACAGAGGGTAGCTGAATGGATTAGAAAGAATGACCCACATATATGCTGTCTACAAGAGACCCACCTTAGAACAAAAGATCTACACAGACTGAAAGTAAAGGGATGGAAAAATGTATTCCAAGCAAATGGACATGAAAAAAAAGCCGGGGTAGCAATACTTATATCAGACAAAACAGATTTCACAGCAAAGTCCATAAAAAGTGACAAAGAAGGGCATTTCATAATACTTAAGGGAAAAATCCATCAAGAAGATATAACCCTTATAAATATATATGCACCCAACTTAGGAGCACACAAATATGTAAGGAAAATTTTGAAAGACTCCAAGAAAGATATAGACAGCAACACACTCATCGTAGGGGACTTTAACACCCCATTTTCAACAATGGACAGATCTTCAAAGCAAAGAAACACCAAAGATATTGAGGCACTGAACAACCCTTTAGATCAAATGGACTTAGTCAATATATATAGAAGTTTACACCCCAAAGAAGCAAAATATACATATTTCTCAAGTACACATGGAACATTTTCAAAGATAGACCACATGGTAGGACACAAAACAAGCCTCAATAAATTCAAGAAAATTGAAATTATATCAAGCATCTTCTCAGATCACTATGCCTTAAAATTGGAAATCAACCTCAAGGAAAAAACTCAAAAACATTCAAACTCATGGAGAATGAATAACATGCTATTAAATAATGAATGGGTTAACAATGACATCACGGAAGAAATCAAAAAGTTCCTGGAAACCAATGATAATGAACACACAACAACCCAAAACCTATGGGATACAGCGAAAGCAGTCCTGAGAGGAAAGTTCATAGCAATACAAGCCTACCTAAAAAAGCTAGAAGAATCTCTAATAAAAAATTTAACCCTACAGCTACAAGAACTAGAGGAAGAACAAGCAAAACCCAGATCAAGTAGAAGGAAGGAAATCATCAAGATCAGAGCAGAATTAAATGACATAGAGTCTAAAGTAACAATTCAAAAGATCAACAAAAGTAGGAGCTGGTTCTTTGAAAAGATAAACAAAATTGACAAGCCTTTAGCCAGGCTCATCAAGAAAAAAATAGAGAGAACCCAAATAAATAAAATCAGAAACGAAAGAGGAGAAATCACAACTGATACCACAGAAATACAAAGAATTATAAGAAATTATTACGAACAACTGTATGGCAAGAAATTTGACAACCTAGAGGAAATGGACAGATTCCTGGAAACCTATAGTCTGTCCAAACTGAATCAAGAAGAAGCAGAAAGTCTGAATAAACCAATAACAGCTAGCGAAATTGAAGCAGTAATCAAAAAACTCCCAGCACACAAAAGCCCAGGACCAAATGGCTTCACAAGTGAATTCTACAAAAACATTTAGGAAAGAACTAACTCCTATCCTCCTCAGACTATTCCAAAAGATACAAGAAGAGGGAAGACTCCCAAACTCGTTCTATGAAGCCAGTATAACCCTAATTCCAAAACCAGGTCAAGACACAACAAAGAAAGAAAACTACAGACCAATATCGCTGATGAACATAGATGCTAAAATCCTCAACAAAATATTGGCAAACAGGATCCAGCAACACATTAGAAAGATCATACACCACGATCAAGTGGGATTCATCCCAGGGATGCAAGGATGGTTTAATTTTCGCAAATCAATAAACGTGATACACCACATAAACAAAATGAAAGACAAAAACCACATGATCATATCAATAGATGCGGAAAAAGCATTTAATAAAGTACAACACCCATTTATGATAAAAACTCTCAGCAAAATGGGAATAGAGGGAGCACACCTCAACATAATAAAGGCCATATATGAGAAACCTGAAGCCAACATCATACTCAATGGGCAAAAACTGAGAGCATTCCCCCTGAGATAAGGAACAAGACAAGGATGTCCGCTCTCTCCACTCCTATTCAACATAGTCTTGGAAGTTCTAGCCACAGCAATCAGACAAGAAAGAGAAATAAAAGGCATCCAAATTGGAAAAGAGGAAGTAAAACTGTCATTATTTGCAGATGACATGATAGTGGACATAGAAAATCCTTTAGACTCCACAAAAAAACTACTCAATCTAATAAGTGAATTCGGCAAAATAGCAGGATACAAAGTCAATATTAAGAAATCGAAGGCATTTTTATACACCAACAATAAGAACTCAGAGATAGAAACTGAATGAAAAATCCCATTTACCATAGCAACAAGAAAAATAAAATACCTAGGAATAAACTTAACCAAAGAGGTAAAAGACCTGTACACAGAAAACTACATAACACTGAAGAAAGAAATTAAAGAAGATACAAATAAATGGAAGCGTATACCATGCTCATGGATGGGAAGAATCAACATCATTAAAATGTCCATACTACCCAAAGCAATTTATAGATTCAATGCAATCCCTATTAAAATACCAGCAACATATTTCACAGACCTAGAACAAATACTTCAAAAATTTATATGGAACCAAAAAAGAGCCCGAATAGCCACAGCAATTTTGAGGCAGAACACAGTAGGAGGAATCACAATACCCGATATCAAACTATACTACAAGGCCACGGTAATCAAAACAGTCTGGTACTGGCATAAAAACAGACATATAGATCAATGGAACAGAATAGAGAGCCCAGAAATAAGCCCAGGTTCATATGGTCAACTAATATTTGACAAAGGGGGAAAGAACATCAAATGGAGTGAAAAGAGCCTCTTCAACAAATGGTGTTGGGAGAACTGGACAGGGACATGCAAAAAAATGAAACTAGACCACCAGCTCACACCATACACCAGAATAAACTCAAAATGGATCAAAGACTTAAATGTAAACCGTGATACCATAAAAGTCCTAGAGGAAAACTTAGGCAGGAAAATTTCAGATATCCCACGTAGCAAAATTTTCACTGATATATCTCCTAAGGCAAGGGAAATAAAGGAAAGAATAAACAAATGGGACTACATCAAACTAAAAAGTTTCTGCTCAGCTAAAGAAAACATCAGCAAGATGCAAAGGAAACCAACCATATGGGAAAATATATTCGCCAATGACATCTCAGACAAGGGATTGATCTCCAAAATATATAAAGAACTCATATGACTCAACACCAAGAAGACAGACAACCCAATTAAAAAATGGGCAAAGAACCTGAACAAACACTTCTCCAAAGAAGACATACAGAGGGCCCATAGACATATGAAAGTATGCTCAACATCACTAGCCATCAGAGAGATGCAAATTAAAACCACAATGAGATACCACCTCACACCAGTCAAAATGGCAATCATCAACAAATCAACAAACAACTTGTGCTGGAGAGGATGCGGAGAAACGGGAACCCTGGTGCATTGCTGGTGGGAATGCAGATTGGTGCAGCCACTGTGGAAAACAGTTTGGAATTTCCTTAAAAAACTAAAATTGGAACTGCCTTTTGAACCAGCAATTGCATTGCTAGGATTATATCCGAAAAATCCCGAAACACCAATTCAAAAGAACCTATGCACTCCAATGTTCATAGCAGCACTATTTACAATAGCCAAGTGCTGGAAACAACCTAAATGCCCATCTGTAGATGAGTGGATCAAAAAACTGTGGTACATTTACACAATGGAATTCTATGTAGCAGAAAGAAAGAAGGAACTTCTACCATTTGCAACAACATGGATGGAACTAGAGAAAATTATGCTTAGTGAAATAAGCTAGGCAACAAAAGAAAAATACCTTATGCTGTCACCTATTACAGGAAACTAATGAACAACACAAATGAGCAAAATTGAACCAGAGGTATGTAAACAAGAAGTAAACTAACAGTAACAAGGGGGTGGGGGGGAGGAAAAGAAAGGTGTAAGGGGATGGGTCAAGTTAAAAAATATATATATATATGAATGACCCACAGACAGGTGCAACTGAGTGGGGACTAAATGTGGGGGAGGGGAGGGACAGGGTGCATGGAAACAAGAGGGCTAAAAAAGTGAGACAACTGTAATGGAAAAACAAACAAAAATTTTTTAGTGGGGGAAAAATGAAAATATGAAGAATGGAAATGCCAGTTCAGTGAATATTAGGACAAAGATTTTCCTTCACGTTGTATATTTTTATCCCTATTTGATCCCTCCAGAGTTTGGCATTCTAAACAAGTAAATAATGACATAAGTTCCTTTGCATAGAACTAATAAGACCAGTTGTCAACAGAGGTTCTTTTTTTTTTGACCAAGTCTTTGACTGGAATATCAAGCCTAAAGGAAACATACTCGGGCTCAGATTGTTACCAGAAAGCCCTGAGGAACTGAGAATGACTTTCAAAGGTAATAAAAGCCCGTGAGATAAAAGGCCTGGTACCATGGTTGGTTGTGCGGTCCACAGCAATCTTTCCAGGGAAGGAACGAAGGTTGTTTTCCTGAAAGATGGCTAGAAGGGACCTTAAGGCACAAGGAAAGAGCAGAAAGACTTGGAAAAAACAGGTGTGTACAGGCAAGGATGAATGCCAGATATGTGACACAGCTTCTGTGCCCTGAAGAACAGACTGAAGGTCACCCCAAATATGCCTTGGGTAAGTTCCAGCAAAGCAGAACTAAAGATCATAAGTGATCATTTGCTGCTCTTGTTATGTTTATGCAAATGAACAGGATAAATTAAAAATGGACTTAATGTAGTCCCTTTAAAGACAAGGAGGGTAACCTTAGGGAGAAAAATTATTATTCAAGGAAAACCACAATGATCAGTAGTAGAGTATAAAACAGGGCAACTAACCGTCTTAAAAGTTTCTTCTCCAGATTTAGAGACTTGTTTGCAGGTTATGTTACATAAATTAACACGTGTTTTTTGTTTTCAAAGGACATAAGCCTATGATCGCATTACCTGAGTGATTATCTGTACGCATAAACCTCACTTAATCCTCTCTGCAGTGCTGCCTCCTGAGACTCAACGGTTTGGCTGAACTAAATGGCTGGGTTGGGGAAGAATGGGGTGGTCTGTGGGCTTCACTTTAAAACGGGTTTCTCTTTTCTATCCTAATGGCTTGGACAGAAAAGGCCCAGAGGTCTGAGAGGGGGAAAAACCTAAACTATTTACCTCAGCCCAAACTAAGTATAATGGGCAAAAGGGTTTTGGACAAGCGAGATGTGCCTAGCACACCTTCTTACAAAGTAGCCCCCCTTTTTTTTTTTTTTTCCCTAATATGGAACATTGAAAAATTAATCCCTGCCTTTTGTCATCTAGTAGTTATGGATTGAATGATGTCTTTTAACCCTTTTCGCCAAATCTGTTGCCCTCAGAACACAACAAGGACACCAGCCTGTTGAACCAAGCACGCCGTTGACCGGAGACAGTCAACTGACCTGGAGTCTGCACGATCCTTCCCCATGTGGGAAGGCCACCCTCCCCTCCACACCCCCACTCTTATTAGGGTTTTCTGGACCCAAGGGTAGGTAGGACGACAACCATGTCCAGCTTGAAGCAGCTAGAGGAGCTTGAGACCTTCGCCCATTGTCCTTTACAAGATTACAAAGGGTCCTAATATTTGAGAGGGGGGGGATAGTTAATTTTTATGAACCAGGGGTATGGACTTGGGGGGGGTTGCTGGGGGAGGGGGGTGCTGGGTGGAGGGGAACAAGGGGCAGAAAATTGGAACTGTTGTAACAATATAATCAATAAAAAACATTAAAAAATAAAGTTTCTTCTCCAGATTTAGAGACTTGTTTGCGGGTTATGTTACATAAATTAACACGTGTTTTCTGTTTTCAAAGGACATAAGCCTATGATCGCATTACCTGAGTGATTATCTGTACGCATAAGCCTCACTTAATCCTCTCTGCAGTGCTGCCTCCTGAGACTCAACGGTTTGGCTGAACTAAATGGCTGGGTTGGGGAAGAATGGGGTGGTCTGTGGGCTTCACTTTAAAATGGGTTTCTCTTTTCTATCCTAATGGCTTGGACAGAAAAGGCCCAGAGGTCTGAGAGGGGGAAAAACCTAAACTATTTCCCTCAGCCCAAACTAAGTATAATGGGCAAAAGGGTTTTGGACAGGCGAGATGTGCCTAGCACACCTTCTTACAAAGTAGCCCCCCCCCTTTTTTTTTTCCCTAATATGGAACATTGAAAAATTAATCCCTGCCTTTTGTCATCTAGTAGTTATGGATTCAATGATGTCTTTTAACCCTTTTCGCCAAATCTGTTGCCCCCAGAATACAACAAGGATGCCAGCCTGTTAAACCAAGCACGCCGTTGTCTGGGGACAGCCAACTGACCTGGAGTCTGCACGATCCTTCTCCACGTGGGAAGGCAACCCTCCCCTCCACACCCCCACTCTTATTAGGGTTTTCTGGACCCAAGGGTAGGTAGGACGACGACCATGTCCAGCTTGAAGCAGTTAGAGGAGCTTGAGACCTTCGCCCATTGTCCTTTACAAGATTACAAAGGGTCGTAATATTTGAGAGGGGGGTGGATAGTTAATTTTTACGAACCAGGGGTATGGACTTGGGGGGTATTGCTGGAGGAGGGGGGTGCTGGGTGGAGGGGAGCAAGGGGGAGAAAATTGGAACTGTTGTAACAATATAATCAATAAAAAACATTAAAAAAAAAAAACAACCTTGTCAGCCTGTAGGCCAGCTGCTGTTCTCTCCTTTGAGACAGCCCGGCAGGTTCCTCTTAATAAATCTTGCATCTCAGCTTCCTTGGTTTCAGTTTTTACTATTTCTAACATATATTATTTTAAAAAATTAGGAAATTAAAACATGATGTAAAATAGGAAGATAGAGAGAAAGAGAGAGGAATAAGAGATGGGAAAGCAAGAGGATGGGGCAGGGAAAGAACATGGGGAGGGAAGGAAATCAAGAGAAATAGGAGATATCAGGGAGGGAAAGATTGATATTGAAGAGTTGACAAAAGATAGGATGAAGAAGAGAAATACAAGAGGAAGAGAATGAAGTGATGGGATGGGGTGGAAATAGAGAAGCGTTAAGTAGGGGAGGGTGAAGGGGGAGGGGAATGCGTTAGAATTAAAATTTAAATATTAAAAGATTAGAATATAAAGTGGAATAGGTATAGAGAAAGAAAGAGAGAGAATATTTATAGGGAGAGAAGGAAAATAAGGGCAAGGGAGGAAAGAAAAACGAATGTAGACTGAAGGGGGACAAAATAAAGAAAGGAATTTAATGAAATTGAAAGTGCTTAGCGCAGAGAAAGGAGAGAGAGAGAAAGGAAACGGAGGGAGGATGAGGATAAGGGGGAGGGAAGGGGATTAGAAGAAGGGAATAGGAAGGAAAGGAAGAGAACTTAAAATTAGAAAATTAACAAAGAATAGGGTGAAGGGGAGACATGCTAAGGGGAGAGAAGGGAGGGAAGGGGAGGGGAGAAAAGGAGAGAGAATAAGAAAGGATGGGAGGGGCAGTTAGAGAGAGAGTGAGAAATAAGAGAATGAGAGGATTTTAACTCAATTCTACTTTTAGGCTCAGTCTCTGGGTAGTTTTGGTTTGTTTGTTTTTTGTTTTTCCTTCTTTCCTTCCTGAGTCCACTCCTATTCAGAATTCCATGAGTTTCAAATCCTTTCTGGTTGGTTGGCTGGCTGTGGGAAGGTCCTGCTTGATTCTGGGATTGCTAGTCTTTTATTCGTGGGCCTACCACTGCTCTGCTGTGAGCTGCGTTTAGTTGTCCCCTCCTGAGGCAGCCTCAGCCCTCCTCAGGCTTGTCCAGCTACTCCTTCCCACTCTTGGTGCAGCCTGTGCCTGCCTGCAATCCCCGCCCTGCCTCCGGTCCTGTCTCTATTCCCAGGCTACAGCTTCTGCTCTCTTCCCTGTCTATATGCCTGTGCACCCTACCTCTCTCCCTGTCTCAAGATGGTCCTTTTGTTCTGCAGGACTCTGGCACAGTAGGTCAAAGCGCTGGGCCCAGTGGCACTCTCCTGCCCAGGACCTCTCCCCTAGTCTGGAGCTCTGCAGCGGCTTTCCCACGTGGGCTCTTCCCCTTGCTCCAAAACTGTCTCTATTCCGAGCTACAGCTTCCACTGACTTCCCTGTTTATAGGCCTGCGCGCTCTCTCTCTCTCCCCGTCCCAGCACCATCCCTTTGTTCTGCAGGATTCTAGTGTGGTCGGTCAGCGTAGCGCTCTCCTACCCAGGAGCTCTCCACCAGTCTGGAGCTCCACAGCTGCCTTTCCCTGCGGGCCCTTCTCCCCTCCCTGAAACCGTCTCCACTCCAAAACCTCCGCCTCTGCTCTCTTCCCTACTTACATGGCCTGCGTGCCGTGCCCTATTTCTCTCCTAGCCCCAAACCCACCTTTTGTTCTGCAGGATTCTAGTGTGGTCGGTCAGCACAGCGCTCTCCTACCGAGGAGCTCTCCACCAGTCTGGAGCTCCACAGCAGCCTTTCCCTGCCGGCCCCCCTCCCCGCCCTAAAACCGTCTCCACTCCAGAACCACCGCCTCTGCTTTGTTCCCTACTTACATATCCTGCGTGCCCTATTTCTCTCCTAGCCCCTACCTGCCTTTTGTTCTCTGGGATTCTAGCTTGATTGCTCAAAGCACTGGGGGCATTCACTGCTCTCTTGCTCAGGAGCTCTCCCCTGGTCTGGAGTTCCACAGCAGCTTTTCTGTGCGGCCCGTCTCCTTGCCCCAAAACTGTCCCTTTGTTCTGTAGGGCCCTAGTGCAAGTGCTGCGTGTGCCCGGAATGCCGAGCTTTCGGTCAGAGTTTGCAGATGAGGAGGTTTCCCTCTAGACTCAGGTCACACAGTTTCTCCCAGTCCTGGTTGTTCACTGTTTTGTCACTCCCCTGGCTTTTTCAGCCGAATCCTCTCTTCACTTGTCGGTGTGCCCCTAGCAGTGGGAGCCTCCAATCAACTTTCGGCTAATGAGCCCTCGGGTGTGGTACCGCAGACACAGCGGGTCCCGGAATGAGTCAGCTTGCAGTGTGTTGTAAACCCCTCCACCCCCCTCCACGCTGCTCCCACGCTCTCCTCCCTGTTCACGCTATCGGAGATCCACACTCACTCGGTCACTCCTCTCTGCATTCGTTCCTGGAATCTCTCCTTAACAGGAGCGAGCTGAGAACACTGCTCCTACTCCGTCGCCATCTTCCCCCTCCCAAGAAGTGTATTTTTGTTGGTTTGTTCATTTGTTTTCACTGACCCAGGAGGAATGGCTAATGGCACAGCAAGATTCTTAAGGGGAGCTTGCACACCCACTTGCCTCAGGCTCTGGCTGGCCATGAGGTAGACAGGAAATCTTTAGGGCTGCAGGAGAAATCATTTGGACAGATCACTTCCCTCCTGGTGAAATCAGACAAGAGGGGAAGCAGTAGTCTCACCCGAAAAAAGTGCTCAGCCCTACCCCATGGCACTTAAGCCTGACTGTGGATTTTAGAGTGACTAGAATAAAAAGCAAAAGAGAGAGACACAGGCAAAAGAGCACTGATAGTTGTGATCAAGATGCCTAGATCCAGACTTGGACACAAGCTGAAGTCAACAGGGCAGTTCCAGAAAGAGAGGAAAGTGGAAAAATATAGAAACTACAGAAACAAATTCCACTGTGACTTTCTCATACATATCCTTTTAATAGTCATTGCTTGTCCTCCCAGTCTGTGCATTATAAGTAGTCTTTATATTATAGTTTATATTAAATCTCATATTTTGCTCCTCCCTTTTCTCAGTCAATTTTACCATTCGATTTCCTCCTCTTATTTTTGTTTTAAATTCTATCCTTTCTCTTACTATCACTGTTTCCAATCTGCACTAATTTTTCTCACCTCTCCAGCCTCTTCTTTTTCCCCAAAATAAAACACACTTACTCTCTCCTCACCTTGATCAATCTGTGACATTCCTGCAACTTTATTCATAGGTCTTCACTAGTCTTGTATTTCAAATCTCAAATTTTATCATTTCCTTCTCCTAATCCATCTGTACCTTCCTCCATGCCTTTCTTCTTTCACTTCACATTTGAATTTTCCCCTGTCTTAGTTTGGTTTTTATTCCTCACTCTAATTATTCCTTCTCCCTCTATTATCTCAAAATCATCTACCTTTACTCCAGACATCTCTTAAGCTTTTCTTTCTTTTTACCTCTTACTCCCATTCCCCCTACATTAATCTTAGCTCATAGGTTACTGTGAGTGCTGTAGTGAAATTTTTCTCTAATTTGGGATCTACTTCTTTTCTCTTCTTATTCATCTTTCTTATTATTATTACTTTTGTATGTATGTGTTGGTTCTCTCACACACTATATTAATATTTACATATTTATATATATTTACAACTTCTGTTTAAACCTAATACTACACATTTCCCCTGTTAATTCATTCCACCTTCTTCCCTCCCTCTTTAATATATGATATAAATTTTACTTTCACTCACTACCTTGTCCCTACTTGCTACTATTATTGCTCTTCCCCTACCCCTCTCAAAACTCATTTTTCTTTCAGTTAGTCAACTCATTGGTTTTTCCTTCCTTATAATAGTTTCAATCTCACTACATGCTTATTAACACAGGCTCATTAGCAGCTGATATGGTAATTGAGGGTGGGGATATATTTGTGGGTGTAGGATTCTTGTCTGTGCAGGTGGCTTTGTTTTAGCAGAAGCTCAAAAACTGTTTAAAGAATGAAGTGGGTTGAGTGTCTCTCAGTCAGTTAGCTAGAAGGAAGGACCCACCAAAGAGCAACACAACAAAAGCAAAACCAAAATTCTACCAGACAGCCCAAATAAATGGCATGAAGGAGCATCAAGTTCAGGTGATCAAGGAATGTGCACAACTGAATCCCAGAGAACTCCTACCACAGAAAGTCACAACATAAAACCAGGAAGTTAAAGCAGAAACAAACAAGGAGAGCCACATAAAACGGGGAGACAAGGAAACAACACCTCATTGAGGTAAAGGAGGAATTCCTAGAAGGAGGGACAGATGAAATAGAAGCAAGCAAACTATCAGACATGGAATTCAAAACAATGATAAGGGGCTTAATGAACTCAACAAATCAGAGAAAACTACAATGAACTCTGGGGAAACTACAGAGAATTCCAGGGAAGCTACGAGGAACTGACTGAGAACTACATCAGCGTTAACAAGAACATAGAAACTATCAATAAGAGCCAGGGAGAAATGAAGAATATAATTTCTGAATTGGAAAACACAGTTGAAGGAATCAAAAGCAGGCTAAATGAAGCAGAAGATCGGATCAGTGAGTTAAAGGACAATGTAGAAAAAAATTCCCAGACAGTGTAACAAAATGAAAAAAGACTTAAAAAAATGAAGACGGTTTAAGAGAGATGCAGGACAACATGAACGTAATAATATTCATATTATAAGAATACCAGAGGGAGAAGAAGAGGAGAAAGGGATAAAAACCTAATTGAAAAAATAATGACAGAAAATGTCATGAACATGAGGAGAGAAATAGACTCACAAATACAGGAAGCAGAGGGTCTCAATGAAAATGAACCCAAGGAGGTCCACTCCAAAGCACATCATAATTAAAATGGCAACATTCGAAGAAAAAAGAGAATTCTTACGACAGGAAGAGAAAAAAAGCAACTAACATACAAGGGTGCTCTGATAAGGTTACCAACTGATTTCGCAACAGAAACATTACATACCAGAAGAGAATGGCAAAAAAATTTAAAGCAATGAAAAACAAATGCCTACAAAAAAAGACTGTTCTACTCAGCAAGACTCTTTCAAAATGGAAGGTGTAATAAGGAGTTTCCCAGATGATGTTGGAAATCAAGGTTCCTAAACTGAGGCATGTTCTCATGCCTCTCAGTCCAGGTGCTCTATGACCCAAGCTGGTGAGCTGGACTCGCTGGCACTGGCAGTCTTTGACTGATCAGGCTAAGGGTTTTAACACATTCTGTGACTTAAAAGGAATCTTGCAGAGTACTCCATCCTCCCTGATGTTGCCAAGGAAACCAAACAAAGCCAAGAGCAGGTGGTGTTTAACCCTGTGTGCTTTCTGTTAAAGTTTGAGGAACAGTGTGGCCGTTCCCATAATCTTAAAAGAATAGATGATCGAATTCCTATTTTTTGCTTTTGATAGAAATCATTCTTCATAGTTTATATATTAACCTCCCATTGTTTTAATCCCAAGTAAGTAATTGTATATTGTAATCATTATTGGAATGTACCTGTGAGCTCATTCTTTACCCTCCCTATTGATTTCTATACTTGCAAAACTCAATAAAAGGAGAGGTCTCTGCACAGCTCTTCGCTGACCTGCCAGAGCGTGCAGCAGCCCTCCATCCGATCCATTCTCCTTGCTGGAATTACTTCCGTGCCCTCGCCACATTTAATACAACACCAGAGAAAGGAAGATTAAAAGAATACATCTCCACCAAACCAGCATTGCAAGAGATGCTAAAGGGAATGCTTTAAGAGAAGGGGGAAAAAAGGAGAGGAAGAGGAACAAGATACAAAGGGAAAAAGTCACTATGATAAGTTCCTATCAAGAATAACCTTAAATGGATGAAGTGCTGCAATAAAAAGTCATAGGATAGTAAAATGGATATGAAAACATGGCCCACATAAATGCTGTCTACAAGAGACCCACTTCAGAACAAATGATTTACACAGAATGAAACTGAAGGGATGGAAAAATATTTCAAGCAAATGGATATGAAAAAAATGGTGGGGTAGCAATATATATATCAGACAAAATAGATTTTACAACAAACACCATAACAAGAGACAAAGGTGGATATTTCAGAATACTTAAGGGAACAATCTACCAAGAACATATAACCCTGGTAAACATATATGCATCCAATGTAGAAGCACCCAAATATATAAGAAAAATCTTGGAAGCCTTCAAGAAGGATATCAACAGCAACACACTCATAGTAGAGGACTTTAACACCCCATTGTCAAAAATGAACAGATCTTCTGAAAGAAACGCCAAGGATATTGAGCCATTGAACAGCACTCTAGATCAAATGGACTTAGTTGATATATACACAAACTTTCAACCCAAAGAAGCAAAATATACATTCTTTTCAAGTGCACATGGGGCATTTTCAAAGATAGACCACATGGTAGGACACAAAACACGCCTTAACAAATTCAAGAAATTTGAAATTAAGCATCTTCTCTGATTACAGTTGCTTGAAACTGAAAACCAACCTCAAAGAAAAACTCAAAAACATTCAAACTCATGGAGAATGAATAACATGCTATTAAATAAAGACTGGGTTAAAAATGACATCAAGGAAAAAAATCAAGAAGTTTCTGAAAATAAATGATAATGAATGCGCAACAACCCAAAACCTTTGGGACACAGCAAAAGCAGTCCTGAGGGGGAAGGTCATAGCAATACAGGCCTACCTAAAAAGGATAGAAGAATCTCAAATAAAAAATCTAATCCTACAGCTACAAGAACTAGAGGAACAACAAACAAAGCCCATAGTGAGAAAAAGGAAGAAAATCATCAAGATCAGAGCAGAATTAAGTGACATAGAGACTAAACAAACAATTCAAAAGATCAATTAAACCAGAAGCTGATTCTTTGAAAAGAGAAACAAAATCAATAAACCTTTAACCAGGTTCATCAAGAAAAAAAGAGGGAGGACCCAAATTAAAAAAATCAGAAACAAAAGAGAAGAAATCACAACTGATACCACAGAAATACATAATCTTGGAGTTCTACCCACAGCAATCAGAGAAGAAAAAGATATTAAAGTCATCCAAATAAGAAAAAGGGGGATAGAGTACATAGAAAACTTTATAGACTCCATGAAAAAACTATTCCTCCTAAGAGTGAATTTGGCAAAAGAGCAGGGTACAAAGTCAGTATTCAGAAATCGAAGGATTTCTGTAAACCAATGATAAAATATCAGAGATAGAAACTAGAAAAAATAATCCCATTTACTATAGCAAAAAGAAAAATAAAGTACTTAGGAATAATCTAACCAAGCAGGTAAAAGACCTGCACTTGGAAAACAAAGGAACACTGAAAAAAAGAAATTAAGGAAGATACAATTAAATGGAAGCATATATCATGTTCATGGATGGATATAATCAACATCATTAAAATGTCCATACTACCCAAAACAATATATAGATTCAATGCAATTCCTATAAAGTACCAGTGACATATTTCACAGACCTAGAATAAATGTTGCAAAAAGTTATATGGAGCCAAAAAAGACCCCGAATAGCCACAGCATTCTTGAGAAAGAAGAACACAGTAGGAGGAATCACAATACATGGTATTAAAATATACTACAGGCCACTATAATTAAGACAGTCTTGTATTGGGATAAGAACAGACATACAGTCTTCCAGCCAAGATGGAGGCTTAGACGGACATGCTCGGCCTTCCTCTACAACTAGAGAGGAATACAACTATTCAAAACAAAAGATAACTAGAAATTCCAGAAAATAAAACTACATGGAAGCCCAGCGTATGAAGTTATAAACCAGCGGTGCTCTTTGGACAGGTAGGAAGAGCAAAAGTGGGTGGTGCTGTTTGCGGTCACACCAGGGACAACGGCAGGGAGGACAATCCCGGCTGCAGTTAAACCCTGGCGGCTCGCGACCCCAACACTGGGAAAAGCAGCCACCACATCACCTCAAACAGTGAGGCCCAGGGGGCGGGAGGACAGATCCCAGTCTCCTAGCGGAATAACTGTGTGAATCCATCTTGGACCCCCACCCCCACACAAACCGCCACAGCGCTGTGAAATAGGTTGCGGATCGCCAGTGGTCGCTGGGCAGTGACGACAAAGCGCCGGTGAGAAAGGTGGCGGGTTGGCGCCAGTTGCGGGGTTGTGACGAGTACACAGGCACTGCCCCCTATAGTCAGCCCAAGAAAACAAAATAAAGACATCCTGTGACATAAAAAGAATCTTGCTGAGTACTCCATCTTCCCTGATGTAGATAAGGAAATTAAACAAAACTAAGCACAAATGGTGTTTAACCTCGATTGCTTTCTGTTAGTGTTTAAGGAACAGTGCATCCATTCCATCGCCTTAAAAGAATAAGTGATTTGATCTCTGTTTCTCTGTTTTTGAATCTATAGATGATATATAGACTTGTTTATCAGGAAGCATTCTCTTCAGTTAGTCCTTTAAGCTTTCTCTGTTTTAAGTTTCAAGTACATTGTAATCATTCCTGGAATGTGCCTGTGAGCTCATTCCTGGACCCTCCCTGTTGATTAGCATATCTGCAAAATCCAATAAAAGGAAGGTGCTTGCACTGCTCAGTGCTGACCTGCCTGAGCGTGCGGCAGCCCTCCATCTGTCCCACATTCTGTCTGCTGGAATTACTTGCGTGCCCTCAACCACAAAGTACTACAACACCACACCTTTTCACTGAGTTCTTTCCAGATATCTCTGGACAGGGCTGCTATGGTGGGAGCACAATTTCCAGGTCTCTGTACTTCCCTGGCCTTCACTCTTCATCCCCTTAGATCCTGGCTATTAAGTTGGTCCACCAGTGTCCCTTCCCAGTGCAGCCTGAGGTGCTGGGATGGGGTGGGGGCCCAGGTGACTCCTCTTAGAAAGTGGGACTGCAATTTTTGCTGTCTCTCATGCTGTTCTCACACTCATGTCCCTATTTGCCCTATCTGAAAACTACTCTCACCTACTCTCTGCCCTCTGCTTGTCCTCCAATTCCTTCCCGAAATGGGAGCACAGGCAGCTAAATACCTTGCTGCCATCTTCTTCCTCCTCCCAAAATTCTTTATTTCACTTAAAGTAATCATCATTTCTGCCTTGGTCTTCTCTATGGTTGACATAACCCAATGGAGCTCCTTGAGCATCCTAATAACCAGTATTTTGAACTCTGTATCTGATGGATTGCTTATCTACATTTTTAAAAATTCTTATTCTGGAGTATTGTTTTGTTCTTTCATTTGGGTAATATTTCTTTGTCTCCTCGTTTTTCTAATCTCTCTGTGTTTGTTTCTATGCCTGGAGTAGAGCTGATTTGACTCCTTGTCTTAGTAGCATGGCCTATTGTAGAAAAATGTGCCTATAAATTGGATGGGGCTGAGCCTTAGGTAATCACCAGAGTGGGGCAACCCATGTGAACCACATTGATGTAGTCTCAGATATGTTGTTGCTGCTCTTTTGGTCTGTGTGGAAGAGAACTCAGAAAAGGGAAAATGACTACTGCCTGGCCTTTGGAGTTTTTTCCAGGAAACTGTCTGTTGTCATGCATACTGTTGTCAGACTGTTTAGTTTCTCCCTGTATGACACAGGTGCCCTTCCAGCTGTGCCCAGAGGTAGTGAGTCCTAAGACCACTGAGGGCACTTTAAGAGAAAAAGCCTGATAACCCTGCAGTTTGTCCCACTGCTCCATTCCCACTGGTTTTTATAGCCAGAAGTTATGAGGACTTATGTCCCATTCCCACTGATAATATAGCCAGAAATTTATGGGGACTTATTTTCTTGGGCTGGGTGGTCTGATGTAGGGCTACAATCCATTGCTTCTGAGATATCCCTCCTGAATTTTATCAACCACACATAGGTGTGAAACTGCCCATTGCACATCTCTTTCCCTCTACCCATTTGGATAATTCCTTGCTTTCCAGACTTTCAGCCAATTCAGTTTTCTGATGAATCTTGGTGATAGATATATTTTAATTTAGTTATAATTATTGCAAGGAGGGGAGCTGTGTTTACCTACACCTCCATCTTGACTGAAAGATTCCCCATCACTTAATTTTTAATATTTTAGTATCCAGTTCTTTTCCTAATGCACACAATCATACTCCCAATATGCCTTTTCAGATCACACAGCCTATATAACTGAACCATGGCTAAATAAATAGATAAATATCTCTTAAATGAATTATAACAGAGCTTGGTGCAGTTCAGAAGGCTGCTGTTTCCTACCTTTGTTAGATTCATCAGGGAAATGATGGTAGTAAGAGTATGATATGTCATACAGTTGTTGAAGTGATTAAATAAATATATTTTAGAAAAATGCCTGGCAAAGTAAGACCTCAACATATGTTCTTAATATTAGGGAAATACAGTTCATTTTGTTAGGAGGGCAAGAGAAACTATTAATATTGCTGGTGGTTAAACTCGGGGAGTACTGTCCATCCTCCAGGAATATCAATTTTGCACATTTGCACAGCATTTTTCAGTTTTCAAAGTACTTTGTTATCTATTTAGTCTCTTTCTATGTAGTAATCATCATGACTGTCTTGTTAGGTATTTAGGGCTCATTGTGTCCATTTTGCTGATGAGAAACAGACCTAGATTGGTTAAAACAGCTGCTCCTAACAGTATTTCACCTGGAACACATACAACACATTATGCTTTAAGGCACCATATGCCCACCTTTTTGCAGGCATTATTAAGGAGAATAAATAGAGATACGTGTAACTGATGTGGAAAGTTATCTCAAGTATTCTTGATGAAAACTATTAGATTGCAAATTTACTATTTAAACCAATAATCTTTGTGTGCCTATGCATGCATAAAGTTGTGAAAAAGCCACATGGGAAACTGTTAGAAGTTAACTGAGGAACTCTGGGGTAGAAGTCTTTAAAATGTATTCAGATTTATTTTTTTATTGAATTTATTGCAGTGATATTGGTTAATAAAATTATATAGATTACAGGTGTACAATTCTATAACACATCATCTGTACATATATATAAGATTTTATTTATTTATTTTTACAGAGAGGGGAAGGGAAGGAGAAAGAGAGGGAGAGAAACATTCATATGTGGTTGCCTCTCACGTGTCCCCCACTGCAGACCTGGCCCACAACACAGGCCTGTGCCCTGATTGGGAATTGAACCTGCAACCCTTTGGTTTGCAGGCCAGTACTTAAGCCACTGAACCACACCAGCCAGGGCATCATCTGTATATTGTATTATGTGTTCTCCACCCCAAATCAAATCTCATTCATCACCATTTCCCTCCTCTTATCCTACTTAACCTTCTCACACCTTTCCACTCCCAGCAATCACCAGAGTGTGGTGCATTAATTTCTCTCTCTCTCTTTTTTTTACTTAGTCCCTTCACCCTCCAAGTCAGTCCTTTCACTCACAAGAGCTATCAGCCTTCTCTCCCCCTATGAGTCTGTTACTATTTTTGCTTTTAGTTCTTTTTGTTCATTAGAATCTATACATGAATGAAATTCTATGGTACTCGTTTTATTTCACTTAGCAGAATGCTCTCCAGGTCCATCCATGGTATCACAATGGATAATATTTTTTTATGGCTGAGTAGTATTCCACTGTGTAAATATACCACAGCTTGTTTATCCACTCATCTGCCAACAGCCCTTGGGCTTCCTCCAAATCTTGGCTATTGTAAATAATGCTGCAATGAACATAGAGTTGCATTTATTCTTTTGAATTAGTGTGTTTTGGTTTCTTCAGGTAAATTTCCAGATATGGAATTGCTGAATCATAAAGTAGATTTATTTTTAATATGTTGAGGTGCCTTCATATTGACTTCTACCATGGATGCACCAATCTGTACTCCCACCAACAATGTATGAGGGTACCCTTTCTCCACATCTTCACCAGCACTTGTTGTTTGTTGATGATAGCCATTCTGACAGGTGTAGTGATTCCTCATTGTGATTTTAATTTGATTTTTTTAATGATTAGTAATGCTGAGCATCTTTTCTTAAGTTTATTGCCCATCTATATATCTGTCCTTTTTTTTAAATGTATTTTATTGATTATATTGTTACAACAGTTCCAATTTTCTCCCCTTTACTCTCCTCGACCCAGCATCTCCCTCCCCCAGCAATCCTCCCCCAAGTCCATACCCCTGGTTCGTAAAAAATAACTCCCCCCCCTCTTAGATATTAAGACCCTTTGTAATCTTGTAAAGATTTTCAAGCGAAGGTCTCAGGCTCCTCTAGCTGCTTCAAGCTGGACATGATCGTCGTCCTACCTACCCTTGGGTCCAAAAAACCCTAATAATAGTGGGGGTGTGGAGGGGAGGGTGGCCTTCCCACATGGGGAAGGATCGTGCAGACTCCAGGTCAGTTGGCGGTCTCCGGTCAACAGCGTGCTTGGTTTAACAGGCTGGCATCCTTGTTGTGTTCCGGGGGCAACAGATTTGGTGAAAAGGGTTAAAAGACATCATTCAATCCATAACTACTAGATGACAAAAGGCAGGGATTAATTTTTCAATGTTCCATATTAGGAGAAAGAAAAAAAGGGCTTCTTTGAGGTAAAGAAGGAGCTATTTAGGCCCTTTGCCCATTTAAAAAAAAAAAAAAAAGGACTGTCTATTGTATTGCTATTAGTTTTATAAGTTCTTCACAAATTTTGGGTATTAAACCCTTATCAAATATATTGGTAAATATGTTTTCCATTCAGTGTGTCTTTTCATTTTCTTGATTGTTTTTTGTTGTGCAAAAACTTTTTAGTTAGATTTAGCCCCTTCATATTTTCTTTTACTTCCTTTGCTATGAGAAATATCTGAAATTGTAGTGCCTATGTATTCTTTTAGAATGTTTAGGGTTTTGAGTATGACATTAATGTATTTGATCAGTTTTGAGTTTAACACGATTTATTGAATCGACAATCTTTATTGTATGTTTTTGCCTTCTTTGTAAAATATTAATTGACAAATAAAGGTGTGTGTTTATTTCTTGGCTCTCACTTCTGTTTCATTGATCTAATAAAAGTTTTTAATACCAGTGCCATGCTGTTTAAATTACTGTGTCTTTTGTAGTGTAGTTTGATATCAGGTTGTATGATTTCTCCAGCTTTGGCTGTTTGCAGGATCACTGTTACTGTATGGTGTCTTTAGTGATTCCATATAAAATTTTGGAATATTTGTCTGAGTTCTGTGAAATACATTATCAGTATTTTGATAGGAACTGCATGGTTGCTTTGGGTAATATGGACACATTAATGATGTTAATTCTTTGTGTCCATGAACATGGTATGTGCTTGCATTTATTTGTATCATTCATTTTTTTCCTTCAGCATGTTATAATTTTGCGAGCACACTTCTTTTACCTCCTTAGTTAAATTTATTCCCAGGTTCATACATAGGGTTTTTGTTTTTGTTTTACTGAGCACTTATGAATGACACTGTTTTCTTAGTTTCCATTTCCAATGGTTCACTACTAGTGTATAAAAATACAATTAATTTCTGAATATTTTGTATTCTGCTACTTGACTGAATTCATCTATCAGTTTTTAGGGCCCTTAGGATTCTCTACATAATCATATAATCTACAAATAATGACAGGTTTGCCTCCTTTTCAATTTGGATACATTTTATTTTTTATTCTTGTCTGATTGCTGTGGCTAGGACTTTTAGTGCTATCTTAAATAAGAGTGGTGAAAGCAGACATCCCTGTCTTATTTCTGATCTTAAAGAAAACACCTGTAGTTTTTGCCCATTGAATATGATGTTGGACCTGTGTTTGTGATATATGGTCTTTATTACATTGAGGTATGCTCCCTCTATCCCCACCTTGCTGAGAGTTTTTATCATAAATGGGTACTGGATTTTACTAAATGATTTTTCTCCACCTATTGATATGACCACATGATTTTTATCCTTCATTTTGTTTATGTGGTGCATCACATTTGTTGATTTGTGGATATTGTACCTACCTTGCATCCACAGAATAAAGTGAAAGTGCCTCCGGAGGTACTCAAGTTGCATGAGGTAGGTTCTTAATGAGTCACCAGGCCATGGCAAAGTCTTTTCACCAGGCTGATACAGATTTAAACTTGTGCCACTGCTGGGTCTGAGGCCACTCAGTAAATGTCTTAACCAAGCCTAGATGCCTTCCTCTGGGTGCTCACACACACTTTGTTGGGGCAGGTGTCTCAGAGAATCATCAGGGTGAGGCCCAGCAGTGTCTATTAAGCCCAAACAGACTGAGATTTGGCCATATGAAGGGAGAGCTCTCCTCTCCTTGAGTAAGAAAAAAAAAAGGCCATTGTTCCAAAACCACACAATTCAGTCTGTCTTACATTCTGCTGGGAGGAGATGGAGTGCTTCAGGGTAACCAGGAGTTGGAAGGATAGGGATAATGGATCTCCTTTCAGGAAGAGGTGCAACTAAGGCTTTAGAAAATGTAGGGTGTGTGGCCTTCACCCCAGAGCTACACCATTCAGTCTGCCCAGGACTTTTCCCAATCTCAGCATGAGGAGCCACTATGATTTGGGTGGTGTGGTTGCTGGACCTAAAGGCCAGAGTATGGGTCTAGTAGATCTTTTGTGAGGTGGAAGTACCAGCCAGGTTCATGGGAATGTGGAGAAAACAGTTTCTACCGCAAAGCCACAAAACTCAGTCAATGAAATCACCTGAATCTGCCCAGATTTCTACACCCAGGCCAAGGCATATGATCTTCAGGGTGAGGCAAGAGGGAGTCCAGAGCGTGGGCCTGTTGCTTTCCTCCAGGATAGTCTTTTAGAACAAAGTACTCATCCCAAAATATGGTGTCTGCAATGTGGGAGGGGGACTCAGCACAGGGATCCTTGAAGCTGTTATTTCAGCTTTCTCCCCAGAGCCACAAACTCCAGACTCCAGTCCACCCAAAAAAAGGCCTTTATGAATTGAGATAATTAGGTGCCCTGTTTGCTATTTGATTTAAGGATTTTAGCTTTTTTTATAAATTTGAGGAGTTCTTATGAACTATTGTATTTACTTAAATAAGCTCTCTGTTCCCTTCTTCCTTTCTTCTTCTAGTGTCTATTCTTATTTTGCTCTTTCTTATGGGGTCAGATAGTTCTCATAGAGTTCTTTTATTTTTAATGCTCAAGTCTCTTTTTTCCTCTACATCATAACTAGATTTCTATTTTTAATATCAGTAATATCTCTTATAACTAGCCAGCTCTATTGCCTAAGCTCACTAGCTTTTTCTTCATCTCCTGAATTTTTATGTGATTCTGTCTTAAAGTTTTCATCTCTTTGATAAGAAATTTATTTTATTTATTGATTTTATTTTTGATTCATTATATCGCCTATCTGTGTTTTCTTTACGTGTTTGAGGTATTTTTAGAACTGTCTCTTTAATTCTCTGTAATAACACATATTTTCATGGGTTTAAGTTTAATTTGTGGTGATTTTTTATTTTATTTCTAAGCTACCTCATTACATTGGTTATTCATGGTATTTGATAGATTCCTTTTCTTCTTATGAGTGGCACTTCTTTAGTGCATTGATTTTTAAAAAAGTATTTCTATTGTTTTCTAGTAAGTGGTGCTGAAGCCCAGGTTTTTTGGTTCTCTTGCTTGCTCTAGCCATCAGACCTCTGTGGGTGGTAAAAATATCATGTGTTCCCTGGGAATGTGGGTGTCTCTTCTGTTCATGTTCCCTTATCCCCAGGTCAGTTCTGTGAGTGAATATTGTGAGATATTGGGTTTCAAATTTGTGAAATCTTAGGGTTGTTCACTGCAGACAGATGCTGCTGCAGTGCAGCTGAAATAGGTGGGATTGGGGTGAGCTAGAGAAGGCCGCTGCTTTTGTTACTTTGTTTTCCCAGTAATTTGTTAGTCAACCACCTAATTCTAATATTAATCATAGAGTATCCTTATTGCTCAGGAAAAAAAAAACGTTTCTATAGTGCTCGTTTTTGAGTTTGCAGATACTGTGCTGTGCAACATGACACTCACCAATACAGCTTCTCTGTGGCCCACTGATAGCTCTGAAAAGGTGAGAGATGGTCATGGTTTGTGTCTTTGTTTTTCTGTCTGGAATGGTGATTGCCAAACAAATGTGGTCACACTCCTGTGCTTTCTTCCTACTTAGGTCACTGGTCTCAGTGGTGGCTAGTACTGCCCACTACTGTAGGAAAATTCATGGTATGTCTTTGCTCCTTTCAGCTGAAGAAAGTGAAAGTGGCACCCTGATTTCTCCTCTCTCTGAGCTGAGAACTACAGTGGACTTCAGGTTGTAAGGTCTGGGCTGCACCCCTGGCACCTTCTCAGCTGTTTTCCCTACCCACTTCCCTGAGTGACTTCCACTTGCCCATCTTCAGATGTTTCTTTATATTCTTTAAAAAAAACCTTTTATTGACTTTATTCAAGTGACATTAGTTAATAAAGTAATATATGTTTTAGGTATACAATTCTATAAAACATCTATATTCATTGCATTGTTATTTATAGTAGCCAAGTTTTCAACAGTATATGAGATTAAAAAAGTTGTAGTCCATTTACACAATGGAATACTACACAACTATAAGAAAGAAGGAACTCTTACATTTTGCAACAGCAAGGATCAACCTGGAGATTATTGTGCTGAATGAAGTAAGTCAGTCAGAGAAAGACAAATACCATGTGCTCTCACTGATATGTGGGATGTAATGAACCAAAGAAACTGAGGAACAAAACAGAAACAGAAGCATGGACCATGAAACACACTACTCCTGTCAGAGAGGATGTGGAAGGGGGGACTGAATAAAAATGAAAGGATTAGTGAATGAACATATGCACATAATGCATGGTCACAGACAACAGCATGGTGATGGCCAGAGGAAAGGGGGTGGGGGCTGGTTGGAGGTGAGCAAAGGGTGGGAAATATAGATATCTGTAATAGTGTCAACAATTAAAATGAAGAAACAAACAATAAAACTCCAGCCATAAATTGCCTTCAGAGGACACATCTGAGCTGCAAAGACAAAGTGAAAGGGTGGAAAATGATGCTCCAAGCAAATAAATAATATCCAGAGAAAACCAGATGTAGCCATAATTATATCTAACAAATAGATTTCAAAATAACAAAGGTAACAAGAGACAAAGATGGACATTTTAAAGTGAAAAAGTAAAGCATATATAGAGAAGACATAACACTTCTCAGTATATATGCATCCAATCAGGGAGCACCAAAATATAAAAAGCAACTAGTAGCAGAACTAAAGAGAAAAAATTATAAAAACACAATCATAGTAGGAAACCTAAGTGCATTATTTACAGCTATGGATAGATTATCCAAACAGAAATCAATAAAATGTTGGCCTTAAATGACAGATTAAACCAAATAGAAATAATTTACAATTACAAAACCTTTCATTCCAGCATACCATTTTATATATTCTTTTCTACCACACATGGAATAAATGATTTAAGCACTGGATTTAAAAAATTTAATATTCAGATTATCGTCGGCAGCCGTCCATCTCGAGAGACGATGGTGTAGCTTCTTAAGAGTCTATCTGCACCACCGAGAATGGTTGTGCAGTCCGACTCGGGAGTGACACGGTATCTGTCTCCTCCCGTGTTGAATCGACATCTTGCGATGACGCTGGAGTGTCCTCTCCAGTGAAGCTGAAGCTACAGAGCCTGGGCAGGGTGATATGGAGGGTCTGCTGTTGCCCATGCAGCAGACCCCCCCTCTCTTCGCAGCTGAAGGGTCCAAGGGAAAGACAGAGTCAATACAGCTTGGCTTCAGGTGCGCCGCAGGAGTTGCCGGTGTTGACTACAACGTCAAACCGCCTTAGGGACTCCGGCTCCGGATTTTCTGTCGGGGTTTACTCCCTTAGCCTTTCCCCTGAAGAGGTATGCCACAAGGCAGCGGAGGTTTTTTGGAGTCAGAGTTTTCCTTCTCTGATGTGCCCTGACTGGAAGATCGAACCAGCGACACTTAGCTCGCAGGCCGACACTCAATCCACTGAGCCAATCCAGCCAGGGGGAATTCAGATTATACAAAGCTATTATTCTACTACAGTGATTTAAAGTTGAAATTAACTAAAAAACATAAATATGTAGAGAATAAACAACATGCTCTTAAAAAACAAATGGGTCAAAAAAAGATCAAAAGATATGGAAAGATATGAGAATGATAATATGACATATCAAAACCAAAAGTAGTAATAAGATGGAAATTTAAGTCATTACAGGCCTATCTCAAGAAACAAAAATATTACAAATTAACAACTAACCTTGTATCTTAAAAAACCAGAAAAAGAAGAACAAAAGCCACCCAAAGGAAATGAAGAAAGGGAATAATAAAAATTAGAACAGAATCCAATAAAATAGACAAATAATTCAACAAAGCTGGTTCTTTCAAAAAGTAATAAAATTGACAAACCTTTGGGTAGAATTATTAAGTGGGAAGATAGACTGAAATAAACCAAATCAGAAATGAAAGATCAGAAGTTACTGTCAGTTAGCCTTGCTCTAAGTAATCACCCGGAGACCACTGTAGGATTAAACAACAGGTTTACTGAGGGAAAAGCGGGGAGGGGATGGAGGAAACAGGAAACTCCTGAACCAACTCAAGGGCCCCTAGGAGCAAGGGAAGTGGGGGAAAGGTGACTTCTGGTCCATGACTCGGGCCCATAGGAGCAAGGAAAAGTGGGGAAGGGGGAAAAAAAGAAAGGGGGGAGGAGGAAGGGAGGCGACGGAATGGAGAATGAAGTGGGAGTGGAGACCCCCAGCCACTCATGAGGCTCCTAGAAATTGCCTGATTGAGCCTTTGCAGGCACCATCTCCACACTTTGCCAAACACACATTCTGGTTAGGGCGAGCCCACCCTTCAACACATCCAGTAGATCATTTACATTTCCCTGCTTTTCTGCCACTAGGTCAGTCAACATATCAGGCTAGGTCCATCAACATTTCCCCTGGGAAAGAGCAAAGTCCATTATCATTTCCTCTGGGAGGGGCTAGGGTCAGGTTGATTTGTATATGGTTCATTTGCATGTGTCAAAAGTCCAGTTGGGCATTCCAGCTATTTCCATGTTCTGACAGTTACTGCAGGCATTACAAAAATACAAAAGATCATACTAGAATATCATGAAAACTATATGCCATCAAATTAAATAGCAGAATAAATGAATGAATTCCTAGAAATATGTAAACTTTCTAAACTAAATTATGAATAAATGGAACATCTAAAAAGACCAATTAGAGCTGAGGAAATTGAAATAAACATCTAAAACATTTTCAAAGGTAAAAATTCCAGACCAAATGGCTTCACTAGTGAATTCTACCAAATATTCAAAGAAAATTTGATATCTATTCTGTTCAAACTCTTCTAAAAAATACTAAAGAGACCAACATATTCCTGATCCAATACAGGAAATAAAGAAAACTAAAGACAAATATACATAATAAGTACAAATGCAAAAGTTGAAAATAAAATACTAGCAAATCTAACTCAACAATAAATTTAAAAATACATTATAATCAGGTGGTGTTTATTCTAGAGGAACAAGAATGGTTCAAGATATCCAAGTTGATTATTATAATATACCCATTGAGAAAAAAGAGGATAAAAACCATATAATCATATGAACAAATGCATAAAAAGCATTTAACAACATATAACATTCATTTGTGATTAAAACTCTCAATAAAATGGGCATAGAAATGAGGCAGAAAAGTCAAAATAAGGAACAAACTCCTCAAATTCTATTCCTCCCTTTCTCTGTTCCCTCACTTTCCCCTCCCCAATTTTCTGTAATTGGGAGAACCAGAAAAAAATGCTCTCTGGAGAGGAGATACAAGGATGAATCTCATTGGCAGTCACCCCATCAGCATCAAAAGCAGAAGATGACCCTATCCTCTGTCTTGTTCACATTTAATGAAAAGCTTCCACTCAGACCCCATTGACCTGACATGTTCTCCAATGTCACCGCTATCACTTTTCAAGTGCATACTGTTGCTTTTATAAATTTACTGTACTTTGCTAAATCTTTATTTCACATTTTGAATTCTTTTTTGTTTCATGACAAGAATAAGGCCTCCCTTTGGTCTCCCCACGTGCCACCTGGCATTAGGAGGAAACTAACTAAACATAATAAAAGCCATAAATGTAAACCCACAGCTAATACCACACTCAATGGGAAAAAAAATGAAAACGTTTTCTCTAAAATCAGATACTAGACAAGGATGTCTACTCTCACCACTCTTACTCATCATAATATTGCCAGTTCTAGACAGAGCCATCAGGCAACAGAAATAAATAAAAGGCATCCCAAAAGGGAAAAATATGTAAGTATCACTTTTTGCAAATGACATGGTATTTTAAGTATAGAAAACCCTAACGACACCACCAAAATTATTAGAAACAATAAATAAATGCAGAAAGCTTGCGGGATACAAAATCAATGTACAAAAATACATTGCATTCTTATATACTAAAATGAGATTTGTGCAGTGGTAATATCATAGCCAGTGAGGTTTATCCAAAGTGCGATTATTGCTAGTTGAGAACTATATACTAAAATGAAAAAACTTTTTAAAATGAAAAAACAATTCCTCTTGCCATTTCAACAAAAGAATAAAATACATAGAAATACAGTTAGAGAATTTGGAGGACCTATGTATTGATGACTACAAAGCATTATTTTTTTTGTTTTGTTTTCAACAGAAAAATATTTTATTTATTTATTTATTTATTTATTTATTTATTTTCAAATGCTCTTTTTCTTTTTAATTTTATTTTTTGGTTTTTCAATTACAGTTGTCCCATTTTTTCCCCATTGCTCCCTCCCATCTAGCCCACCCCTTCTCCCACAATCATATCCTTCCCCGTTGTCCATGTCCATGAGTCATTTATACATGTTCTTTGATTAAAACCTTCCCTTATTTATCCCCTTTATCTCTCTCCCCCTCCCACCTCCCCCCTAATAACTGTTATTCTGTTCCTTGTTCTGTTTAGTTCACTTGTTTGTGTTCTTCCTTAGTTTCCTGTATTTTGTGATATCATATAAAATTTTTCTTTCTTTGCCTGGCTTATTTCACTAAGCATAATCCTCTCTAGTTCCATCCATGTTGTTGCAAATGGCAGGAGTTCCTTCTTTTTCTCTGCTGCATAGTATTCCATTATGTAAATGTACCACAGTTTTTTGATCCACTCATCTACAGATGGGCACTTAGGCTGTTTCCAGTACTTGGCTGTTGTAAATAGTGCTGCTATGAACACAGGGGAGCATAAGTTCTTTTGAATTGGTGTTTCAGGATTTTTCAGGTATAATCCTAGTACTGGAATCACTGCTTCAAAAGGCAGTTCCATCTTTAGTTTCCTGAGGGAATTTCATACTGTTTTCCATAGTAGCTGCACCAGTCTGCATTCTCAACAACAATGCAGTAGGGTTCCCGTTTCTCCACATCCTCACCAGCACTTGTTGTTTATTGATTAGTTGATGATGGCCGTTCTGACAGGTGTAAAGTGGTATCTCATTGTGGCTTTTATTTGCATCTCTGATGGCTAGTGATGTTGAGCAATTTTTCATGTGTCTATAGACCTTCTGTATGTCTTCTTCAGAGAAGTGTTTGTTCAGGTCCTTTGCCCATTTTTTAATGGGTTGTCTGTTTTCTTGATGTTGTCATATAAGCTCTTTATATATTTTGGAGATCAGTCCCCTGTCTGTGATATCATTGGCAAATATGTTTTCCCATATGGTTGGTTTCCATTTGACCTTGCTGATGTTTTCTCTTGCTGAGCAGAAAAACTTTAGTTTTATACAGTCCCATTTGTTTATTTTTTTACTTTATTTCTCTTGTCTTAGCAGATGTATCTGTAAAAATATTGCTACGTGGGATATCTGAAATTTTCCTGCCTATGTTTTCCTCTAGGACTTTTATGGTGTCACGGCTTACATTTCAGTCTTTGATCCATCTTGAGTTTTTTCTGGTGTGTGGTGTAGGTTGGTGATCTAGTTTCATTTTTTTGCACATCCCTGTCCAGTGCTCCCAGCATCATTTGTTGAAAAAGCTCTTCTCACTCTATTTTATGTTCCTTCCTCCTTTATCAAATATAGTTGGCCATAGAGGCCTGGATTTATTTCTGGGCTGCCTATCTGTTCCATTGGTCTATATATCTGTTCTTATGCCAGTACCAGATTGACTTGATCACAGTGGCTTTGTAGTATTGTTTGATATCTGGTATTGTGATCCCTCCTGCTGTGTTCTTCTGTCTCAAGATTACTTTTGCTATTCGGGGTCTTTTTTCGTTCCATATGAATTTTTGCAGTATTAGTTCTAGGTCTGTGAAATATGTCACTGGTATTTTAATAGGGATTGCATTGAATCTGTAAATTGCTTTGGCAGTTATGGCCATTTTGATGATGTTGATTCTTCCCATCCATGAACATGGCATTTGCTTCCATTTATTTGTATCTTCCTTAATTTCTTTCTTCAATGTTATGTAATTTTCAGAGTACAGGTCTTTTATCTCTTTGGTTAAGTTGACTCCTAGCTACTTTATTTTTCTTGTTGTTATAGTAAGTGATATTTTCTTTTTTGTTTCTGTCTCTGATATTTTATTGTTTGTGTACAAAAATGCCTTAGATTTCTGTATATTTATTTTGTACCCTGCTATTTTGCCACATTCACTTCTTATATTGAGTAGTTTTTTTGTGGAGTTTATAGGGTTTTCATTTTTTTATTTTATTTTATTTTTTGGTTTTTCAATTACAGTTGTCCCATTTTTCCCCCATTGCTCCCCCCTCCCAGCCCATCCCTTCTCCCACAGTCATATCCCTCCCCGTTGTCCATGTCCATGAGTCATTCATACACGTTCCTTGACTAGACCCTTCCCTTACTTATCCCCATTCTCTCCCTCCCCCCTCCCCACTACTGACTACTATTCTAGTCTTTGCCTATTCTGTTCGTTTGTTTGTGTTGCTCTTTAGTTTCCTGTATTAGGTGAGATCATAGGGTATTTTGCTTTCTTTGCCTGGCTTATTTCACTAAGCGTAATTCTCTCTAATTCCATCCATGTTGTCGCAAATGGCAGGAGTTCCTTCTTTCTTTCTGCTACATAGTATTCCATTGTGTAAATGTACCACAGTTTTTTGATCCACTCATCCACAGATGGGCACCTAGGCTGTTTCCAGCACTTAGCTATTGTAAACAGGGCTGCTATGAACATAAGGGTGCATAGGTGTTTTTGAATTAGGGTTTCAGGATTTCTCGGGTATAATCCTAGCAGTGGAATCACCGGTTCAAATGGCAGTTCCATTTTTAGTTTTTTGAGGTAATTCCATACTGTTTCCCACAGTGGCTGCACTAGTCTGCATTCCCACCAACAGTACAGTAGGGTTCCTGTTTCTCCACATCCTCACCAGCACTTGTTGTTTGTTGATTTGTTGATGATGGCCATTCTGACTGGTGTAAAGCGGTATCTCATTGTGGTTTTTATTTGCATCTCTCTGATGGCCAATGATGTTGAGCATTTTTTCGTGTGCCTATGGGCATTCTGTATGTCCTCTTCGGAGAAGTGTTTGTTCAAGTCCTTTGCCCATTTTTTAATTGGGTTGTTTGTTTTCTTGATGTTGAGTCATATAAACTCTTTATATATTTTGGAGATCAGTCCCCTGTCTGTGATATCATTGGCAAATATGTTTTCCCCTATAGTGGGTTTTCTATGTATACTATCATGTCATCTGCATATAATGATAGTTTTACTTCTTTTTTCTAATATGGATGCCTTTTATTTCTTTTTCTTGTCTGATTGCTGTGGCTAGGACTTCCAACACTATGTTGAATAGAAGTGGAAAGAGTGGACAGCCTTGTCTTGTTCCTGATTTCAGGGGGAATGCTTTCAGTTTTTGTCCATTGAGTATGATGTTGGCTTCAGGCTTCTCATATATAGCCTTGATTATGTTGAGATGTGCTCTCTCTATTTCCATTTTGCTGAGTGTTTTCATCATAAATGGGTGTTGTACTTTATCAAATGCTTTTTCTGCATCTATTGATATGATCGTGTGATTTTTGTCTTTCATTTTGTTTAGGTGATGTATTATATTTATTGATTTGTGAATATTAAACCATCCTTGCATCCCTGGGATGAATCCCACTGGATCGTGGTGTATGATCTTTCTGATGTATTGCTGGATCCTGTTTGCCAATATTTTGTTGAGGATTTTAACATCTATGTTCATCAGTGATATTGGCCTGTAGTTTTCTTTCTTTGTTGTGTCTTGACCTGGTTTTGGAATTAGGGTAATACTGACTTCATAGAATGAGTTTGGGAGTCTTCCTCTCTTCTTGGATTTTTTGGAATAGTTTGAGAAGGGTAGAAGTTAGTTCTTCCCTAAATGTTTTGTAAAATTCGCCTGTAAGCCATCTGGCCCAGGGCTTTTGTGTGTGGGGAGATTTTTGATTATCGTTTCAATTTCCTTCTTTGTTATTGGTCTGTTGAGACTTTCTACTTCTTCTTGATTCAATTTTGGAAGGTTATATGTTTCTAGAAATTTGTCCATTTCTTCTAGGTTGTCAGATTTCTTGCCATATAGTTGTTTGTAGTAATTTCTTATAATTGTTTGTATTTCTGAGGTATCAGCCGTGATTTCTCCTCTTTCATTTCTGATTTTGTTTATTTGGGTCTTCTCTCTTTTTTCCTTGATGAGCCTCGCTAAAGGCTTGTTGATTTTGTTTATTTTTTTCACAAAACCAGCTCCTAATTTTGTTGATCTTTTGAATTTTTTGTTTGATCTCTATGTCATTTAATTGTGCTCTGATCTTGATGATTTCCTCCTTTTTCTTGCCCTAGGCTTTGTTTGTTGTTGTTCTAGTTCTTGTAGTTTTAGGGTTAGATTTTTTATTTGAGATGCTTCTATCCTTTTCAGATATGCCTGTATTACTATCAACTTCCCTCTTAGGACTACTTTTGCTGTGTACCATAGGTTTGGGGCTGTTGAGTGTTCATAATTATTAGTTTCCAGAAACGTCTTGATTTCTTCTTTGATGTCACTGTTAACCCATTCATTATTTAATAGCATGTTATTCATTTTCTATGAGTTAGGATGTCTTTCATTTTTTTTTTGTGGTTAAATTCTAGATTTAAGGCATTATGGTCTAAAGAGATGCCTGATATAATTTCAATTTTCTTGAATTTGTTGAGGCTTGTTTTGTGTCCTATCATGTGGTCTATCTTTGAAAATGTCCCTTCCCCATGTGGGAAGGCCACCCTCCGCTCCACACCCCCACTATTGTTAGGGTTTTCTGGACCCAAGGGTAGGTAGGACGATGACCATGTCCAGCTTGAAGCAGCTAGAGGAGCCTGAGACCTTCACCCATTGTCCTTTACAAGATTACAAAGGGTCTTAATATCTGAGAGGGAGGGATAGTTATTTTTTACGAACCAGGGGTATGGACTTGGAGGGGGGATTGCTGGGGGAGGGATATGCTGGGTGGAGGGGAGAAAAGGGGAGAAAATTGGAACTATTGTAACAATAAAATCAATAAAATACATTAAAAAATAAAAATAAAATAAAATAAAAAGAAAATGTCCCATGTGCATTTGAAAAGAATGTATATTTTCCTTTTTGGGGGTGAAAGTTTTTATATATATCAGTTAAGTCCATGTGGTTTAGTGTGTTTTTCAATGTCTATATCCTTGTTGTTTCTTTGCTTCAACATCTGTCCATTGTTGATAATGACGTGTTAAAGTTCCCTACTATGAGTGTGTTGCTGTTAATATTCTTGTTATGGTCTTCTAGTATTTTCTTTATGTATTTGGGTGCTCCTATGTTGGGTGCATATATGTTTATCAGTATTATATCTTCTCGATGGGTTGTTCCCTTAAGTATTATAAAATGTCCTTCTTTGTCTCTTTTTATTACCGTTGCTTTGAAATCCGTTTTGTCTGATATGAGTATTGCTAATCCAGCTTTTTTTTTCCGTTTCCATGTGCTTGGAATGCTTTTTTCCATCCCTTCACTTTCAGTCTGTGTAAATCTTTTGTTTTGAGGAGTGTTTCTTGGAGTCAACATATACGTGGGTCCTGTTTTCATATCCATTTCGCTACTCTATGTCTTTCAATTGGAGCATTTAATCCATTTACATTTAAGGTTATTATTGACATGTATTTATTCATTTCCCTTTGTACCTGTGTTCCTATCCCGCTCTTTTTTTCTTCTTTTTCTTAAAGCATCCCCTTTAACATGTCTCCCAATGCTGGTTTGGTAGAGATTTTTTCTTTTGTTGCAGCTACACAAGCGAGACTGAACAGTCTGTGGCAGTGTATAAAGCAAGCAAAGGTTTATTGCTGGCTGTTGGGCAGAGACCTGAGTTTTGAACAAAGCACTGACCACGATTGGGGTTTAGGGCAAGGCTTATATAGGGTTATGCTTCTTCTTCGGTGGGAAGCAGCTTGGGAAGGGATGGCAGGACAGTGCTGCAGGGGCGTTGTAACAAGAACAAAAGTTCTCCGGGCCATAAGGTTATCTCTAGTTGCAGCTTTTCAGTCAGGGTCGAATTCTCTGTAAAGCAACTATCTTCAAAAGACTAGATATCCCATAAAATATAACTTTACAAAGATTGTAAACAAGTCACAAGCAAATGGAAGGAGTTAGGCGCTATGGGAAGAAGCTGAGCTGGGGTCTCTCAGCTTTTAAATCAGTGAATGGCTGTAGCATTTCCCCCTTCTAGTTTCCTGACAAGACCTTCTAGCAAACCCTTGCAACTTCTTAGAAGACCTTTGCAACTTTTTACAGAGAATAACTGAAGCTCCTATATAATCCCCCCCTCTAGTCCTTTGTCTAAACCTATTAGGGATGTCTAGGGACTATAGTTAGCGTTATTAAACATCGGTTTCTGGGAGGTACTCAGTAGCAAGGATAAGGAGTTGGATATCTTCAGTGCTAGCTTTTAGGCACTGACTAATATGCTGGAATATACAAGGGACAACAGTTACTGCTAGAAAGAGAAGCAGCAAGGGTCCAGTGGGGCTGGTCACTAAAGTGGTCAGCCATGGACTGCAGTCAAATATATTTTAGTACCCGAAGAGTTTTTCTGCTAGTCATGTTCCTGCTGCTCTATGCGGTCCTTTATGGTCTGCAGAGTGTTTCGGATGACACTAGTTCAGTTGGCATAGAAGTAATAATCCTCTCCAAGGACAGCACAAAGTCCTCCTTGCTTCATGAGGAGGAGGTATAGGCCTCTTCTGTTTTGCAGGACTACTTCAGAAGGGACTCTATTTGAGTGGCTATTTCTTCAACTGTTCCATGTAAGGCTAGCAGGTCCTGGTCAACAGCTGAGGATAGAGCTGAAAGCCCAGTGTGACTGGTGACAAGTCCGGCTACTCCGATGGCAAGCGATCCCGCTAAGGCAGCTCCGGCTAGTATGGGAAGAATGACTGCTCTTCGCATTTGAGTCTTGTCAGTGGGAAGCAAGAGCCTGCTACTTTCCTTTCCTCCATAGACAGTTACTCGGAGAACAATTTTGGCAAGTATGCAAAGCCCCAAGGTCAGGTCGTCTTTGGCGAGACATGATTAGATACCTGTAGGGCAAATAAATCTGGAATCATTCGGGGCTTGGAAGTAGTGGCCTGAGTGCTGGATGGTCTGAACACAGACAGATGCAGCAAGGACAACCTGAGAAGCTTCTGAGGTGTGGGAGCCGGGGGCATTTGATGCAAGTCTCATTTCCAAGAACCTCCTCTGGCAAGATAAGAGGAGCAGTGTCTATCCTCTCACATTTGCTGATGCTGGTTGGGTTGAGTCTTACACCAATAGCAGTGTAGAATTGAGGTCTTGCCCAGTAACAAAGACAGCAGTCTGTGGCTATTACAGGCTGGCTTTGGTTTAAGGCCTGGTGGGTGGCCACTACAATGCCAAAGAAGCCGGGTGGTTGATTCCTCAGGAACACTTGGGAGTGACGAGACTGACTTGGCTGGTGTACTGTTATTCAGAGAGCTGACACTTGGTCAGTCTGATGGGGCTCATGCCATGTTGGTTGTATCCCAAAAGCTGGGGAATTATGAATCAAAGGGGAAGAGATCTTTCCTTGATTGTGAAAATGAACCCAGGATTCCAGCCCAGTTCCCCATAGCCCCACCAAAGCTGCACACCCCAAATATGTCCAGTTCCAGTCCAAGTATAATCAGCTGGGTTTGTGCAATTTATTGTAATGTAAGGATCCCATGGCATGACAGGATGGGATGTGTAATGCAGGACTACTTGTATGTATCTCTGGTTGTGTTTCCAAAATTGTTTCTTGTGATTCTATAGTCCTGTATTGTTGCAGCCCCAGTAGGGACAAAAGAATTCCTCTTCATCATAGCAGTGTTGGCTTGGCTTTTTGCCTGAACAAAAGTAATAACCCTGGTATAGATCAAGCCAGTAGTGGGACCAGAGGCTATGAGTGATGAAAGAGAAGGTTGCTTCTTGGCTTGTAGTGTTCCAGTCCTGTTCTGCTAATATGCAGCCTGATTTTGTCTCAGGGAGGCAGAATTTCAAAGGCGGTGGGGCTGCAGTAGCAGGAAAAACAAGAGTGATGATGAACCAGCCTCAGGAAGCCAGGGTGCTATGGCAGGCTCCTATTCCCGTGAGGATATTTGCTGCAATTTTTTTCTGCTTTTCCTTGAGGCGCTTTGACCTTCGGTGGGTGGGGAGGTAGTGGTTCTGCCTGTTCCGAAGAGGTGGACAGAGGGCCAGCAGCCTGGGGATGTTCTTCGACCATCTTCTGAAGTGGGCTGCAAGAGGGGCTGGGCTTCACTGGTGTGGTGGATTCATCCTGCAATGCTGGTGACTTTGACTGCAGTGAGAATAACAGTGTGAGGACCTTCTCACAAAGGGCTGTATTTTCCAGACCTTAAATAAAACTTGATCTCCCAGCTCATGGGGGTGCAAGGGAGTAACTACTGGCTTTGGGTGGCCCTTTTGGACCCTTTTCTAAAGAGCTGTTAAGGTCCTCTGGAGTGCCTGCTGTCATTTAGGGACAATTTTGTTTTAACTTACAGGTCCCCAGCTCGAGGTGTGAGTGGGTTTTATCAGATCCAGTTCAGTTCCTCTCAGCAAGGATGTGGTCAGTGCCCACTGAAACCGCAAGGGAGTTGATGAGACTGGAATAAGTAAGCAAAGGGTGAGGCTTGCCCAGAGGACTAAATAAGAAATCAGGTTTACTAAATATTGTGGAGATTTATCTAACAACTAGTCGCGGGAAGGAGGCTTAATAGAGAAGACAGTAAATCAGTTCAAACACTAAACACAAGCAAGTGTAGAGGAATCTGAGAGCCACCCTTTCCCGGGGGCTCCAATCAGCCAGGGCAACAGTACCAAGTCATATGGCAAAGAGTAATAAGCAAGTTAACTAAAGTTAAGTATAAAGCAGAACACCGTTCAGTCATTTTCTTTTCCTGAGTCTCTCCAATCGGTGGGGAAGGGATGAGTTTGACTCTCCTGCTGGTGCTAGTCTGGACCCACTAGGATTTTCTTCAGAAGCTGGTGGGATGTAAGACTTGACTCAGGAATGATGAACCTAAGTAGCAATGCCAGCAACCTTTACAGCCATTGTGGTAGTAAGAATAACAGTATGAGGACCTTCCCATAGTGGCTCTAGGGTTTGTCTTTTCCAGACCTTAATGAAGACCTTGTCCCCAGGTCCGACGTGGTGCGTGGGAGTCACTATGGGAATGGGGCACCTCTCTAATACCTGCTGCTGGGCAGAAGTAAGGATCTTCTGAAGAGCCTGCAATTGCTGAATTAAAGTGTGGTCACCTCTAACCTATAAATCTCCTATCCGAGGTGTCAGAGGGTGTGGCTTCCCATATAATATTTCAAAAGGAGTTAGGCCGTCAGTATATGAAGTGCACCTGGACCAGAACAAGGTTAAAGAGAGAAGATCTGGCCTTGGAGAATTCCTTTGCAACCTTTTACAAAGAATACTGAAGCCCCTACACTTTTAGTCTTCCTTTTTCTGAGAAATTCCTTATTTCACCTTCCATTTTGAAAAAGAGCCTTGCTGGGTAGAGTAGTCTTGGTTGTAGGCCTTTGCTTTTATTCTTCGAAATATTTTTGCCATTCCACTCTGGCTTGTAGTGTTTCTGTTGAGAAACCAGTTGATAGACTTATTGGTCCCTTGTATGTTATTTGCTGTTTTACTCTTGCTGCTTTTAGGGTTATTACTTTGTATTTGAATGTTGCCATTTTAATTATGATGTGCCTTGGAGTGGGCCTTTTTGGGTTCATCTTCATTGGGACCCTTTGTGCTTCCTGGATTTGCATAACTTTTTCTCTCATCAGGGTAGGAAATTATTTTGTCATTACTTTTTCTACCAGGTTTTCTATCCCCAGCTCCTTGTCTTCTCCTTCTTGTATCCCTATGATCCTAATGTTATTTAGTCTCATGTTGTCCTGCAGTTATCTTAAACCTTCTTCATTCTTTTAAAATCCCTTTTCACTTTGTTGTATTGTCTGAGAGTTTTTTTCTACAATGTCCTCTAACTCACTGATCTGATCCTCTGCTACATTTAGCCTGCTTTTGATTGATTCTACTGTGTTCTTCAATTCAATTCAAATATTGTATTCTTCATTTCTTTCTGGTCTTATTAATAGTTTCTATGTCCTTTTTTATGCTGGTGTAGTTCTCTGTAAGTTCCTTGTAGCTTCCCTGCAATTCTTTGTAGTTTCCTTGGAATTTCTTGTAATTTCCCTGGAGTTTATCATAGTTTTCTTTGAGATTGTCAAGTACATTAAGCTTCTTTATAACCATTCTTTTGAATTCCATGTCTGATTGTTGGTTTATGTCTATTCCATCTATCTGTCTTTCTGGGGATTCCTTTTTTCCTTTCATTGGGAGGTTGTTTCTGTGTCTCCCCATGTTGGATTCTTCTTGTTTGTTTTTGTTTATTAGATTTGTCTGCTTTGATTTCCTGCCCTCATGGTATGAGATTCTTTATAAGAGACCTGGGGGATTCAGTGGTGCAGCCTCTTTGATCTCCTGAGCATGACGCTCTTGGAATGCCCTTTATGCTGTTTATTTAAGCTGTCTGGTTGTATTACAGTTACTCTTTGGTGGGACCTTCCCTCTGGCTAGTTGATTGAGAGTCACTCTGCCCACCTTGTATTGAGTTCTTTTGTGGAGATGCTGTTAAAACATAAACACACAACCCAGGCAAGAAACCTACAAGCTGAAAAATATCTCCCACCCACAATCTCACTATCAGCAGCAAATGAGCCAGTATTAATATAAATGTAGAGACGTTAAGACTATTATACTATAGGAGAAACAGATAAGAGTTGTTTTAAATGAAAGAAAGATGATTTTTGAGAGGGAAGATGATAGAATAATAATAGTAGCAAGTAGGGTCAAGGCTATGCGAGACAGTAAGTAATATTTACATCGTATATTTAAAAAAGGGAGAGAAGAATGCAGAATAAAGTGAGAAAATGGAAGTGTATAGTATTAGGTTTATATAGCAGTTATATGTTATATGCTTAGTGTGAGAGGGAGTATAAACAAAACAGACAAACAAACAAACAGAAATTAAATAAGAAAGATAGGAGGGAGAGAAGGTAGGAAATAGATTAAATAAAGAGTTAAAAGGGGGGAAGGGAAAAAAGGAAGAAATAAAAAAGAAAGAATGAAAAAATAGAGAAAGAGTTTTTACTCAGTACAATCTTTGGGCACTGTCTTCTCTTTCTGGATCCACCCCTGGTCAAAGTTCCATGGGTTTCAAATCTTTTCTGGCTGGCTGTGAGGAAGGAGATCCAGCTTGATTCTGGGGTTGCTAGTCTTTCACTCATGGGCCTGCCACCACTCTGCTGTGAGCTGTACTTATTTGAGTCCCCTCCCCCTGGCCCTGTGACATCCTCAGCCCTCCTCAGGCTTGTCTAGCAATGATGTTCTGCTGGTGGGCCAGTGTGCGTATGACAATAGTCTCTGCTCAGCCTCCAGTCCTGTCTCTATTCCCGCACTGCAGCACCGGCTCGCGCACCTCCTGCCTGCCTGGGGTCCCTACCGAGTCTGCAGTTCTGCCTCAGCTTTTCCATATGGGCCCCTCTCCATGGCTCAGTTCTGACCCTTTTTTTTGGTGGAGCCCCGGTTTGAGTGCTCAGAGTGCAGAGTTGCCAGCCCAAGATTGCCGCTAAGGGAGTCCCCACCTAGACTGAGTCCATACAGTTTCTCACAGTCCAGGCTGTTCAATGTCTTCCCATGCCTCCGGCTGTTTCAGCCAAACCTTCTCGCTGAGTCCCTCTGGGACTTCGCTGGTCAGTGCCCCCTTGGCAGGGGGAAGCCCCCAAGCAGCTCCTGGCTAATAAGCCAGTCAGCAGCTGCCGCTTTTGGGTGCAGTGTGGGAGAGGGGCAGGGTAGGGGGGCCCAGCAACTCAGCCTGGTGACTCAGCCTGGAGAACGAGGCTGAACAATATGCTCTCTTTAATACCATGCCCATACTCCCTTCCTGTTCATGCTGTTTGAAATCCATATTCACTATACTCCGTGTTTGTATTCCAAGTCCTTCCATGATGGGAGCAAGCAGACAATACTGCTACCGCTACCACTACCGCTACCTACTCCGCTGCCATCTTTTCCCCCTCCTCTCTCCTTGTCTTTCAATGTTGCCATTTTAATTATGATGTGTCTTGAAGTGGGCCTGTTTTGTTCATCTCCATTGGGACCCTCTGTGCTTCTTGGACTTGCATGACTTTTTCTCTCATCAAGTTAGGAAACTTTTCTGTCATTAGTCTTTAAAACAGGTTTCCTATCCCTTGCTCCTCTTCTTGTCCTCCTGGTATTCCTATGATACAGATATTATTACGTTTCATGTTGTCTTGCAGCTGACTTAAAACCTCCTCATTCTTTTTCAGTTTTGTTTTTTTCATTTTGTTGCACTGTCTGGGAATTCTTTTCTACTGTGTTCTTCAATCCAGAAATTGTATTCTTCATTTCCTCCTGACTCTTACTGATAGCTTCTATGTCCTTTTTCATGCTGATGTAATCCTCAGTGAGTTCCTTGTAGTGTCCCTGGAGTTCTTTGTAGTTTTCTTGGAACTCATTGAGCTCATTGAGCTTCTCTGTAATCCATGTTTTGAATTCCATGTCTGATAGTTTGCTTTCCTCTATTTCACTTGGCACTCTTTCTGGGGATTCCTCCTTTCTTTTAATGGAGGGTTGTTTCTCTGTCTCCCCATTTTTGTGACTCTTCTTGTTTGTTGCTGCTTCTTAGATTGATCTGTATTTCCTGGACATGCCCCTGGTGCATCAGATTGTGTACCAGTCTGGCCCTAGGCAGCCTGTTGGAGACTACCAGGGATCTGCCTTTGTCTGTCTCCTTTAGTTGTTGATCTATTCAATCTGTGGTCAGCCATCAGGCTTAAGCACCGAGGGTATGGCAGCTTAATTCCTGCAGTCCAGGCTTTTGTTTCCCCTCAGGCTGATGCCACGTGGAGGGGAATGGTCTGACTGCAGTATTGGGAATGTGTCAACATTGGGACTCAGTCAGCTGCTCCCTCAGTTCTTCCCTCAAAGCCACCACCCTAAATTCTCCCCAAGCATCTCTAGTCCTCTCTGCCTTCCCTCTGCTTGAGCCCAGGGTAAGTGGGGGCCAAAATATTTTTGTACGTGTTTTGCTTAAGAGTTCTTTTACTCCAGCTATTTCCTTCCGGTCAGCAAAAAACCCTGTGGCTTTTTGCTTTTCCAAGCTGGATACTATTTTACTTTCAGCTCTGTTGCTGTAGGCTTATTAATGTATGTGTCAATATATATAATTATTTTACACATTTGAAAAGTTTACATGAATAGCCCCTTACTGTACATTATACTGTTTTGAATCTTACTGGTTTGCTGAACAAGCAACACTGTTCCCTTTTCAACTCCTGAGAGGCAGCTTGACCTAAACCAGATCCATGTCAGAAGGGCAGCTCTGGTTCCTCCAGCCCCTCACCTTGCTGCCTTGGAGTTCATTCTTCATCAGAATTCTCACTGTCCTCCATCTGAGGCTTGGTGGTGGGCCTGCGTTGACACATAAAAGCTGGTCAAGGGGCTCTGAGACCTGGGGGGGGGGAACAAAAACCTTTTTCCTGACACTGAAGGGCTTTGCGGAGGATCTTACACCACAGAGCCAGTGCAACTTGCTCCCCACCCATCCGAGATGCATCGGGGGAAGTCTAGAACAAGGTGTTGTGAGCTCTGCATTGTCAGTGCCAGTCCTATTCTGTAACTAAGGAGCAAAATTCCCCCAGGTTGCTGTCTGGGGGACAGAAGGGAGATGTAGGCAGATGGAACCTCCTGAGTGAGAGCCAGCTTCAGAGCCTGTCATATTTACCAGGCTTCTCCAAACCCAGCACCTCCCATTACCCAGCCTGATGAGTCCATTGCAATCCCTTTTCACTTTCCTGTACAGACTTTTCTCTCAATGTCCCATTGCTGCCCATTCTTCTCTGAGGAAGTAGATGGAAACACCCTTGAAAGCATCTTTGGTATGGAGAAGATAGTATATTGCATCAGTAAGGCAAGTTAGAATATGGAGTGGGCCTTCTTTTCCTCCTCAGTGCAGGGGGCAGGCTAGGTCATCTGGTCATCTGTGTTCCATGAAGATGAAGTTCCCTGCCCCTCCAGTTGTGTCCTGGTTCCCCAGCACACCTTGAGTATTCTCCCATTTCCCTGACATTGCTGTGCAAGGCCAGGTCCTATCATTCCCATGAGCATCTTACACTGTGCTCAGAGAGGGCCACCCAGTGAAATGGGTGTTTATGAAGTTTTGAGGCATGACCATCACCAACCCTGTCCCTCCAGGTAGTGCCCCTGGTCCCTGAGGGCCCACTGGGCCTTCTCCCAGGGTTTCCCAACACTGCTCTGTGACCTAGAATTTGGTTCTCCCCCATGCTGCATATGGGCATAAAGGGCTGATCCTCAGGCAAGGCATCTATGAAGCACTGGGGCAGCTCCATCAATAGACCCATGCCTCCTGGAAGTGCCCTTTGTCCTTGAGATCACTCTGCATCTTCTCCCAACTGGCCTGACACCGAATCTTGTGATGCCTAGTACCATTATTCTTAGTGACCCAGCCCCCACCCTGTGTATTCTGCACATGCTCAGGGAGGGCCACCAGGGATGCCTGTGTTGGTGGAATCCGGAGGCAGCTAGCTCTGTCACCAGCCCTGGACCTCTTGGTAGTGTCCCTGGTCCCTGAGTCCACTATGGGCCTTCTCCCAGACCCTGACACAGCCCTTAGCCACTGGATTCCTCTTGCACCAGGTTCTCTGCACCTGCACAGGGAGGGTCAGCCTAGGGGCCAGACGCCTGTGGAGCTCAGGGACAGCTCTGTCAGCAGCCCTGTTCTTCTCATTAGAGTCTCTGGTCCCTGAGACCACCCTGGGACTTCTCCCCTCTGACGGGGCATTCTCCTTAGGTTAGGTTCATTCTGCACATGCACAGGGAGGGTCAAACCAGAGGCCAGGCGACCAGAGGGCACCAGCAGAGTGCCCAAGCTTTGCAATTTTGACAATACGACCTCAAAGAGTTGGGAGTCTTCCCTCGCTTGAAATTTTTTTTGGAATAATTTGAGAAGGATAGAAGTTAGCTATTCCCTAAATGGTTGGTAAAATTTGCCTGTGAAGCTATCCAATATACGGCTTTTGTGTGCCAGGAGTATTTTGGTTACAGCTTCATTGTCATTAGTTGTTATTGGTCTATCCAAGCTTTCTGCTTCTACTTGATTCAGTTTTGGAAGGTTGTATGTTGGAAATTTACCCATTTTTCCCAGGTTGCCAGTTTCTCAGTATATAGTTGTTCATAGTAATTTCTTACAATTCTTTGTGTTTCTGTGGTGTTGGTTGATACTCTCTGTCATTACCAATTTTATTTATTTGTGTCCTCTCTCTTTTTTCTTGATGAGTCTGGTTTAAGACGTGTCACTTTTGTTTATATTTTCAAAGAACCAGCCCTGGATTTATTATCCTATGAATCGTTTTTTTTGTTTGTTTTTGTCTCCAAGTCATTGAATTCTGCTCTGATATTATTTCCTTACTTGAACTCGCTCTGGACTTTGTTTGTTGTTTTTTCCTCTAGTTCTTGTAGATGTAGGGTTAGTTTGTTTAATTAAGATTTTTCTGTCTTCTGTAGTTAGGCCCGTATAGCTATGAACTTCCCTCTCAGGACAACCTTCCCTGTGTGCCATAGGTTTGGGGCTGTTGTGTGGTCATTTTCACTCGTTTTCAGAATGTTTTTGACTCCTTCCTTGTGACAGCCTTGGTTCCTATGCCATCCCCACCTTCCCCGCCTGCCTGTAGCTGCCTGGGAGTTTCCCACGATAGTGGGGCACATCAGCCTGAGAGCTCCGTTTGGCCTTGATGAGCCATAGACTCACAGCTGTGAGGTAACAACTGAATTCAATAGTTTCTTTTTTTCTTCCCCCTATAAAGCAGCCCCTTCTTCCCTAGCACCCCGGAGTCAGGCCATCAGTGGCACGGCTTTCTCCCCACTTGCTAGTTCCCTCAATAAACTTCTTTTTGTCTGCTCACTGCCTCCTCATGGTACTCTGAGCGACACCGTTCTTTCACCTTGATCTAGTTATTAAATCATTCATTATTTAATAACGTGTTATTCAGTCTCCATGTGTTTAAATGTTTTGAGTTTTTCCTGTGAGGTTGGTTTCTAGTTCAAGCCATTGTCATCTGAGAGGGTGCTTGGTATGATTTCAGTTTTCCTGAATTTGTTGAGGCTTGTTTTGTGTTCTACCATGTGGTCTACCTTTGAAAATATCTCTTGTGCATTTGAAAAGAATGTATATTTTGCTTCTTTGGGGTGAAAGTTTCTGTATATAGCAATTAAGCCCATTTGAGCGAGAGTGTCAGTCAATGCCTCAATTTCCTGTGGATACTTTTTTTTAACTCCTCTGAGATTTTTCTTATATATTCACGTGCTCCTGTGTTGGGTGTCTACATGTTTATGAAAGTTATATGCATCTGTTGGACTACTCCTTTAAGTATTATGAAATGCCTTATTTGTCTCTTGTTGTGGACTTTATTTAGAAGTCTATTTTGCCTTATATTAAGTATTACTACCACAATTTATTTTCATGCCATTTGCTTGAAATATTTTTCCATCTCATCACTTCCGGTTTGTATAAATTATTTGTTCTAAGGTGGGTCTCTTGTAGACAGCATATATGTGGGTCATGTTTTCTTATGCAGTGAGCTACTCTATGTCTCTTGATTGGAATATTTAATCCATTTACATTTAAGGTTACTATTTATTGCCATTTTTCCCTTTGTACCTATGTTCCTCTCTCTCTCTCTTTTTATTCATCTTCTTCAGGCATCCCCTTTAGCATGTCTTGCAATACCAGTTTGGTACAGATGTATTCTTTTAGCTTTCTTTTGTCTGGGAAACTCCTTATTTCACTTTCCTTTTTTTATATTTTAAAAAATTTAAAGATGTTATTTATGTACTTTTTAGATTCCATTTATTTATTTTTAGAGGGGAAAGGAGAGAGGAAGGGAGGGAGAGAAACATCAATGTGTAAGAGATACATTGGTCAGTTGCCTCTTGCATGCCTGCCGCCCCCCTTTTGGGGACCTGGCCTGCGACCCCAGCATGTGCCCTGACTGGGATTCAAACTGGCAATCTTTTGGGTCCCAGGTCAGCACTCAAGCCATGGAGCCATACCAGCTGGGCTCACCTTCCATTTAATTAGAGCTTGCTGGGTAGAGTAGTCTTGATTGCAGGCCCTTACTCTTCATTACTAGGAATATTTCTTGTCATTCCCTTCTGGCTTGAAGTATTTCTGTTGAGTACAATATTCCCTCACTTATCATGGGTACTATGCTCCAGACCCCCCTGCGAAGTAGGAACCTTACATTTATTCTGCACTCTTAAATCTACATAACTTTAACAACATACATATAACAGTACCACAAAATCCCATGATATAGCGAAAAATCTGTGATAAATAACTAAATTTAATATTTTAAAATATCCCATGAGACAGTGAATCTGCGATAAGTAGACTGCAATACAGTGAGGGACTACTGTAATCAGTTGGTAGCCTTATCAGAACTCCCTTGTATGCTACTGTTTCTACCTTGCTGACGTTAAGATTCTCTCTTTGTCTTTAAATTTTGACATCTTAATTATGATGTGTCTTGGAGTCGGCCTCTTTGGGTTCATCTTAATTAGGACTCTTTGTGCTTTCCGGACTTGTGTTACTTTTTTTCTCATCAAGTTAGGTTAGTTTTCTGTCATGACTTTTTCAAACAGGTTTTAAATTCCTTGCTCATCTTCATCTCCTTCTGGTACCCCTACAATACAAATATTATTACATTTCATGTTGTCCTGCAGCTCCCTTAAACTATCCTTGTTCTTCTTCATCTTTTTTAATTTTGTTGCTCTGTCTGGGTGTTTTTTTCTACCTTGTCCTTCAACCCATTGACTCAATCCTCTACATCATCTAGCCTTCTCCTTCCTTCTAGTGTATTATTCATTTCAGCTATTGTATTCCTCATTTCCTCCTAGCTCATATTGACAGCTTTTATGTCCCTTTTCATGCTGAAGTAGTTCCTAGAAAGTTCCTCACAATTTCCACAGAATACCTTGTAGAACTTCCTGAAGATCCCTATAACTTATTTTGAAGCCCAAGCCTGATAGTTTGCACTGTTTCCTTTAGCAATTTTTCTGGAGATTCCTCCCTTCCTTTTGATTGGGGATTGTTTCTTTGTCTCCCCATGTTAGGTGGCTCTTCTTTTTTTGTTTCTGTGTATTAGGTTGATCTTCTTTGGCTCCTTTTCTTTGTAGTATAAGCTTCTGTGGGATTCAGTGGTGCAGTCTCCTTGAGTTCCTGAGCTTGATGCTCTTGGGCCATTCTTTATGCCTTTTATGGGGGCTCTCTGATTGTAAGTGGGTTTTGGTTGTTGTTGGGTCATTTTTGGTGAGTCCTTCCCTCTGGATGGCTGTCTGACAGTCATACTGCCCACCGTGTCTTATATGCTGTTGTATAGTGCTTCCAGAACAAAACAAAGCAACCCAGAAAACAAAACCCAGACCTACAAAAATAACCCCATCCACAACCACACTACTAACAGCAAATGAGAAAACATTAATAAAGGTGTAAAGAGACTAAAGCTATTACAAGAATGAAAAAGCAGATATGAGATTGCCAACTGTAATAAATATGATTTTGAGAGGGTGGATAGAGGAGAAATATTCAGAGTAGGGAAGAGAAACAAGGCAAATAAAGAAAGCAAATATAATTTACAATGTAAATAAAAAAGGATAGAAGAAGGCAAAATGGAGTAAGAAAAGGCAAGAGTATAGTATGGGTTAGAAACCATTTTTAATAGTGAGAAAATAGGAACCTAGTTGGAGAAAAAGATCCACCACAGCGGGGCAAAGATTAATACAAGTAAAATGAGAATAAGGAAGAAAAAGGAGAAAAAGCTTATAAGATGTCTAAATTAAAGATAAGTGATTTTGAGAGGATAGATGGAGAAGAAATAATAAGAGTCAGGAATAAAAACGAGGCTAAGAGGGGAAAAAGGTAAAGTTTTAAATGAAAAAGAAAGAAAGAAAAGAAGGAAGGAAGGAAGAGAGAAAGACAGGAGGAAGACAAAATGGAGTAGGACTATAAAAATTCTGAAGATCTATGAATAAAACCGATGAAATGAGATAAGGACAACCATATTAACAATGAATGAGCAAAGATTAATAAAGCTGGAGAGAAAATAAGGGCATTTTAAGGCTAGGAAAAGGAATGAGATGGCTAATGAAAAGAAAAATGGTTTTGAGAGTCTGGAAGGGAGAAATAGTAAGAGTGCAGAATAGAAACAAGTCAAAGCAAAGGAACAAATGCAATTAAAACTAGAAGAAGAAGAAGAAGAAGAAGAAGAAGAAGAAGAAGAAGAAGAAGAAGAAGAAGAAGAAGAAGAAGAGGAGGAGGAGGAGGAAGAAGAAGAGGAAGAAGAAGAGGAAGAAGAGGAAGAAGAAGAGGAAGAAGAAGAAGAAGAAGAAGAAGAAGAAGAAGAAGAAGAAGAAGAAGAAGAAGAAGAGGAGGAAGAAGAAGAGGAAGAAGGAGAGGAAGAAGAGGAAGAAGAAGAGGAAGAAGAAGAAGAAGAAGAAGAAAGAAGAAGAAGAAGAAGAAGAAGAAGAAGAAGAAGAAGAAGAAGAAGAAGAAGAAGAAGGAAGAGGTGGAAAGATGGAGTAAGAGAAGGGCAGAGCAAAATATGAGATTTGAAAGATACTATAACATAAACACTAGTGACCTAATAGGCACAAAGTAGAAGGGAAAGAAATGAATGTTAAAAAGCCATGCAGCAGAGAAAATAACACCAATCCTGAAGAAGACCGTGGTGGAATTTGTCTCAGTAGAAGCCAGCATTTACCACTGTCTCCTCTTTCTGGTTCTACCCCTGGCAGTGTCATATGGTGGTGTCCCTGTCTGGCCCTAGGCAGCCTGTTGAGGACTACAACTGATCCACAGCCTGTGGATGTCTCCTTCAGATTTGAACCTCACCACTGTTGTGCCCTACCCTCTCTCCATTAGCCTAGGGCACAGGAGTGGCTCAATTAATGACCCAAGGGGACTGCCAGGACCTTCTCCACCTGCCTCCAGAGGGCTCTCTGGTGTGATCAGGAAGGTGCGACCCTGGGCCACCCCTGGCGGGCACAGTTCAGACTTCAGGGAAGATGGTGGGAGTCTGTCCCCACCCTATTGCCACACGTCTTGGCCTGGGCTGGTGAATGAGCTGCCATTTCCTGTGAGGGGCCAATCTGTGTGTAGGAGGTAGCTCCTTCCTGCTTGGCGCAGACAGCAGCTCTGTCTAAGCGCCGAGGCTGGGCAGGGCCCTGAACACCACTTGTTGCACCTGTTTCTAATCTCTCTGCTCTGCTGGGTTTAGTGGATCACGACCCGAGGAAGAGTGTAGCTCGTCGTGTCTGGTAGAAAGCACCCTTGCAGAGCTTTTTCTTCTTTTCCCTGTGGATATGCACACAGCGGGGGCTCCTGAGCCTGGCCTCACTGATCTGCAGAGCCTGTGATCCCGCAGGCTGGGGTTGGGCATGCCTGCCTGTGAGGGGACCTGCTTGGCTCCAGTGAGTCTCAGGCATTGAGCTCCTGACTGTCCGGTCCTAAGCCTGCTGCTCTCACAGGAGACCTGGTCCTACTCGCCACTCTGCACAGCCCCTGGCTCACCAGGCATTCTGGGTCAGGTCCCACAGCCTCTTCAGCATAATGCTATCACTCTGGTGCCCGTGAGCACAGAGTGCCTGCTGAATCCCAAGTCCCACCTCAGCTGCTCTGCGAAAGAGCACCTCTGTGACCCTCACACTTCAGCACCGATCTCTCGGGGGCCTTTTATCCACTCACTCCCCCTCCTCAAAAAGCACAAAGTCTCTCTCAGTCAGGGCTGACCACAGCCTTCCAGACCCTCAGACAATTTTAGATAAAGTTTTTCTGTGGACCTCTCCTCGGTGGTACTGGGAAGAGTCCAGGAGCAATACATAGTGGGGGTGGTGGCACGGTGTTCTTGTGGCTTCCTCTTGTGAGTCTCAACCTCGGGCATTCCTGCTTCTACTGTGCTGTCTCTGGATCCAGACAGCCATGGCCATCTCCCTTTACCCCTGGAGCTCGTGGCTGCTAAGCTAATCTGCAGTCTCCTCAGTCAATCCCATCCCGCTCGCAGTTCCCTTGGCACCCGGGATCAGGGAAGCTACAGTAAGTACTGCAGTCGCCAGACTGCAGTGGCTCCTGGAAGTGGCAGGGTGCACGGCCCTGTCTGGGTCAGGTGACACAGAGACACATCTGGGTGCCGAGGTGCTGGCACTCTGGAGGCTCCTTTTCGAAGAGAATGTTTTCAATTCCTCAGAAAGGCTCCCACCCCAAATCTGCACAGCTAGAAGTACTGGGCTGGGCAGTGGCTGCGGTAGCTGCTCCATCACGAGTGCCCGGGCCACCCACTCCTGTGTGCCCTGCAGGCGGGCCGGTTCTTGTCTACTCACAGACATGTCACATGCACAGGTGCACATACACGTTCACTAACACACACTCTCACTCTCAGTTGGATTTTTGAGTTGAGTGCTCTGTAGTTCAGCTGCAAGACTGGTCTGGGTCTGGGAGCAAGGGAATGGAGCATCCAGCTACTCTGCAGCCATCTTGGGTCTCCCTATCTTTTGTCTTTATTTTTTCATTAAAAAAAATTTATTGTTGTCCAATTACAGTTGTCCCGACTTTCCCGAATTGCTCTCCCCTGTCTTTTGTCTTTTTAATTCACAGACACTGGGCACACAGTCTAAGAGAATAGAGGGGAAAACATTTTTTTCCCCCTTTCTTGCATTTGCTCTGCAGGGCTTGTAAGTGAGATGTCTATCAGCTAACTGTCTTTCACAAAAGATTGTGTATCTCTGACTCACATGGCACTTTGTCCTCCAGTCTGACAAAGCTGCCATGGCAGCATGCATCAGCCCTGAGGCTGAGCCAGCCTTGACGAAGCAGGTTTTCCAACACTTCACCATTGCCTGGGAAGGCAACACCTAGCATGTTTGGAAGTGTCTTGTGGGAGTCTGAGCAACTCCTCCTGTGCCAAGCTGTGTTTAGGGACATGGAAGCTGCTGACGGCAAGAACGGGGGGTGATCCCTGTTACTGTGTGTCTCTGTTGATGTGTGTATCTGTGTGTGTCTCTATTTGTTCATGCACCTGTGTTTGTCTCTCTTTATGTCTTGTGTCTGTGTTTGAGCATGCATCTGAGTTCCCGTGTTCATATGTCCGTGCGTATTTGTGTGCATCTGTGGGTCTGTGTTTGTATGCCTATGTGCATGGGTTTATGCATGCACCTGTGTGGGTCTGTGTTTAAATGTCTGTATGTGCATCTGTGCGTGCATCTGTGTGCGCTTTAAAGTGTGTGTTTATATGTGTGTTGGTGTTTGTGCATGCATCCTGCATTTGTATGTGTCTATGTGTGTCTGCGCATGCATCTGTAACTGTTGTGTGCCTTTGTATGTGTCCCTTATGTACCTATCTCTGTGTCTGCAAGCTCCTCTGAGGCCATGCACCGTGGCTTCTTTTCATCTCCCCCACAGCCCATGCATCTGTGTTGCCCAGATTGTTGTCTGTGAGCAGGGATATCTATGCGATGAGGTTGCCACAGGGGCAAGCGTGCCTTTAATCCAAGTCTGTCCGCTGTGTGTCCCACCCTTTAAGGTTTTCGCGTTTCAAAGTGTTTGATAACACAGGTTGATGAGGTGACTGGGAATGACAGAGTTGAATGAGAATGATGCTAGCAAAGCAGTCGTACTTCCTAAGAGAATAAGACCTTAATAAACAGAGCCCTCCCATTGAAGGGCATGCCTGAAAAGGAAAAAAGCACTGCAAGCATCAGGAAGAGTTTATGAGCGTCGTAAAGCTTCTTAAGGGCACCAAACCTTGCATGTACTTTTCATTGCCCTGCAGGTCTTCTGCTGTCTTTAAGGAATGTGTGTTTTGGCCCCGGCTGGTGGGGCTCAGGAGATTGAGCGCTAGCCTGCAAACCGAAGGGTAGCTGGTTTGATTCCCAGGCAGGGCACATGCCTGCGTTGCAGGCCAGGCCCCAGCTGGGGGCATGCAAGCGGCAACCACACATTGGTGTTTCTCTCCCTTTTTCTCCCTCCTTTTCCCCCTCTCTCTAAAATAAATTAAAATTAAAATTAAAAAATAGAAAGAGTGGGTGCTCTGGAACAACCTTGAGACACCCACGTACATTAACCTGAAGATTGTCCCCATCTCAAAGAGGAGTTTTATTCGATTGCTTAACAGACCTCAGCCCTAGAAGAGAGAGTTAAGATACTTAATTAAAATATAGACCTTGCATATGTCATATTTGATATAAGCTAGACTGAGGTTCATCTCTTTGGAGACAAGCGGTCATTGATTAAATTTGACTCACACCATATGTTGAAATAAATCCTGCAAAGTTTGGATTGAAACCTAAAATTTGCATGTCTTTGCAACAATATAATCCTAATGTGCAAATGATGGGTTAATGGATCTGCCACAATAACGAGTATGTTCTGTGAAGCCTGTGCTTTCCTCTAGGAGAGTGTTAGTGCTTGCAATAGCTCAGTGGGTAAGAATTTTATTCTGCAGCTTTTGTCTGCCTGTAGGTAAGTATGAAGGTCACTGCTAAGGAAAGATGGTCAAGGTCAACCGGTAGCTGAAAGCTGTATGCTCTATAACCAGCTCCCTGAATGAAACGTCTTTAAATAGAAATGTTGGAAGCACTGCTCCACAGAATTCGGTAAAAGGAAAACTAGACCTCGGGGGCATTCATCTGTCTTTGGCATGAGGGGATATTTTGTGTCCCGCCTTTTAAAAAATTAAGTGAAGTGACTTCTGGGTTTGAATATAAGAACAGCAAGTGTCAATAACTCCCTGTATGACTTCCAGTGAATTAGAATGTTAGTTATGTGCATGGTCCCCATCCTCAAAAAAATGTCCATGTCCTACTCACCTATGTGAATGTCGTACATTATATGGTAGAGCAATTCTCTCACATGGCAGATAAAAATCAAGTTGCTATTCAGTGGCTTAAAATTGGGATATAATGCTGGGCCATCCAGGAGGGTCTAACGGAGAGAGGGGCCATAAACCAAGAGATGCTTGCATCATCAGGAAGCTGAAAAGAAAAACCACTTCTTTCTTGGAGCTCCTGAAGGAACCATCCCGCTGACCCTTGACTGGAGCCTACAAGACTCCTTTCTGACTCTTAAGTTCTATTACTGTAAAATAACATTTTGTGCTATTTTAGGCCACTAAACGTGGGGTCATCTGTTACAGCAGTCACAGTAGACTTCTATACTGTAAACCTTTGTATTACAATAATCTCAAAGACCCTCACAGAACAGATCTCCAAAAGCTCGGTTGGTGGAGGGCTAGCTATCGGCCACATGCCAGGCTCATGCAGGAGGTGCTGTTGGTGCCCGGGCCAATTCCATCATACCAGATAACGGACTCGACAGAACCCAGCCGCCATCTCCACAGAATAGCCTTCGATCATGTGACTACCTCACTTGGAGGTACCTGGGCAGGTAAACAACTTGTCTTTCCGGGCAGCCCTTCGTGAGTGGCAGACACGGCAGTGCAAACATGCAGTGTCCTTACCAAGATGTGGGGTGACCCGGAAATGACTTCATGCTCAGAGTTCCCTCGGATGTCCACAAGGACTCTCATCCTAGCCTCATTCTGCTTCTTTCTCCCCTCTTTCCTGGGGTCCCCTTTAGATACATCATTTACACAAAACCCTGAACCCTTTCTCAGCACCTTTCCCAAATTCACTGTTCACACAAGGACCCTCATCTCTTTCCAGGCTTCCCTCTAAATTCACCACTCATACAAGGACCCCTGTCTCTTTCCGAGGAGTCCCCCTGAATCCATCACAGACACACACACACACACACACAAACACACACAAAACCCCCACCAAGGGTCCCCCCTGAACATATCATTTACACAGAAACCCTCGTATCTTTCCTGGAGGTTCCTTTTCATGTGGCAACAGTTATTAAGAGTAAAATGACATATAGGCAGTCAAAACCGGAATGATATTGTCCCACCCAAACCATGCTTCCTGGGACCACCTCCAAAATCAGCTACTTATTGCCTAATTCTTGTTTCAGAATCTGCTTTGGGGGAACCTATCCTAAGAGAGTGGCTCGTTTTTGGTGCACACAGTGAAACATGTAAGAAGTATAACTCTAAAAATAATGGTCTCGCATTAGCAAACTTGACCCGTATTTTTGCCAGTTCTCGTGTCTGGGTAGATGAACTCGCAATCGGGCATCTTCTCAACCAAAAGCTGCCTCTGGTTGGAAACTTGTATTTCTGTGGTGCCAAGGCATGAGGAAAAGCACGAAGTCTGGAGGAAAAGCATCTTCGGTGATGAGCAGAATGTGTCCAATGCCTTCTCAGAAGGGGTTATGGTGACCATTGAGAGCTACAGCTGACACCTCTTGGGGAGGGACATCATTCTTTGCATTTAATTGTATTCCAATCTCTTCCCTGAGTCACTAAAATTCCACGGAGCTTATGTTATTCTACAGGACCCCTGGATATGCCTATTTACTCAACCTTCCAGGCAGAATAATGGCAGCAAGAGCAAAAAGCAACGATGAGTACTCCTGAGGGTTCCATTCCAATATCACAAACATCTACAGCAGTTCTCAACCTGTGCGTCGCGACCCCTTTGGGGGTCGAACGACCCTTTCACAGGGGTTGCCTAAGACCATCGGGAAACTCACATATAATTACATATTGTTGTTGTGATTCATCACTATGCTTTAATTATGTTCAATTTGTAACAATGAAAATATATCCTGCCTATCAGATATTTACATTAAGATTCATAACAGGAGCAAAATTACAGTTATGAAGTAGTAACAAAAATAATTTTATGGTTGGGGGTCACCACAACATGAGGAACTGTATTAAAGGGTTGTGGCATTAGGAGGGTTGAGAACCACTGATCTGCAGGCTTACCTGCAGGGAAGTTCAGATGGGCGCAATTAAATAGTCTTTGGTCACAGATCTAATGTTTTCTTCGGGAAAAAAAGAAAGGAAGAAGTAATAAACTCTTTACATGGTGTTCATGTCACCCCTGACTCAACCCAAAGCAGCATTGTTTAGGGAAGCATTTTTTTCCGCAATTGCTCAGTTGACCTTGATCTGAACTGTTAAAACGCAAATCCACTCCATGCAGAGGCTTTACCATTATTACTGCCTAAGGACTGCTAGTCACCTCCTGCTTGCAACTGGGTTGAGGACTGCTAGCCACCTCCTGCCTTGCAGGGGGCCTAAGGACTTTTAGCCATCTATTCCCTTTTACTTTGGCTGAGGACTCTTAGCCACTTCCTGACTTGCACCTGGGCAGAGGACTATAGCTACCTTCCACCTTGCACGTGGACAGGACTGCTAGCCACGTCCTGCCTTGGACCTGGGCTGAGGACTCTTATATGGCGGAGGTGCCTCACACACCCTAGGCTCGGTTGGAAGTTGCTCTGTCCAGCACAGGCTTCATGACTACAGTGGAACAAACTTTTACCCAGTATGCTTTATTATGTCTTGGGGAAGGAAGGTGACTGCCTCCCTAGTGGAGACCAGCAGCCACACCTTCATCCCTCATGTCTTTTATTGAGGAGGATACATATGAGAGATACAAGGTCAAAATTCATAAATCATCAATAGCATTCAGGCATTTGATAGTAACAGATTACATGTACCAATACAGGGGTTATGCTGACCATTCTGTGTCAGGGCCTATAAAACATCTTGACCAGGTGCAAGGTTTCATACACTCTTTGCTAGAGATTGTTTATGTCACATTAATGATAAAGAAAGCAAAGCAAGTTCTAAAGCATAATGAGCATAATAAGCATTCTTTAATGCAATTCCCATGGCAACCCTCTGAGTGGTTATCAGTTATGTCCACATACAGCCTTATGGTGAGACTTAAAGACAAACAGCCAGAATGCCGGTGACAGTCATGCTCAGACCGGGGCTACAATTCCCTAAACCATGAGGAGTGGTTGCCCACACTCTTAGCCACCTGCTGCCTTGCCCCTGGGCTGAGGACTGCTAGCCACTTCTTGCCTTGTACCTGGACTGAGATCTGTTAACCTCCTGCTGCCTTGCACCCTGGCTTAGGACTGCTAGCCCCCTGCTGTCTTGAAACTCAGCTGAGGACTGTTAGCCCCCTCCTCCCTTGCATATGGGCTGAGGACTATTATCCACTTTTGCCTTGCACCTGGGCTGAGGACTATTAGCCACCTCCTGTCCTGCACCTGGCCTGAGGACTGCTTGCCACCTCCTGCCTTCCACCTGGACCGAGGATTGTTAGCCACCTGCTCCGCTGCACCTGGGACAAGGACCCAAAGGGACTGCGGAATCACCAACAGCACCAATCCCTCCTCAGAGGTCAGAGTGTCTCAAGCAATGGCAATGATAGGACAGTGTTCCTGGTTATTTTTAGTGCTCATTACTTTAGTTGTAATGTTCTTTGCCACTGAACTGGCTGTTACAGCTCCAGTTGACTGGAAACTTTGTGAACACATCCTCTTTGGACTCCTATACATGTTTATGTGTTCTGTAATTATACTTAAATATTGTCTTCTTTACTAAAGAGCAATTTAAGTCAGCATTGAAGATGCCCAGCTCCTCCTCCTCACCACTGAGCCTCCCTCAGACTCAGCTATCTAGGTAGTCCCAGGACAGACTCCAAAGGTCTCATCTAGGGACTAGAGGGGGTAATTGTTACAGAGTAGGGGTCTTCCCCCCAAAACTCCCCAGAACCTGTGGGTTGGGGGATGGGGGAAAGGGAACTGCTTTTAAGATTCCTTTGCATGAGTATGGCTAGCAAATAGTGTCTCAGTTATGCAAATGGCTTTGTGTGGGCAACCACTCCTCATGGTTTAGGGAACTGTAGCCCCAGTCTGAGCATGACAGGTCACCAGCATCCCAGCCATGCTTGTCTCTAAGGCTCAACATAAGGCTGTGTGTGGAACATGACTGAAAACCACTCAGGGGGTTGTCATGGGAATTAGATTTGAAAAATGCTTCTTATGCTTTAGAATTTGCTCTGCTTTCTTTATCTGTAGTATAATATAAACAATTTCTAGAAAGGAATGTATGAAAATTTGCACCTAATACCAGTGTGGTGCCAAGATGTTTAATAAACCATAACAAAGACTGGTCACTGTGCCCCCTGTACTCGTACATGTAATCTGTTATTGTTGGCTATAACCCTAATGCCTCCAAACTATTGGTGATTTGTGAATCTTGACCTTGTATCTCTCATGTGTATCCTCCTCAATAAAAGGCATGAGGGATGAAGGTCTAATCGCTGTTCTCTACTAGAGAGGCAGCCACCTTCCTTCCCCCAGACATAACAAAGTGTCCTGGGTAAAAGTTTGTTCCGCTGTGGTCACAAAGCCTCTGCTGCACAGAGCAACTTCCAACCAAGCCTAGGGTGTGCGAGGCACCTCCGCCATAGCTTTGCTTCTTTCAAGGCCCCAAGAAGATGGGAGGGGTTTTGACGAGAATGATGCAGAGAAAAAAGTTGTCCCAAAGCTTTTTCCTGAGAGTAAAACACCAAAAGAAAGAGAGAATGAGGAAATAGCCCTCATTAACACTCTGAATCCTGGGGATAGAGACTCGCAGACAAAAGGAGCTGTTTTGGTGCCAAATTGCACCCAGGTAGAGGCATTTTCTGTGGTGCTGCCCTCTCCACAAATGGAGACTGCTTTCACTGCACCACCTCCTCCACAGGTGGGAGTGGCTTCTGCAGCACCCACACTTCTGCAAACTCAGGAGGCTTCCCTCCCACCACCCCTTTCAGTTATGGACTCTGAAGTGACTGCAAAGTCCACAGCTCCACCCCTGCAGGAGGAGTGGGTCTCCCCCACCAAAACCCACCAAGGAACCCAGTATACATTGGGGGGCCTCCCAATTTAATACAAGCCAATTAAATCATATAAGGTGCCACCATGGAGGATGAGTCACGTGGGTTTCCCACCATCTTGTGGGTGGTACATATGGGTGCCGAATCATC